>NC_041053.1:35694542-36012042 GCF_900634775.1 Gouania willdenowi | reverse complement strand
AGGTCGGGGGCAGTCAGAAATCTTAAGAGGGCATCATATGTACACATCATGCTCCAACACTTGTTAGCTATGTGTACACAAGCTATGATGAGAGCGTCCACCTGCTCCAGAGTCTCATCGTGTAAACGCAGCCCAGGATGAGGCAGTCTGGAAGGGGTCTCGCTAGTCTGCTGTGGGCATGCCCAGGGGGGCTTCAAACTCAGCCTCCATGGCCATCGTGTAGGGCAGTGACGTGCGGTGAGGTTCATGGCTGGTGAGGCACTGACTTTTTCAGAGTCAAATTTACAAACATTTGAAGCCATTTATAGAGTAGTTTAAATTCACCATTCAGTGGCAGCTTGCACATTGACTACAGCTTGTGTTTTGTATCTCATATCAACATTATTACACACACACAGATACATATTTGACCATGGAAGAATGCTATATTCATAGCACCTCAGAGAAAGAACGCATTCGCGCGACACCCTCATTGTTTTCTTAATTTGTCATTGCAATTCCAAAATGTATACTCAATAAAAATAAAACTGTGGTGTATTCATGGTCTTACCTTGTCTTACACACTGATCAAACTAAATTATGTTCTCAGTTTAGTCAACAACTGCAGAAAGGCAATTTTAATGGAAGATTAAATCAAAAAAAGGACACCCGTGTGTGTGGCGCTTGGTGCCTCGTGGCTGAAAGCCTGGCTCTCTGTAGCCGTGTGAAGCACAGTGGCTCCCAATTCACAAATAGTTTTGTCCTTGTAGTCCTTTTGTGTGGGTTTTCTTAGTGTTTTTGAGTTTTTTGGCTTTTTGTGTGTTTTTGAATTTATTTTGTCTATTTTCTTGCCAATATGGCACATTTTTGTTGCCTTTTTGTGTGTTTATCAAGTGTGTTTTTGTTATATTTTTGTGTTATTGTTGTAATTTTGTGTGTTCAAGTGGTTGTGCATTTTGCTGTAGTTTTCGGTTTCTGGAGTTTTGTATGTTATTTTGGCCTTCATACACCTTTCAACTTCATAAATTACAACTGTGTTTTAGGGGCTGCACAAAATTAGCAGGTCACATACCTTATTTGTTTGGGTCAAGCTGTTTGTATTGGAGGGGATTTGCAGATAAGTTAGTGATCATTTACAGGTTAAAGTCAAACTTAATTGTGAGTCTTTTTGTTTTTATTACTTTTTCCTTTCTTTTCTTAACTGAGCTTGTGGATAAATTATGTTTTTCATCTTTTTGACTGTTAAATAGAGTCCTTCACCCTCTGGTACTAGTCTAAAATATTATTTTGCATATCACTGAAGTCGTTTATGAAAAAGATATGGCTCTTCTTTGCTATTTGCCATTGAATCGGGCTCTAACTGCAACATTTTTCCTTTATTTTAGCAGTAGCTTGTCCATATGATGCAAACTCCACCAAACACAATTCTACATTTGACATTTTATATTGAGATCTATAAAAATCTGAATAAGCTTCAGTTTTTGTGAATTTTTTTTTGCAGACAGCCAAGAAGAATTTAGTTAAAGAGAAATGTATCCCTAAAAAAGAGCAACAGTCATCATCATTTTCTGTTGCAAACCTTTAGGCAGAGCAACACAGATCAACACATACACAAAAAGAATGACTGTAGTCCACAAACTCCAGTTTTTTGGTAAATTAAGATGCCAAATCCGAAAAACCAATTTAGATTTGACTGAGTTGCATGGCCTTGACATAAAAGAAGTTCAGCTTCATTCTGAATCTTTGTGCCAAGTCACAAAAGAAAAGCTATTAGCGAATGTAAGAGTGACTTCTCTGTATAACGCTTGGCAAGAATAAGGAAAAAGCGCTACTGAAGGAATGTTGACATTTTCTTTTAAAATATTAGCCAGGCATGATTTATTTTGGAATTTAATGTTTTTTTTTGGTTCATAAAATAATTTTCCTAATCAGCAACATTAGTTTGTACTTTTCAGAAAAAAATTTCAAGGATGGCAAAGTGGGACTTTGAGAATTTGCAGTGCAGCCCTGAATGACCTGAATGGTCTGTATGAGGCCTGTGGTCACCGGAGGAAAAGTAAATACTACACTGACTCATTACTCCCTCGCAGGTCAAAGGTGTAATTGTAAAGGACAAAGAGTGACTGGGCTCAGTGGGCTGACAGCCAGCAGTGATTGGCACCCTGGGTGGGGCATGCCAAACTGGCGGCCTGCTTAAAAACACTCCTTCAGCTTCTGGTATCAAGATAGAGTATGGAAAGGAGGCAAGTTAGTAGAGAGGTGATTGGTGCTTTTGACTTATGCTTGGACACATTGAAAAACTGTAAAGATATTTTACTATACAGCACCTGGCCTTCTTAGCAAAAATTGGGCACCATTTTGTCGAAATAGTATCTCCGTATTTCACACATGGCACAAACACAGAGCTTTTTATGATCAATATAATGAGTTTAATCTGGAACAATCCAACAATCAATTCATTAGAGCAGCAGGCCTTTACAGTATCATGCTCACTTTCAGAGTAATATAGATAATTAATATTGTTGGCTTCTCTGCTCTGAGACACAAAGCACCAATGTGGAGTTTCAATGTTTTTTTTTTTTTAACCCATTGAGCTCTCTAAACAACTCAGGAGGCAACATTTGAAGAATAAGATAAACACATTAAATCAGCCCCACCACACCACGAGCTCAATCAAAGGTAATTAGAACAAATGTAAAAAGAATTACAAATGATTGTAACAAATAGCCAATCTGTACACTGCAAATAAAGTGCCTGACTGGGCAACGACCTTCCAATCCATTTGAACATCTTTTTTTCCACTACAGATTCCAAAAGACAATGCACTACACTCAATTACTTTGTAAAGATTTTTTTTTAGTCATCAGGATCTGTGCTTTCTATTCAAGAGCCAATTCCTCAACATGGTAAAGAAAAGAGACATTGGAGCCGTGGATGTGTTGTAGTCAGTGTTGTGATCATTGTTTTCTTTCTGGTTGGAGAATCACTTATTGATTTGGTTTTAAGATGAAGCTGTAGCAAAGCAGAGCGAGTCATTCGGCGAAACTCTGCCGCTAATGAGGACACAAATAAAGATCCATGTTAACTCCGCCTTTTGTAATCATCAATGTCGTCAGTTGCAGCACTTTGAGTGGCACCTGTCGTCACTTGAATGCCAGAGATGTCGGCAAACGCCCCACCATCTGTTTCAACCACAGTGATGCATTTGTACTTCATTAAGTTAGAAGAAGCTGAGAAAAATCCCCTTTCTCTGTCATTTTTATCCGACAGTTTCATAACACACACAGCACTGGAGACTTGTGTAACTTCCATTTTTCAAACAGGAATTAAGCAAAGCATGACTTCCTGTTGTGAGAAGTTCAGAAAACCAGCAGGAGTGCTCTCCCAACACCTTACCAAATATAGTATCACTCACTTCACTCAGATCCTACTAAAGTGACATACATAAATCAGCTTCATATGAAATTATAGGCCAAGTCCGGAGGCAAAAGGGGGTGTGCTGCGATTGCATGAACCTAGATGACGTGGCATAAGGATGAAAGAGTTGAGTTAGTCCTCCCATGAGGGGGGTTATCCTTTAGATCTTTAAATAGGGCAGAAGAAGACAAAGAAATCTAATAAATCCACTAACCTGTGAGGTTTCTGTAGCAGGAATGTGTAATAATGTAAAACCCAGGAGACAATAATTCATCAATATTCTTTTGAGGTAGCCAATATTGTAATTTCAAGTATACATGGAAATATGGATTATAGAAACAAATCTGTTGAATGAAAATAGAGCTTTAGATTGATCCCAGAAGATAATATTAAAAATATAAATGAACGAGTGACACTCTTAGGTAAAGCACATATAGGTTATTTAGAAAGCCATTGACATTTGACACGATAGCAATGTAGCGTTATTGTGCTAATTAATGCATGTGGGCGATTGAAGCTCCAGTTTATGCCACAAGACATTTGGGATAACTTTAATTCACGGAGTACAGAGAGAACTGGTGCTCTGGCACAAGCGGCAGGGGGTCTTTGAAAGCGGGAGGCAGTTTGCCGTGGAAAAAGCTTTGAACATCCCTCCCTAAAGCTGGAGAGGAATCAAAAGCAAAGGCTAATGTGCCATATGCACCACAGTGTTCCATATCCAAAATTGCCTGTTCATTATTCATAACAAACCCTCCTTGGGTAAGGTGCATGTTTGACGAGGCAACAGGCAGCTTTCTTGTAGCGTTTCGTTTTTTTCAATAAAGAAAGAGATGTGAATAAATGTTCGCCCACATGTGCGTATTGCTGCAGACCGCTACATTTGCATGAATTTACTTTTATACTGAAGTATGTTGTAATGTCGTGTCTCGTGCACATGTCGTTTGACCCAGTGCTACCTCCTGCAGTGCAACAAAGATGTTGTTCGTCTTTTCAGATGGGCTCAGCTGCTAATTAGAGAGAGATGAGGATTGGAGAGAACCAATATCACAGCTAAGGGTGGTTTCATAAAAAAAAGTATAAAGGGAAACGTGTTTGTTTGCAGTAGACATCTTAGAAATCCATACTTAATTTGAAATTTGACAAATACAAACCTAAGAAGCTGATGCGTGTCAGAGCATGTGACGGAACTCTTTGAGAAGGTAAAGTAAATTGACAGAGATCAAACCTGGGATTCAGATTTTTTTTTTCTCTTGATGTTTCTTCAGATGTTTTTTTCATTACAGGAGAGAGGAAATACTTTCATGGTAACACCTGCCTAACTGCACCATTAGCGACTGTATCTATCTCACTATCCAACTTTCAAAACATGTCGCGTAACACTTTTTTTTATACATGTTCAATTACAATTCAGTTTCAATTGCAGTGGCCGTCATTTTTTCCAATTACTATTACGTTATGATCATTTTTATCCCCTGAAAGTCAATTATGATCACGTTCTCAATTACTGAAGTTCAATTACAATTAATCACAATGAATGAGTCTCAAATAAATAACCCCACAAAATGTAACCTTGCTCTTGTGTTAGCTTTCTGTTAGCATCTCTTAGGATAACGGGTCTTAACTCAAAATAAAAAATACACGGAAAAAATATTATCAATCATTCAGTCTGCCAACAAAGATGATGGTGAACTTCTACAGCTCCATCATCCAGTCCATCCTCTGCTCCTCCATCACCATCTGGTACGCTGCAGCTACGGCCAAGGACAAGGCCAGACTGCAGCGTATCATCCACTCTGCAGAGAAGGTCATCGGCTGCAATCTGACCTCCCTCCAGGACCTGTACGCCTCCAGGATTCTGAGGCGTGCAGGAAAGATTGTGGCCGACCCCTCCCACCCCGGTCATAAACTGTTTCAATCTCTCCCTTCTGGAAGGAGGTTTCGGTCCATCAGGACCTGAACCTTCAGACACAAAAACAGCTTCTTTCCCTCTGCCACCATCCACAAGAACACCCGCTGAACCCCCCCCACCCGGTTTGCCGGCATAATACATTCTCAGGCCCAGGGAGGCTTGACCCGTGTATTACAGGAGGAGATCGACTCTCTACTGGGCAGAGGAGCAGTTTCGATCGTCTTCCCCACGCTGTCCCAAAGTGGGGTTCTATTTTTGGTCCCCAAACAAGGGGGGACTGGCATTCACCCTAATCTGGATTTGCAGGCTCTGAACAGGTTTCTCAGGAAATACAAGTTCAGGATGCTTATGCACGCCACCCTTTGGCGCCTGGTGCGACAGGGGGATTGGTTCATGTCTATCGACCTGAAGGATGCATATTATCACGTTCCAATATATATCCCTCACAGGAAGTACCTGAGGTTTGCTTTCCAGGCGATATGTTATGGGTACCGTGTGCTCCCCTTTGGCCTCTCACCGAGCCCGAGGATGTTTGTGCAATGAGGAGGCAGGGCATTTGCTTGGCCACCTATCTGGACAATTGGCTAATCGGAACAATCGGAATCACAACCATTCTGTTGCATCACCTGTCCGATCTGGGTTTTGTGATAAACGCAGAAAAGAGCATGATGTCCCCGACACAGGAAGCAGTGTTCCTGGGACTGCCACTGCGCTCAGTGCCTCTCACCGCGTGCCTTTTGGTGCAGCGGGTGGAGACGTTCAGGGCATGCCTCGCGCTGTTTCGACCGGACAAATCTGTTCAGTTCAGATTATCTTTGTCTTTGATTGCTCGGGTTGATGGCTTCGGCCATCCTTGTCATTAACCTTGGTCGCCTCCACATGAGGGAATTCCAGCACCGGATGGCTTCACATAGGCTCATCCATGTGCGTCATAGCGCACGGCAGGATATTGGTTTCACCGGAGTGCAGCGTAGCTTTGAGCTACTGGCGGACCTCGGATTTCCAAGTGCTTCTGAGGGCTGCAGGAAGTGTGCATTCCATAGTGAGACATCTCACTCATATTACTCATAGAACCGGGGTTGGGTAAATAACCCAAAGTTTTGTCTTTCTTCTCTTTTCCATAACATCGTGTAGTTATCGTCGGCCCATATTGTATCGTATTGTGAACTCTGTCTATTGTCTCAACCCTAGCTATTGAATCGGACGGTTGAGCTATTCTGAGATAAAAGATGTGGGAGATGTGTCAAAAGGTTATAAATGGATTGTGCTGCAGTGGCAACGATACTTTTAGTTGTGAGCATGATAAATACTTTTCTTTTCTTTTTTTCATCTTGTGTTCTATGTTGTCAAAGGTTGTGATAATGCAATCAATACCTCTCAAAACATATTTACTGTAGTGAGAGGCTGTGGGTAGTATATAACAGACAGCAAGTAAACATAATATTTTTGCAAAGTTGACATGTTGGAAGAAAAACTATGGACTTGAGTGAGTTTGACAATGACTGAGGAATTTATCTTGCTTATGACATGCCAAAGGTTACTCCTGTAGGGTCTTTTCCATCTGCAGGGGTCGGTTTAAATTAATCAATCAGTCGTGTGTCCATCAAGTTGCTTAAAAACGTCTAAAATTCACATGGCAAGAGTCTAAATAATTCCCAGCCTTTCACTTTGAAAATTGGGCAGATGAAAAAATGCTTTTGTTTGCTGCTGATTGGATCAATATATCGAGCATTATTAACCTTCCCATTATCCTTGAGGTCAATTTGACCACATTCAATGGTCATCATTCGTATTTCATGAGTTTTCTTAATTTGATGGGTACAGTTGATTAAGCATAAAATCATTATGATGATATTTTTTTCAATATGCTGAACACATTATGCATGCATTGGTGTTCCCTCCTCTGGGGTCAATTTGACCCCAAGCTGTTTTAGCTGTGAAATTTGTCTGTGTGTGACCCATAATGTGACATCCCCACACCTATAAGTGCAGAGTTGATCATTTTGAGTAGATCCATGACATTTTGGAAGAGCTCTTTCAGAGTGAAAACGACGGAGAGGAGGATGTGTCTGAGACAGAGGACTTTATAGTGACTAACCCCAAAGAAAGATTAAAAAAAATAAGTCAATAAATATGTTTATGAGAGGAAATGGGGGTTACCAACATCAATCAGTATGGTTCATTCTGTCATGAATATTTTCAAGATACACTAACTCTAAAACTGAAAGTTTGGCCTGCTGGTGGCGCTAGAAATAAGGTCAAAGTTTCATTATCAAGAGGTTATTTATGTTTTCAACAAATAAACAAAGTGTCAGATACAAAAATCTTTCTGAAAATAATTTTCTGAAGACAAATATCCCTGGGGTCAGATTGACCCCAAGGATAAAATAATATTTGAGGTTAATAGGAAGGTTAAAGCTGATATCTGGAGGATGAAAAGAGAGAGAAAATTGTTGATGTCCTTCCCTAAAAAACTCCACTTCCTCCCCCTGCCTCTGCCAATCTACCAGAAGCCACGCCTCTACTTTTGTGCACGCGCATTGAGGAACATAACAACAATGACAACTGACCAAAACACGTGTAGTATTATTTTTCACTACTAAAACACTTATGGTAGTTTGATTAAAACACGTTTATTACCTGTCCATGAGAAATGTCGCCAAATTAGGGTCAGTTTGGAATTCTTTTATATGTCGCAAGTCCCTCCACCTTTGAAAAGCAGCTCCAAGATAAATTCTATTGCAGTCACAAAAACGTTTATCCGCAAGCTTTGTACTTTGTACTTTTTCTTTCGTTTTTTAGTAAAAGCTTTGGAGTTTCGGAGCGCTCCTCCATGATGCTATGCTGCTCAGAGTGATACCTGTTTGCTGTTGTGATGCAAAGCTTTGTTTTTGTGCACAGTTTACGCATGCACATTCCCTTTGATTGACAGTCTCCGCTACAGGAAGTTGAAGCCTATTGGCTGGGCGCTTGCGGCGCGATTGGCAATTTGTATAGAGGTCAATAGGACGAAGGCGGGACTTATATACATTGACGTATATGAATGACCACCGGCAGAAGACCGTAGCAAAAGACTAGCTAGGTATCTTTTTGCATTTCAAAAGATTGATACATAAACAGATTTCTCAGAAACTTGAGATATCAGCTTTAAGTAGCAACAGGAAGCCTCGTGAACAAAAGGCCGACACATTTATTCCTTCAAAGCACGAAGATTCTTTGCAGCAATAGAAAAATTAGACTTCTTCAGGCTTCAGGTACATCCATTGCATGTTTCGTGAATAGAAGGAAAACAAATTAAATAGCTGTTTGAATGAAACTCAAATCAAACCCATGATCTGTGAAATTTCAAATGTAGCCCGACGGTGTACAGCTGGTAACAGTTTTATCTCAATAAGCCAGAGGAGTCAAATTAACATCATTAAGCCTTTTTTTTATGTCTCCTACACGAGCAGCATCTACCTCAACACACTCGCCCATAAAACCAGAGCTTTAGTTAAACTAAAACCGCAGAATCTGTACCAAAACACAATTTTCCCCTTGGCCCTATTCACTTCAGTTTGAATCACCTGAAAATGTTTGGATACAATGAAGATGAAATACCAAACTGCATTTCTTTTATTTGTGCCCAGCAACCACAAACTTAAGATGTCTTTGTGCTGTTTAGAATGTAATTGTTAGAGAAGGAATAGACACAAATACAATAGTCTGCCATGTACATTTTAGTGTAGTTGTCACATTATCATCATGCAGAACACTTCTTTGAAGGCAAATAACCGTGTTTTGCTCGAAAAGCAGAATTTATACAAAAAGAGCCACATTTTGTTTTTCATAAAGTTTTATGCCATTCGAGGGACTCAAGAGAACTTCACAAAAATAGCTTTCTCATACTGTCACAAAGAGCTGATAGTGCCATTCACCCATTCATGATACACAGTGACTGGGTAATCTATTGGGAGCAACTTGTGGTTCAGTGTCTTGCTCAAGGACACATCAGCACATGGTCAGTCATAGCCTTGATCTGACACCCTCCTGGCAACCTGTTCTACCTAGTTAAGTCCCGCCCCAATCATTAGGTTCCCCTGCTAGCATGAATGAATTATCTCTGTGTATTCTGGCTTTCTCCAACTATCCAAACACATGTATATGCTGTTGGAATTAGAAGAGTTTATATTTGTAGCACTTTTGGCGCTAATGGAGGAAAACATATCAAAGAGCGAAGCTACTGTTAGACCTTAAAATCACACTGTAAATTAGCACTTTTGTTGATGCAAGCAAAAATGAGTGTTGAATAAAAGATGACAGAAATTGTAGAATACGCGTGATTATAGCAATACGCAAAGGGTCGTCAAAATGACTGACTAATGTTTGGAATTAATAGTCTCTTTTTGTCCATCAAGTGCTTCTTCAACCATTAGCTTAGCTACCATGCAAGACAGGTGTCTGCACCATTTATTAGCACCACTGCAAGGACGTAGAGAAATATCTCTGCTTTTGACAGTTTGTGTCTAATTTTTAGATCGCACTTAACTGAGGCATGATTTTCGTTTGCGTCATTGACCCTGCACAGTATAAAGCACATACAGCAGATGAATGAAAATTCTGTCTTCATTATGAAAACTAAAAATCACATAGACAGCTGTAACATACAACTAAGGTATGTTTCCATTGCAAGATCCAAGACAGGGTGACCAAATTTTTAAAACTCAAAATCGGAAACAATAATTTTATCAAAGAAGATGACAGAATTTTAAAAGAAACTATTTACATTATGCTTGTTTTTGTAAAAAAAAAAAAGGTCACACTTTTTTCATCCTTTTGGGTGAAATGTATTATTGCTTCAATAAAAAAAATAAATAAATAAATAAAAAAGCAACATTTTAAAGGGATCCTCCACTGTTTTTACAAATGTGGCCTAAAACCTTTGAAATGTTATCGATGCCTAACAAAACTCATTATTTTGCACCATATTAATTTTATTAACTTTTAAAACAGGGACTACTAACCATGTGTGCTGCCATGTTGAACTGACATCACTGACGACACAAATCGCCCCCTTTAGTCCATGAGTTTTATGGGAGGTAAAGCATTCAGGTTCATTTAGCAGCTTTTTCAGTCAAAATGACAACTTGTGCTGCTTTGGGTTGCTCTAAAAATCAATAAAAATTAAAAAAGTTAATGTAAACCTCTTTTATTTACCAAAATCTGTGAAGAAGAGAAGAGCAGCTCCGGTTGCATGTAAATACAGGCAACCAGGATCAAACTGCTGCTTTCAGATTCTTTTCTGTCAGCGTCAAAAAACCAGATGTCCATTTAATCTGGACAAACGGGAATGAGTTTGTGAAAAATAAATGGTTTGGGGGAAATCAACCGAGAAATGGGACGTAACGCTGAAAATGGGGACTGTCCCGTGTAAATCGGGACTTGTGGTCACCCTAATCTAAAAAGATCTACGAAGGTTCCAGAGGTAATTTCCATTTATTAATGGATTCAATAGTTTTTTGTCAGAAAACTATGGTTTTCTTGGTGTTTCGTCATTCTAACAAGCATTTGTTGAAGAGCACAGCTAGACAAACAAGAGTACAAACCACCGCCAAGGCTAGAAATTAATTTTTATCTCTATTACTAACCATACAGTGGGTTCAAATGTATGGGTACCCCTATTTTCTTTTTAGTTTCCTTTTTGAAAAATCGTAATGAAATGCCCAATCCAGATTTGATCTGAACGAAACTAGTTGGCGCAATTGAGGATCCAACCCAACATAACTGAGTCAAAATAATAGAGATTGGTAAATTACGAATTAAGATATGATTCTTTGAAATTTCACTAACGATGATACATTTTTCAAACTGATCCAGAATCAGTATATTGATCCTGATCCCCTCCGCAATTTGCTGAAATCTGTAATTCCATCAAATCACATCTGGAAGGTTTATTTTTGGTAAACATTTGGTCAAAATCCATTTCGTACTTTTGACATAATCCTGCTAACAGACAAACATACAAATTAGTAAAACGTCTGTGAAAATATTACATCTTTAGTGGAGGTAAAAAGTTAACGGTGTCTTTTATATAAACAAGCTTTCTACAAATCAATAGCCATTTACTACCTACAGAGCTGATCAATGTGTCATTAACCACTGCAATCACTGGAAAGTTTGTTCACTGCTTATGTACAAGATTCATAATAGTTAGACTTGATCTGTATTTATTGTCTCTATTCCAATATGAAATGCAAATATTTAGTCCCTTAACTAACTTCCTCTGTTTACTATCTTTTCACTATGACTGGGATTCACGTTTGCAGCAAGTTTGTTTTTCTAATAATCAAACTCGCTTTGATTGTCACAGTTTGTGTGGCAGCACATCCTAAATTTGAAATAACAATAGGGTAACACTTGACTTGAAGTTTTATACGTAAGGCTGACATTACACTGTCATTATCTGTCATTAGCATGAATAAGGTGTCATGATGGCTGTCATTAAGTGTTGTTTGCTAAATTATGACACCTTTGGCGCTATGTTAGCATTTTTTGGTAAGTTGGAGGGACCTAGTGGGGTTAGGTAGGGTTAGGGTTAGGGGTTAGGGGTTACGGGTTAGGGTTAAGGTTAAGTTAGGGTTAGGGTTAGGGGTTAGGGGTTAGGGTAAGAACAACACTTAATGACAGCCTTTATGAAACCTTATCCAGGCTAATGACAGGTCTTGTGTCATAATAATGACAGCGTAATGTCAGCCTTATTATAAAACTTCAAGTCAAGTGTTGCCAAGAATTGTCTTGTAAGGTATCTGAGGAAAAAAGAGGGAACCTTCAAAATGACATCATGCACATGGGTTTACCTTTGGACGAAAGTATTTCAAGTTGATTCAAGTAAATTCCGGTGTGCATGACTTTGAAAGAAATGAGCATTTCTAAAGAAGATCATATTTCCTCTTTAAGAAAAAAAAAGAGGCACTTTTCCGCACTTCTCTAAGTTTCACACTGACACACATTGTGCTTACACCACAAGCCCTTAGGCATCGATGAAGGGTTTGAGTATTTTTATCTGAGTGCAGTTCTCCAGGGGAGAGAGAGTCTGTCGAACGCCCACACTGCTCCTCTGACAGCCTTCAAGCTCTGCAACAACAACGATACCTCCGTTTGTGTCACTGTATCTGCATTGATGGCCCTATAGCAGATATATCCGTCTCTGAGAAACCCTCTCCCACATACACACACACACACACACACACTGGTACACACACACACTGGCACACACACACAGTTGATGACATCAAGTGCTGATTGCGCGCCTGCAACCAAATTCTGCTGAAAAGTGACCCTGGACGTGCCCTTGTCACCAACTCAGGGTAACAAGCAAATGGAAATTGGTTGTACCTGAGTCAGGTAATCATTACTAAATGAATTTTCTCCTGAGCCAAGGGCACAAGTGGGATAAATATATATCTCTGAGATGAATACAAATTTCACTTATGTAATGAAAGGCGGAATGGTTATTGATTTTGGAGGTTACACTTTGTGTGCCTTTCAACGCCGGCCTGTTCTACATTAGAATGATGAGTTTTCAATTTGGCTGACTTTTACATGGAACTGTTAACAATTACAGCCGCTGCAAGCTTTATGTTTTGTTATTTTTCCACGTCCAGTGCCCGCGTGCATATCATTTAGCTCTCATACATGCATAATGTGCATAAATATGAATATTGTCCCAATGTTGATTTCTCCAACCCGTGACACAATAATAGCAGACACATCACCTCAATATCATCGTTGTCATCATCATCTCCACTGCCATTCTGATCATCATTACGATCACAAATATCATGATTACTGTCATTCTGACTGTACAGGATGTGTTGATTGTTTGTGTCATGTACTAATGAAGTGACAGTGATTCATCGCTCCGTGCACCATCGCTGTGTTCGTTACTTCTCGATAACAGATGGACGCTGTTAACTGCACACGTCTGACGGCTGCTAAAGTGTTGGCTTCAGTACGCAGAGCAGTTTGGAGGACACGGCCTGTGTTTCAGAGCCAGTTCGTGCTCTTCAATAATTCAACCCTTCCAGCTGTCTCAGATCAAGTCCAAAAGCTCTTCGGCCTCTGGACTCACATCTGTTATAGCAGGAAGAAGCTTGTAGTGGAACCACACATCGGGATTGTTCTATAAAAATAAGTGCTTCTGAATAAACCCTCCCATTATCCTTGTGGTCAATTTGATCCCATTCAATGTTCATCATTCAAAAAATAATGGTTGACTTTCTTCATTGTTTTTTCTTCATATTTAATGAGTTTCCCTAATTTGATGGGGACAACTGATTAAGCATAAAATCATCATGATGATTATTTTTCAATGTACTGAACACATATCGCATGCATTGGTGTTCCTCTGGGGTCCATTTGACCCCAAGCTGTTTTAGCTGTGTAAAACTTGTCTGTCTGTGTGTGAGGTTTTGTAACAGCTCTTTCACAGTGAAAGTGACACAGAGGAGAATGTGTTTGAGACAGAGGATTGTGTTGAGAAGGACCCTGATTTTGAGTCATTCTCATCTGGAGTAGTAAATAAATATAAGTACGGGGGGGGGGGGTCACCTACATCAATAACATGGTTAAGTCTGTGAGAGTCATGAATGTGCACCACAAATTACAAAGGATTTGAAGGATATATTTTCATGATACTCGAACTCTAAAATTGAAAGTTTGACCTGATGGTGGCGCTGCAGGAAAGGTCATCACCACAACCAATAGGGTTCATACTCTTCTGGTCATTAATGTTGTCAGTAAACTTAAGAAGATTTGGATGGAAACTATTAAAGATACACTAACTCTAAATCTGAAAGATTGTTTTGATCTCTACTGTAAACACTGTTATTGACATTGTCAGAAATATGTCGTGCATTGCATTGTGGGATGTGGAGTTTTGTAAACAGATTCATGGGAGTCTTTTTCCTTCATTGTTACCATGATGTCTTGTGTTTCTTTGCCAGACAGGGAGGTAAGTGATTCGTTTGAAACCATTTTTGTTCTAGTTTGTTCCCTGTATTCCCCATTATTTCACTTCACTTCGGATTCAAATATTTCTGTTTAATCCACAAAATAAACATCTGACATTTTTGGTCCCAACTTTCAATCTGTGAAAGTGCCATAAATGTGTTGGAAAGTCACTTTGGCCAATTTTTTGGAGGTTCACACTCTTGTGGTCATTAATGTTGTGAGTAAATTTGAGAAGATTTGGATGAGAACTATTAATGATCAATTCATTCTAATTTAAAAGAGGGTTATCAAAGGGTTTTTTATGTATTGAACAAATTAACAAAGTGCCTGACACAAAATCTTGGTCAACAATTTTCTGAAAATCATTTTCTGGAGGCAAATATCCCTGGGGTCAGATTGACCCCAAGGGTAAAATGTGTTAGTAATATTTGAGGATAATAAGAGGGTTAAACCACATGTGCAGAAAAATCTCAGACTTTTATTTGAGGTAAACTCCCTCACTGACTCTATTTAACTCTTTTTCTTTGTGCTGGGAGGTATTAGTCCTTTTCCTTCTTTTCCCAGGCAGGATATCTTTAATTATTGACTAGTGCCCTCAAGAAGATTGGTTAAAGACCCTTGAATTTATTTTTTCTATCCCTCTATAGGCCTTCTGGAAACAGAATGGATCTATGGATGTGGCATCCTGGTGAGATGAAAGTCTAATTATCTCTCAACGAAACGAGTGGAAAGGCTTTTTAATTAGGACCCGACCGAATCCGCGCTCTGAGAATTTGTATATTGTGATGGATGAGGTGTGCATCTCCTTAGTGACTGCAGACAGAATAATAATCTGACAAAGGGAGAGTGAACTGTGTGAGTGAGGGAAGGGTGGCCATTGGAAGAGAAACCAAGCGGAGGAAAAGTGCTCAGTGCTGAAGGTATGACCAAGAGGAAACTGAATTGAGTTTGTGAGACCGAAGGAGAAAAAAGCGAGGCCACTAGTCATCACCCGTTGGTTCATGACGCCGATGGATAACGAAGAGGGAAGAAGGCGGAGGAATAAAAGCATTGACGAAGAGAAAAGTAAATAAGATGGAGATTTATGAAAAAAGGGGGGAAAAATTCCAGAGATAGATGAAGCAACAGAGCCTGAAGCGCCATCCATGATTGGTCCCGTTCCAAGCACACAGCCCATTGGTTAGTCTTCTCCACACTCCCCTCTCCTTGGCTCTTACCTCCCCTCTCATCTTAGCAGGGGGTCTCACAGTCGCCAAGCCCCTTAATGCTCCCCTTCACTCCTCTGCAGCAGCGTGGCTGGCATACTGAATGCATAATCACTGTATAATCATAATCAATGTCTGTGCGTGTGTAGGTGGAGCACAATGGTGGAGGGAGCGAAACAGTTATGGTGTTTATTTTTTATTTTTTCTAACAGTTATGAAAGAAACAACAATGGCAGATGGTATATGACACCAATGTATGCGACAGTAGCATCTCATGTAAACATAAGCATAAAAAGTGAGAGCAGGCAGAACTGTTGGTGTGGTAAAGGTGGCCCTCAGGGTCTGAATGCCAGTGGGACGTGATCATTTGTAACTAAGCATTCATTTCACGATTGCTAAAAAAACATGTAAATAAAGGTTGAAACTGCCGCTCGAAAGTTAGCTTTGATCTCTACTGTAAACACTGTTATGGACGTTATTGAAAATATGTCGTGAATTGCATTGTGGGATTTGGAGTTTCGTAAACAGATGCATGGGAGTGTTTTTCCGTGATGTCTTGTGTTTCTTCGCCAGACAGGGAGGTAACTGATTCACTTGAAACTATTTTGGCTCTAGTTTGTTCCTGGTGATTCCCGTTATTTCACTTCACTTTGCAAGACATTCAATTATGGCCGGATTTGAATATTTCGGTGTAATTCCCAAAAAAAAACATCCGCCATTGATTTGTCTCAATTTTCAGTCCGTGAAAACTCTAAAACTTGTCTTCAAAAACATGGCGAAAGTGGGAAGTCACTTTGGCAGTTTTTTGAGGCAAACACAAGAAATCACGGTATGAATAAAGTAAAAACACTTCCATTTACAGGACTCCACTTACCACAAAGCAATGGGTAAAAATATCAACCACTTTTCCAACAACGTCAATAAGAGAGAGTTTCAACCTTTTACATCTTTTTTTCACGCAAATGATCTTTGATTTATTAATCTACGAGACCTACACTATGGGTTTTTCCAACAAGAAATATCGTCTCCAGCAGCTTTAAGGCAATTTTAATTATTACATCTTAAAAGGCATTGAAAATACAGAAAGTGTGTGATGCTGCCATCATAAAATGGTGGTTAACACAGTTCTTAGCAGGCACATGCATGCAGGGGAAGGGGGCGGAGGGTTTTTGCAAAAACGTCAGATAAATATACCCAGGATAAAAGAGAATGTGTCGTTAGACAAAGTCTGGTCACCGCTATTTTGAATAAATTGGTTGCACGTTTGTCAGGGAAGGATAAAGAGATGAGGGTTACTGAAGCTGGCTGTGCTGATTTAAGACGATTGCTTTAGCTCAGTGGTAGATTTCTTGCTTCCCATGGGAGGGACCCGGGTTCTAATTCCGTCTAATTTACTAACCTTTTTTGTGTGAATTTTCCCTCTCAGAGATCAAAAAAGCTCTATTCTATTCTATTCTATTCTTTAAAAAAAAGTAAGTCAGAATAATGTGAAACCCTTCAGCAGTGTTGTGCTAGTTACTGAAAAAAGTAACTAGTTACCGTTACTAGTTACTGTTTTGATTACAACAAAAAGTAATGCGTTACTGGAAAAAGTAACTTTTGAGTTACTTAGAATTAAAGAATGTATTATTTATTTTGGGTCATTTGTGTCCATACAGCTTCATATTAGTGCTGTAATAATATAATAATCCACTGTTGATCAACTGCTATAAAACAACCATAAATGATGTGCATATAAAGCACAAAACAGCTGCTCCAAAATTAAAACAGTATTTTTTCAACCTTGGCACAGTAATGTAAAGTAAGCTGTGCATATTCCAGGTGCACATTCTGCTGTTGTCTGCTTGTGAAAATAAATGTGGAAGAACAAATTCACAGTATTTTTCTCAGCTACACAATGCTAAATATATCAGGCTAATGAGCTGCTGTTAGCAGTGACTCTGCAGCAGCGACAGGCTGCATATTTACAACAACATACCGTGCAATAGTTTGGCTGACCTGTCCCTGGATAACAGTCACAGTCCGTTAAAATCCAGTTGCAGCGTTAGCTTAGCTTCACTGAAGCATCTTTTGGAGACAAAAATAATGCGCGTATTTCCACTCTGAGAAGCACGTCCTGCTCTCGCATTGACTCGCCATGATTGGCGCACATGATGTAAACAGAAATACGCTGACAATGCTTCTTCTTCTACTGTTTTACCGTGTTTGGCATGGCATCCCGCAAAAATATGTAGCGCCACTGTAAACAGGAAGTACACTGCAGCTAGCAAAGTAATGGACAAACATACCATATTGTAACGATAAAGGTGCTATTTCTTTAGAAATATGGTGCGTTACAGTACTAGTTACTGTAAAAAGTGACATTGCCCTTCAGATCCAACAGTACAGTATCCATTTTCTTATTTTTAGGAGACACTTGAAAAAAAATATCTTCTATTAGATCCATTGCAGTCATAATGAGTAAAGTCAGATTATTCTGTATCTTCTCTAACTTTTCAGTGTTGGTGTTTTATTAATAAGGGAAATATTCCTCATAAACCATCTGCCTCCTCACTTTCATTCCTCAAATCTTGTCTTTTCATATGTACTTTCTGTCTTTATATATAAACTATGATAATAAAAAAAAAATATTAAAACCAAAAGTCAATTAACCAATTAAATGACAATTTATAATATTTGGGTGAATTTTTTTTAATAAAAACCATGAACATTCTGTAAAACACTCATTTCTCACAGCACTGACAGCAGAGCCACAGCAGGGATAACTTTATCCTGGTTGTTAACCTGCTCTGCAGCATTTTAATTGTAGAGGCTAAATCACCATGGTTACAGGTTAGCTGTAGAGGCTAAATCACCATGGTTACAGGTTCGTTGTAGAGGCTTAATCACCATGGTTACTGGTCCTGAATAAACTTGGCCGGCTTTTGCTCAACCTACTTGGTTAGTAAGTTTACCAAGAATAGCCGATTTTTCCAGGCTTTGTCACCTATCCTGGTTTTGTACAATACCCCCCAGGAGATGTGCATTGCTGGTCTCACAAACTTATAAGGTCAGGAAACATATATAAAGCTGTGAAATTAAAATAAAGAGGTGTCAGAATTGATAAATTTTTGTCCTCCAATTTGATTAAAACTGAAAAGATAGGATTCCAGGAAGAGTATCCAGTCGTAGACCTAGCTTAGTTTATCCAGGACCGGTAACCATGGTGATTTAGCCTCTACAGCTAACCTGCTGCAGAGCAGGTTAACAACCAGGATAAAGTCATCCCTGCTGTGGCTCTCAGCAGTAGTAGAGAGTCCAGTGTCTAATAGGGATCTAAATGCAACTTAATACATTATCTACGTCATATGTCCTAATTTAATGCACAGCTCGAATGATGTCTTTGTGGATATAGGCCGTATCTTCACCCTCCTTTATTTAACAAGGTATGTTTCTGTACGGTGTTTCACATTTGTGCTCCATGTGCCCCTTTTTAACTCTGAGCACCTGCCCCTCCAAAGGTCTCTGCACGGCCCTGGTTCCTGGATTCAAAAGTTCCTGGATATGATTGATGAGAGTATGTTGGAACTTTATTGTGGGGCACTTGCATGTTATTGATCACATTTTTACTTGCTAAATGGAGCTGCTGAAAATTATGTGGACAGGTCGCTCCTTTCTATTTGTCACTTGCTCAATTTTAACGGAAAAGAAATGTGTCACTTATATCCCATAAAATACAGTTCGTTACAATTGTTGATTTCTGTTTATTGATGAGTTCTGGGAAAAATTTCAATACGTGAGGAGCAGATTTAAAGGACGGGCGTCCTGTCCACGGTCTACAGTGTCTCATCTTTCTCGCCATTCAGGCTCCAATGCCGTGTTACCATTGTGTGAACAAAATGGCACAGATGATTGATTAATGGATGGATGAGTGATTTGTATTCTTCATGTGTCGGCATGATTAATAAAACATGAAAAATCAAGCAATCAAATAGAGATATATTTTATCACTTCTAATTGTTCTGCCGATTGCTTTTTCATTTAAAACTAATGAACACGGTTCAGCCTCTGGGCTCCCTTTGATAAGTAATTAAATGAAACAGCCTGGAAAAGAGAGTAAAAAAGATTTCACATCTCGGTGTAAGAAGGCACAGTGCGAGACTCCTTTATCGGGGCTGAAATCGGGTATTGATTTAGTCTTAATCCTAAACAAACAGAGGATTCACGAGCTCAAGCTGATGAAAAATTGATTGGAAAGAAAAAGAGAGCCAGAGAAACAAATGGTGAGAGTTTCTTTACATCCTCATTACAACACATTCACTCTGCTCTTTAACTCCCGGGTGAAGGCATCGAGGCCTGCGTTTGGCTCCTCTGAACTTCTGTGAAGATGGATTAACAGTCGTAACCTCTTATCATGAGCCGCACAGAGAACACGCTCGTTCTCTGTTGTTTTTTAGTGACTGAAAGAGATATTTTGTGATTCGGTGTCAGGTCATCTTCAGTACAGTGGAGCAATTATAAAGATACTTAATGGGTATTTCTGCCATTGTCTTTTTATGTCCATAATGACTCATACTGTCCCTGAACGAGTGATTTGACCCCTCAGCCGCTCTGTGAGGATACGCTGTTATTAGAGGCTGGAACAATGTGTAAGCTGACTTTAATGATGTTTCTCTTTTCTTTTTACTTGTGGACTTTTGATAAAAACTTCCAAGTTTGCCTTTAGGAGTTTTTCTCTTTATATATATATATGTATATATATATATATTTGCAATTGTCAATGTTTGCCCTTGAAGTCTACATGATCCACCAGACATGTTATTGTGGTGTTACAGTCTTTGTTGGGAGAAAAACAAAAAAACTGTAACAATGGTTAATCATTGAGACTGTATTCTTCAACTGAATGCTCTGCTTTGCACAACAACAGCCAGTCAGTACAGGCACAAAGTTGAAGTACATACAGCTTCTATTGGCTTTTCTTTTCATTACGTGACTTTATTCAAAACTTCAACTAACTTCATTTTCTTCTTCTCACAGAAATCACTCGTTTAAAAGGCATTAAAATTATTGAACTCAACTAAACTCTACTCAACTTTATTTATATAGCGCAAATTACAACAAAATCATCTCAAAGCGCTTAACAAAATATATGGTCACCATAGTAAGAAAGAAAGAACCCAACTACGTTCACATGGACAAGCATTTAGCGACAGTGAGAAGAAAAATCTCCCCTTTTTTATAGGAAGAAATCTCCAGCAGAACCAGGTTCAGAGGTGGCAGCCATCCACTAAGACTGGTTGGGGTTAGTGAACAGAGGGGCAAACTGAATAGCAAAGAAGAATAGACCATCCAAGTGTTCCAGACTAGTTGAGCTGCGAGCCATTGATCAGGAACCGCCAACTCCAGCTAAAACAGAAAAGAGAGCCCTCAGATGGCGAGGAGAAGACACAGACTACAGGAAAAACATGATACACTATGATACACTCGTTTTTAGTGGTTGGGTTTACATTAAACGTCTTACGGCATTCTCTATGCTCTGAAATGCTACCACTACAGACAAGGTTTCGTCTTGCACTGGTCACATGTCATGTTATATGGGGTGGACATCAGTGTAAATGGTGTGAAGCAGTGTGAGCAGTATGATGGGTCATGCAACGAGGGACAGAGAAGTGGGGGGTTATCTACAACCCGGCACATCCCATTGCGGCCCATTAGAGTTATGTGTAGATGGTGGCTCGTGTTTGAATATAAAGTTGGTATTCTACTATATAATCTTATTTTATTGTTCCTATTTTTAGGTTTAGGGCTTTGTTCCTAGTGGTTAGGTTGCACTATTATACGGTATATGCTTGAGCAAATAAGTAGGTTTTGAGTTTAGCCTTAAAGGTGGAGAGAATAGCATCCTCCCATACTAAGACTGGGAGCTGGTTCTAAAGGCGAGGAGCCTGGTAGCTATATGTTCTGCCACCTGTTCTACTTCTAGACACTTTAGGAACTTCCAGAAGACCAGCAGACTGAGAGCGTAGTGTTCTGCCCAGACGATAGGGCACTAACATGTCTCTAAGAAAACACAGGAGCTTGATCATGTAGAGCTTTGTAGGCTAACAGGAGGATTTTAAACTCTATTCTAGATTTTACTGGAAGCCAATGAAGGGAAACCAATACTGGAGAAATATGCTCTGTTAGTACCTGTTACTATTCTAGCTGCAGCATCCTGACAGTAGGGAGTTACAATAATCTAATCTACATGTAACAAATGCTTGGATTAGTTTTTCAGCATCACTCTGGGCAAAGATATTCCTTACAGAAATTATAAGATGCTGCCAATTACATTCAAAAGTTCCTGGTTATGAGCCCTGTACATTGGTACTTTATTATGTGGCACTTGCATGTTCTCCCTGATCTGGCCTAGGTTTTACAAAAACAATAAAATGCACATTTGCTCTTTCTTATTCCTGGTTAAATTTCATATTTTTAGGACCATAATTCTCACTGCTCCTCCATGAACCGCCACCTTAACGTGGTGGAGGGGTTTGAGTACCCGAATGATCCTGGGAGCTATGTTGTCGGGGGCTTAATGCCCCTGGTAGGGTCTCCCAAGGCAAACAGGTCCCAGGTGACGGGTCCGACTAAGAGCGGTTCAATAGCCATATATGTATAATAAAAAACAAAGGCAGTTCACGTCGCCCGGATTGGCGCTACCGGGGCCCCACCTTGGAGCCAGGCCCGGGGTTGGGGCTCGAGTGCGAGCGCCTGGTGGCCGGGGCTTTGCCCACGGGCCCCGGCCGGGCAGAGCCCGAAAGGACGACGTGGGCCCGCCCTCCCGTAGGCCCACCACCCGCAGGAGGGATCATATAAGGCCGGTGCAGTGTGGATCGGGCAGTCGTCCAGGGCGGGGGCCTTGGCGATCTGATCCCCGGCTACAGAAACTAGCGTTAGGGACGTGGAATGTCACCTCTCTGGCGGGGAAGGAGCCTGAGCTTGTGTGCGAGGTGGAGAAGTTCGGACTAGATATAGTCGGTCTCACCTCGACACATAACAAGGGCTCTGGAACCAGCCTTCTCGATAGGGGTTGGACTCTCTTCTACTCTGGAGTCGCCAATGGTGAGAGGCGCCGGGCCGGGGTGGCTATACTTCTTGCCCCCCGACTTAGTGCCTGTACGTTGGAGTTTACCCCGGTAGACGAGAGGGTAGCCTCCCTCCGCCTTCGGGTGGGGGGACGGATCCTGACTGTTGTTTGTGCCTATGGGCCAAACAGCAGCTCGGAGTATCCACCCTTCTTGGATTCCTTAGAGGGAGTACTGGAGAGTGCTCCTTCTGGGGATTCCCTCGTTCTGCTGGGGGACTTCAACGCTCACGTTGGCAGCGACAGTGAGACCTGGAGGGGCGTGATTGGGAGGAACGGCCCCCCTGATCGGAACCCGAGCGGTGTTTTGTTGTTGGACTTCTGTGCTCGTCACAGATTGTCCATAACAAACACCATGTTCAAGCATAAGGGTGTCCATATGTGCACTTGGCACCAGGACACCCTAGGCCGCAGTTCGATGATCGACTTCATAGTCGTGTCATCGGACTTGCGGCCGCATGTCTTGGACACTCGGGTAAAGAGAGGGGCGGAGCTGTCAACTGATCACCACCTGGTGGTGAGTTGGCTCCGATGGCGGGGGAGGATGCCGGTTAGACCTGGCAGACCCAAACGTATAGTGAGGGTCTGCTGGGAACGCCTGGCAGAGTCTCCCGTCAGAAGGAGCTTCAACTCCCACCTCCGGGAAAACTTCAACCATGTCTCGGAGGAGGCGGGGGACATTGAGTCCGAGTGGGCCATGTTCCGTGCCTCTGTTGCTGAGGCGGCTGATCGGTGCTGTGGTCGCAAGGTAGTCGGTGCCTGTCGTGGCGGCAATACCCGAACCCGTTGGTGGACACCGGGGGTGAGGGATGCCGTCAAGCTGAAGAAGGAGTCCTACCGGGCCTTTTTGGCCTGTGGGACTCCGGAGGCAGCAGACAGGTACCGACGGGCCAAGCGAAGTGCAGCCACGGCGGTCGCCGAGGCAAAAGCCCGGACATGGGAGGAGTTTGGTGAGGCCATGGAGAACGACTTCCGGACGGCTTCGAAGAGATTCTGGACCACTATCCGGCGTCTCAGGAGGGGGAAGCAGTGCACCGTCAACACTATGTATGGTGCGGATGGTGCGCTGCTGACTTCGACTCGAGACGTTGTGGATCGGTGGGGGGAATACTTCGAAGACCTCCTCAATCCCACCGACACGCCTTCCAATCAGGAAGCAGGGCCCAGGGACCCGAGAGTGGGCTCTCCTATCTCTGGGGCTGAGGTTGCCGAGGTGGTTAAAAAGCTCCTCGGTGGCAGGGCTCCAGGGGTGGATGAGATCCGCCCGGAGTTCCTCAAGGCCCTGGATGTTGTGGGGCTGTCATGGCTGACACGACTCTGCAACATCGCGTGGACATCGGGGGCAGTGCCTCTGGATTGGCAGACAGGGGTGGTGGTCCCCCTTTTTAAGAAGGGGGACCGGAGGGTGTGTTCCAATTATAGAGGGATCACACTTCTCAGCCTCCCCGGTAAGGTCTATTCAGGGGTACTGGAGAGGAGGGTCCGCCGGATAGTTGAACCTCGGATTCAGGAGGAGCAATGTGGTTTTCGTCCTGGCCGTGGAACTGTGGACCAGCTCTACACCCTCAGCAGGGTCCTTGAGGGGTCATGGGAATTCGCCCAACCAGTCCACATGTGTTTTGTGGACCTGGAAAAGGCATTTGACCGTGTCCCTCGGGGATTCCTGTGGGGGGTCCTCCGGGAGTATGGGGTATCGAACCTCCTGATAGGAGCTGTTCGTTCCCTGTATGACCGGAGTCAGAGTCTGGTCCGCATTGCCGGCAGTAAGTCGAAATCGTTTCCGGTGAGGGTTGGACTCCGCCAGGGCTGCCCTTTGTCACCGATTCTGTTCATAACTTTTATGGACAGAATTTCTAGGCGCAGTCAGGGCGTTGAGGGGGTCCGGTTCGGGGGCCTCAGTATTGCATCACTGCTTTTTGCAGATGATGTGGTCCTGTTGGCTCCAACATACCGTGACCTTCAACTCTCACTGGATCGGTTCGCAGCCGAGTGTGAAGCGGCCGGAATGAGAATCAGCACCTCCAAATCCGAGTCCATGGTTCTCGACCGGAAAAAGGTGGAGTGCCTTCTCCGGGTTGGAGATGAGGTTCTGCCCCAGGTGGAGGAGTTTAAGTACCTCGGGGTCTTGTTCACGAGTGAGGGAAGGATGGAGCGAGAGATCGACAGGCGGATTGGTGCGGCGTCTGCAGTGATGCGGAGTCTGCACCAGTCCGTCATTGTAAAAAGGGAGCTGAGCCAAAAAGCGAAGCTCTCTATTTACAGGTCGGTCTACGTTCCAACCCTCACCTATGGTCATGAACTTTGGGTCATGACCGAAAGAACAAGATCACGGGTACAAGCGGCCGAAATGAGTTTCCTCCGTAGGGTGGCTGGGCTCTCCCTTAGAGATAGGGTGAGAAGCTCAGTCATTCGGGAGGGGCTCAAAGTAGAGTCGCTGCTCCTCCGCATCGAGAAGAGCCAGATGAGGTGGCTCGGGCACCTAATTAGGATGCCCCCTGAACGCCTCCCTAGTGAGGCGTTCAGGGCACGTCCCTCCGGAAGGAGGCCCCGGGGAAGACCCAGGACACGCTGGAGAGACTATGTCTCTCGGCTGGCCTGGGAACGTCTCGGGGTCCCCCCGGAAGAGCTGGAGGAGGTGGCCGGGGAGAGGGAAGTCTGGGCCTCCCTACTGAGGATGCTGCCCCCGCGACCCGGAAACGGCTAAGCGGGAGAAGATGGATGGATGGATGGATGGATAATTCTCACTGGTATATCAGTTGCCGTACTAAAAATGTACAATTTTCTGGGCAATGTGTAAGCTGACTTTAATGATGTTTCTCTTTTCTTTTTACTTGTGGACTTCTAATAAATAAAAAAAAACCTTTGAAACTTGTCTTTAGAAGTTGCAATTTTGAATGTTTGCCCTTGAAGTCTACAAGGTCCACCACACATGTTGTCACGGTGTTACAGTCTTTATTGGGAGAAAAACAAAAAACTGTAACAATGGTTAATCATTGAGACTGTATTCTTGAACTGAATGCTCTGCTCTGCACAACAAAAGCCAGTCAGTACAGGCACAAAGTTGAAGTAAATACAAATTCTATTGGCTTTTCTATTCATTACGTGACTTTATTCAAAACTTTAACTAACTTCATAATCCGTGTACCGTTAATTCTTTGGTTATTCTGTTTGAAAACCAAATCAAATTTATTATATCTTCTGTTTGTGTGATATTTTGATATTTACAAGCTTCATGTTTTAAGCTCACCACACAGAGAGGACCCACAGACGGTTGCGGACGTTTTCTTCCGGACAAAAAAAGGAGCAACACATAATCTGTGTACCCTTCGTTTTAAAGCCAAATCAAAATAACAAATAAACAGTGTGGTTACATTGTTTTAACATCCATTCATCACACCAGCCTCAGAGTTGATAATCAGTCTCCAGTTTATTTGGATACTATTTGGACCGTAACACTGTTCAGTAAAGTTGGCACAATATTCACAGATTCAGACTTTTAACATCAATAACTCTTTCATGAAACGTCGACACACAAATTCCACTTCTTTGCGATCGGTGTGAGGTGGACAACATGCTACAAGATTATTTTTATCAAATGCAGCAGAGTAAAAGTCAGCCCCCGTCTGTGGGTCCCCTCTGTGTGGTGAGATTAAAACATCCACAGTTTTCCCGTAAATATCCAAATATCAATATCATATTTAAGTCAGAATAACAAAACAAGTACACAGTTTATTTGTTATTTTGCTTTGGTTTTAAAACGGAATAACCAAAGAACGAAGAGTACACGGATTTATACAGATTCTTCATTTTCCTCTTCTCACAGAAATCACTTTTAAAGTGAAAATACACTTAATTTTTTTTTTAATTTTTTTTTTTAACAATTTTATAGGATATTTTCTCACATATTATTTGGAATATGATTTCTGTGGAGGTCGAACGCATACAAATCTTCAACTGCTGGCCAATCATGCTTCCCTGAAGTTCTACAATTCAGAAGGTTTTTCTATTTATCTGACCTCAAAGGTCTGGAGACTTGCATCTTTTATCTATACAGAACATTCCTCTTAGACGCATTTCCATATCCAGGAGGTGGCGTGGATTATACACATATCTAAGGGTTGTGCTACCAAGTGGAAAAGAAGGTGCTAGACCTGTTATAGGGTGCAGGGAGCATGGTGAGGCAGCTTGTACACGGCTTGCAACAAACCTGACATCTGAGTCTGCGGTCAGCACCTGCTAATTGGTGTGAAACCTGGTCTGCTTCAGTAATTTTCAAAGCCTTTTTTCCAGCCAAGGTGGAAGAGTTGAACTTGTATCCGTCTCAGTAAAGCATATTCTCTGACCCCGCTGCATGACCCGGGCATTACAGATCGTGACTCGGCTTATGGTGTCCAGTTTAGCAGCCACTTACTTCATAGCTTCTGCATTGACCATTCTGAAGAGTTGAAAGAAAACCAACAGGCTCTGAGAAAAGCATACACCAGCTGGGGACATCTATCAATTCAAGCATCATCTTTTTATGCTTTATGCGAGCGAAGGTCACCAGGGATTGCAACTCGCCCCAGCATGAATCAAGAAGAAGGTGAAATACACTCTTGAGAGGTCTTCAGTCTATTGCTAGTTTAAGACAAAGAACCACTGGGACACATCCACATCTGAGGCTCCTTTAAAGTCCCGAAATAACCCAGAAGTCACGTTTCTGAACTGGAAAAGGAAGGCCACAATAAAAGACCACCTGAGGTGTGAAGAGTACTGACATATCCTACTTAAGTAGAAGTGTTGTTACTTGATTTGAATTGTACTCAAGTACATGTACAAGTAAGTCATACATAAAAAAAACTCAAGTACAAGTAGAAAGTAGCTCAATTAAATAGTTCTCCAAGTAAAAGTTAATAGATATTTTTCACCCCCTCCCCCCATGTATTTTTTGGTAATAAATCTTGCCACGGTTCCCTTGCATACAGTAAACATCTCATGTATAAACTTAAAAATGAAGAGACCAAATCTCGCACAATTGGAGCGTCATTTATTTACCACAAATAAATCTGTATAAAATAAAAGGTTTGTCAAAATGTACAATTATATTTTTAAATAAAATAACACCAATGAATTACAATTCAAAATGAAAAAAGGTTCAGCCTCTAAATCTAGCAAAATGTATGGACTCTAAAACAGTGCCATGACAGATGTGATATGCTGTGCGTAACAACATAATAAGTAGAAACCCCAACCTGAACCAAAGAAAGTGGCTGGGCTTTCATCAGAAATGGCACGACTAAGAACATATGGATTATGTTCAATGAAATAAGAATAAAAAAGTAAAAAAATAAATAATAATTTACTCAGTAATGGTTGAGTGCACAAATGTAACAAATTACAATACTTCTTTTAAAACATACTTAAATATAAGTAAAATTACTGATTCAGAAATATCCTCAAAAAAGTACCCATGAAAGCAACTCAAGTACAGTAATGTGAGTACTTGTAATCAATTACTTTCACCTCAGGAGACCACATGTTAAAATGCATAATTCATGTACATTGTGAGTATTCTTCACGAATATGAGGGAATGATGATGATGGTGATGATAGAAACTCATCAGATAAACTTTTTGTGCAATGCAGTCCGAGCTTGTTTCTAAGCAACTTCAAAGTAAAAATGTCAGGTGAAACTAAAAATAGAATTGTATATTATCGTCTGGTTTGAAACCATGTACTTTCATTATCGTTCATCAGGTGACGCTTCTGTCAGCTTTTCATGTCACCGACTCTGCCAGATGCAGAAAAGTACAATGACACAAATATCTACCAACTAAAGCATTTAGCAATAACTTTAATTAATGATATCATTGGCATAATAGGTCACTTTCAGCTTCATTACCATTAATGCCCACGGTTGATGTCTCGTGGTAATTATTGCAGAACTTAATGAGGCTCAAGCAAGTTTGCTTCAGTGACCGCTGAAGAGAAAAAACAAGGCTGTTGTTTGTGTAAGAATTTATGGAGCAAGTGTGGTTTTAAAAGGTTTGAGTGAACTTTGTGTGGGTTACGGCAATGCATGCTCTACTGTATAAAAACAGACTGGTATAAATATAATGTTATGATAAATTAGTCTTTGCTTTTGTAACCTTGGCTTTAGTTAGCGAGGATGTTATTTCTTTGCTGTGTTTTTTTTTTTTTTTGCTATAGAAGTTGTAGGAATTCTTTTGTTCAACATTTCAATTCATTCTTTCACACTGCACCCGATATAGTAGATTCTCAGCTGTATTATGTTTGTATGAGAGGTAATTGGAAAGGGTCACACCTTTTGATAAGAAATGAATACATTCCAATCTGTTTCCATTATGATTCCACTGACAAGCACAGCCAGAATAACAAAGACCAGTCACAGAAAGGCTTTTAGACTAACCTATACTACCATAATACCATAAAGAGTGAGACATTACAAAGCCTTCCAACCATCCAGACTTTTGCCCTTAGTTTATGATCTCCAAAGAATAACATTTAAGAAATAAAAATACCCTTTACTTTATTCTATGGTGACCTTATCTTGATTTCCAAAAAAGAAGACACTGGGCCAACCTTGTCATACTCAAAGTATTTGACGTTTTTCTAGAATCTACTTCGTAATGGCAAAATATTATATAATAAATAAATAAGTTGTTGTCAATCAAATTTAAAAAAAATTGTTTCTTTATATTGCAAGACTTAAAAAAATCTTTATTATGCACTTTAACAATCTGTCCTTGAAAAATATCATATAAACCGTCTGAAAATCTGTCAATCATTGGAACAACATAATAAACATTCCCTCCTCGGAATTAAAAATGTAACAAAAAACTCAAGGTTTACAGAACAGTAAATAATTAATAAATATCCACTTGAATAAATAACCTTTTCAATTAAATCCACCAGTATTTGGTCCCTTGTAATCTCTCTCACTTTCACTTGGACAATTTTGTCACTACAAAGCAACAATTTTAATGATTCTGTCACGTGTCATCAGTGTTTAGAATAACGGCATTTAAAATAACAGTGTTTTTTTTTTTTCAGTAACGGGGTAATCTCACTATTACTTTTTACGCCGTTACGCCGTTAACGTTACTGAACGTTAAATGGGGTGCGTTACATGCATTGATTGAATAAACAGCACCCCTGGCTTCATACGCAGCTGTAGTGAGGAGGTGGGTTAAAAATAAGGTGAGCAATTATGATTGGCTAAGGCGGCGTCATGTTTCATAGTAGCCAATCAGAGCCAGTGTTTTTACACACGTGCCACACACACAACCACTACAGATTTTATGAAGCAGCAGAGATGGCGAGCGTGGAGCAGTCAGATGAAAAGTTTTTATTTTTAAAGTGACGATACAAACACTACTTTAAATTAATTGTGGTCAAAGGCAAGAACGTGCATGTGAAGTGTTCATTATATCCAGGAGTGAAGACTTTGTCCACATTTGTTGTAAGCAACTCAAATTTAATGAAGCTACGACACACGTATCTAAAAAATCTGAATTCTTTGACATAAAGCAACATTTTTTTTTCTTTTACAGTAACGCAAATAGTTACTTTTATTATAGAGTAATTCAATTAGTAACTCAGTTACTTTTTGGTACAAGCAGAGAGTAACTATAACTAATTACTTTTTTTAAAGTAAAATTACCGTAATGACACCATATTGGCCTAATAAAGAGCTATTCTGTAGCTTTCAGAAACTGGTGTAATTTCTCAGATATAGCAAACATTAGCGGTTTTACCGTCTTCTATATTTTCATGTTCCACAAGATGCGTTCGAAGTCCCTGGGAAAACCTGGACAATTTCATTAAAAATGTTCCTGGACAGCCAGGACAAGACGTGAAAAAAGGACATGTCCAGGTAAATCTAGACGTATGGTCACACAAGTTCAGTGGTTCTCAAACTTTTTTGGCTCAAGTAGCCCCTTTGTGCGACCACAACATTTTGCTTAGAAAACTTTTTAAAAACAATTATAACGCATAATGATAAAGAATCTAATTTTGTAAAGTGGAAAGAAACAGTATTTATTGCAGTGGTTACAAACCATTTTTTGATCATGACCCCGATGATATTTCTTGTCTAGAATGAGTTTTTGATCATTTTTGAGCTCAGATATTTACTCCATTTTAGTTGAACTAGATTCACAAAGTGAAAGTTTAGAAATACAGTTTTTTAACTACCTCCTGTAGTGCCATTGCGTACCCTAAATTGAAAAACACTGCCCTAGTTTATTCTGAATGCACAGTCAGGCTGAGTTAGCATAGCCTAGCTTAGCATAGCAGCAATCATATAAATTCTGTACTGTTACCATTTTAGCTGAGGTGGCAAAAGTATGAGTCAAGTAAAAGTATAGATACTTGAATAAAAAATGACTCCGGTAAAAGAAAAAGTATTGAAGTTGCTCTCTTACTTGAATAAAAGTTAAAAAAAAAAGTACATGCTACTAAATGTACTTAAGTTATAAAGTAAAAAGTGAAACAAAAGTCCCTTCAATAATAAGACAGGGTTTTTAAACCAGCAAATTCCATATTTTTATTTATTTTTAAGAACTTGTAGAAAACTGGTACATGGAAATAAATGAAACATGTTACCCTTTATCAATACCTGGATAATTTAGCACTTATTATTGATAACATTAGTAAATAAAATGTTTCAAGCTTCTCCTCCAGCTATGTGATTATTGGTTTGATTCTTTTTACGTGGTGACGTCATCTCCGAACGTCTTAAAAGTAACAAGCTCATTTTTAAAATGTAAGCAGTAGAAAGTAGAGATGTTTGTTTAAGAAAGTGAGGAGTGACTTCTGCTTCCGGCATGCTTGAATAAAGACGTTCGGAAGGAGCATTCCGACCAATGTAACTTAAACTGCCTGCTATAATGACAAAACTTCCCTTATAAACGCAATACGTAATAAGAAGAGACTACAATAACGGGTGCCTCACAAAAAACGGGAAGAAGAGACAAGATGGTGAAAGGTGACGACTCAAAAACTGTTCCAAAGCAGCTAACACTGGATGCTAGCTTAGCTCATAATGACAACGGGACCGAAATGCTAATGTTAGCGGAACTCCACAAGTTCAGACAAGAATCGGGAAACGCAGAGTGCAACATGAAGGAGTCTGAAACGTGAATGGAGGCCTCAATTGGAGAAATAAGAAAAGAATCGACACGCTGGAGGAGAGGCTGACCACTGCTGAAACCAGAGTGTGTAGCCGCTAGGGCCGGGGCACAAGGCATGAAAGAGCGCTACCATACCTGCTCCAAGAAGAAGCTATGCTATGTGCAAAACAAGACGACATTAGATTATACGGAATTCACGAAGATTTAGAGGGAAAAGAGATGATACCATTTGTCACGGACTTTAACAAACAAACTCTAAAGCTGCCCGACAACATGGTTATTCCCATTGAGAGGGTTCACAAAGCTGTAACCTCATATCACAGGTATACAGAAGAACTCAAATGCAACGCAGGAAGGAGTAGGAAGAAACTGAAATATCTAACAGATTGAATAAACGGGCCCCAAACAAAACAAGGAGGATAACTGAAATATTCCCCAATCTGATTTGTTTATTAAAGGAACACAGATTCCCCACTTTGCAATCAGAATCAGGAACTCTCAATAATTTCAATGAGCTTGAAAGTCTCTCTTCACAGGTTGACAATCTAGCAAGAGACTGACTGAACGGAGGGAGTATATATAACCTCCTCCGACTTGACGAGGGAATGAGGAGCAGCTGTGGAGAGCAGGAAAACATGGACAGGAACAAGCAAAATCAAGGAACAGGGAGTGACTAAATAAGCAGACTCATGACACCTCAAAGCCGAAGCCAACTGCGTCACCGAGATCCGTAATAGTTTGCTTCTTGGATTTTAATGTGAAACAAGTGGTGCTAAAACAAGCATAGGAACAGCGAATCATGATGTTTAAGAGAAAAAGAGTCTACTTTGATCAAGACTACTCCCCTGAGGTGCAAAGGAAAAGAAAGCAAGTGCGTGTGGTAATCAAAAAACTCAAGGAACATAACATGAAGGTGCAATCATCACACCCGGCTCAAGGTGAATCAGAATCAGAATCAGAATTCCTTTATTAATCCCAGGGGAAATTGTTTTTGTTACAGCCACTCAAGAAAGTATCACAAATAAAAGAATAAATGTTTCAACAAAGACAAAAGAAAGAATAAATGTTAAATAAGTGTATAATAAGGTAAAAAAAACTGTTATTAAATAAGGATTAGATACACACACATTACAGAAGTAAAAAATAAAGTAAAGTGAGATAGATAATACTACTACTACTACTAATAATACAAATATACAAATTTGTATACAAATATGATACAGATATTTACAACAATCAAGCTGTGAGGCTACAGTGATGTCCAGTTTATTATCAATCAATCACTACTCCCAAGTATTTAAACTCTTCATTCTTGGATACAGGAGTCCAAACCTTCCCCTCTCTTTTGGAGGCTCAATATACTCTGAGGGATCTGGGGGTACCTGCCGAGGTAGAGGAGTGGGACAAGGCATTTGATTGAGTGGATTGGGTGTTCTTGAAGCATGTGCTTAAGAGGGTTACGCAATGGCACTACAGGGTGGACTTGAGGGAGAGAGTGGAAAACTAACAAATAAAGTGTCAGTCTTTGTCCCCCCCCAGGCATGAGATGACTGTAAATAATGAAAACTATAGAAATAAATCTATTCAGGAGCCACTAAATGTATTTTTCAACCTATGTGGGGTCGTCTGAAATTTCTGAAAAATGTAATTAGTTTTTTGTAATTATTATTTTTATTTATTATTGCTAAAACAACACAATCTTAAACAACTGTATTTCTATACTTCCACTTTGTGAATATAATTAAACTAAAATGCAGTAAAAATAAATACATATATCAGCTCAAACATGATTGAAAACTATCAAAATAGGGTCACGATCCAAAAAAGGTTGTTAACCACTGCATTAAATACTGTTTCTTTCCACTTATTTACTAAGTTAGATTCTTTAAAATGTGTGTTTTCATTCGTTCATTTCATCATTATGCTAAATTGTTGTTTTTAAATAGTTTTCTATGCAAAATGTAGTTAAACAAAGAGGGTACTCGAGCCAAAAAAGTGTGAGAACCACTGCTCTACAGCAGTGGTTCTCACACTTTTTACTTTTTTGGGACATGAAAATACAGGCTCTACTTTTTATCATCAGATTATGTGTTAAACTAAAGCTACAGAATACACAAACCTTTACACTAATTATGAAGTACAATTGAATATGTCACAAAACTTAGAAATATACAAAACTTTACTCAATGAAAAATGTTTTGGTGTGAATGTGTAGCTACAAGTCCACAGCACTATGAACTACATGGCCAAAATAAAAGCATCACAATTGAAAAATAATGTAAAAACTGTTTATTTTAATTGGGGGGTGTAATATTTCAATTGCTAAAATTGTCAAACAATGTGTTTTTAAAACAGCATGACTTGTTTTTTTTTTTTTTTTAAGTAAAATAAGGTTACTATACTGTAGTATTTATTTAATTTGTGTTTACTATGGGATTTTTTTTTTGGGCGGGGGGGACACGACCCCTGTTTCCCCCACCATGATTTGCGCCCCTGCCCCCTTTGTCCAACTGCACTAATATTATTTGCTCTTAGCATAGAGCCGCTAGCAGAATTAATTAGAAACGATCCGTCAATTTTTGGTATATCAGACAAAATCACGACCCACAAGTTTTCATTATACGTGGATGATATCATACTCTATATTAGTGACCCACTGACTTCTATGCCAGAACTTCTGAAATGTTTGAAGGACTTTAGTATTGTCTCAGGGTATAAGGTAAATAAATCAAAATAAGAAGCTATGATGATAAAGGGGATCTGGCCATCAGAATTGTCCAAAAGTGTTAAATTTAATTGGTCACTTAATGGTTTTCGATATATAGAAATTATTGTCACCCCAGACAGCTGTATAATGCAAATCAATCATGTTCGAATAGATTTAGAAAGATGGGGAATATTACCACTTTCTTTTTTCAGGAAGATTGAAACCGTCAGGATGAATAATCTCCCCAGATCGTTATATCTGTTTTTGTCCATACCTATATGGATGCAAGCTACCACTTTTGAAAAGATACAAAAACTGATTTCTACTTTTATCTGGCAACAAACAAAGTCCAGAATCAACACAGCTGACCACTAGTAAAGCAGGCTTTAACATTCTGACCAAATGACATATGCAAAAAAAATACAAAATCACAAATTCTGGGATGAAATGCACCCAAAGGGGTTTTAGTATTATTAGAAGAAAGATCAATGTGCCTTGTGCCATATCGAGAACTATAACATTTTTGGATATTATAGATCTTTTGCCAGGACATCTTGATTCAGGATTCCGAGACTGGGAAAAGAATAATTACATTTTTTTAAATGACTTGCTTGATGGGAAGATTTTGAAATCATTCAGTCAAATTCAGGAGCAATTCAGCTTGCTTTCTACAGATTTTTGCAGGTTTTTGCAGCTGAGAAGTTATCCCATGTCCCATAAAGAATGGCCTCTTCTTAAAACTCAACCGTCAGATTTGAAAAGGCTTTTTATAAAATTTGCTAAAGAGAGAAAACGGGACAAAATTGTGTCTACAATCTAACGGTTCGCGGGGTCCTCTTGAGGTAAAGGAAAGGTGGGAATTAGATATGAATACTATAATTGAAGACCAAGAGTGGGAGAGATTGTGTGACAATGGTCACAAATTGACAAGCAGCCCAACATGGAAAAAATTTAATTGGAAAGTAAACATGAGATTTTATGATATGATTTCTATATTTGACAAGTCTAAAATGAATTTGTGTTGAGACAATGTGGTCAAATCGGAGATCACGCGCATAGTTTCCGGGAATCAGATATATATTTCTGATATATTACATATTTACGTTGAGTGGAACCCACTTGTCTTTGTCTTTGGAGTGCTCCCATGTGATGTATTAAATAAAGAAAAAATGCATCTCTTAAAGTTCTTGTACTGGTGGCTAAAAAAATTGTATACTGGTATAAACCACTACCTCCAGTAGCCATACAGTATGTCAGTGGAAGGAAAAAATAGTGAAGGTGTATACAATGGAAAAAATAACAGCAAAGTTACATTTTACTATTGATTTGTTTGAAAAGAGGTGGAACCCGCTAAGATCTCATTTGAACCTAACATTATAGTGTGCTTTGAACTTCTAATTGTGTATTATCAAGGTGCCTGTTTTTTTTTTTTTTTGTAGTTTTTTGTTTTGTGTGTTTTGGTTTTGCCTATGTAACACAAACAATATGTACAGCAGGCGAATATTGATTTGTGAATAAAGACTTTTGTTCAAAAAAAAAGAAAGAAATAAAGTGAGGAATAAAAGTAAAAAGTCACCAAAAAAAGAAATACTCAAGTAAAGTACAGACACCAAAACAAACTACTTAAGTACAGTAACAAAGTATTTGTACTTTGTTACTTGTCACCTCTGCATTTTATCCACAGTACAGTCAAAAACAAGCTGTAAAGTCACAGTATTTTTGTTCCTATAACCTTCTGTGTGCTTCCTTTACGAGCACACAGAGAACAATAGCAGCATTAGCTGTTTCACGTCTGACCACTGCTCACACATTCACAGCTTGGAGGAATGGAAAGTAGCCATTGATTACCTATCTATGCTTCCCATCCGCTTTGTTGATGCATGTGATCATTTTAGTCCAGACCATCAACCACTATTGTTGATTTTCTTTCTCTATAAAAGGCAACCAAATCAGTGGTATATTGATTTACTACAGCCTGCAAAGCATCAAAATGATACATATTTGTATTCCATTTCACACAACCAGCGGGAGCAACTCTGGGTTCAATGTCTTTACCTCAAAATAGTCAAGTCATGTGGGCCCCAAGTATATGTTGTGCATCTTAAATGTCCTTGGCTCTGCAGTACAGATGTGGTGAAAGTAGGGGAGCAGCAAAAATGTAGATTCACCCCCTTTTTTTTTTTTGTTTGTTGTTGATTTAAGTAATCAATCACGGGCAACATCATTTGGCTTTTTTTTCCATGTTGAAAACACCTACTTGTGAGGTGTACAAAATGGTGTTAAAAAGCATAAAAACTGTGATATATAATGTAAATTAGAATTTTCTCATCTTTTTTATTGTGCCTGGAATGTGATATTTCATCATAACTAATCAGCATTTCTGTCAAGCTTTCAGGACAAAAACTTCAAAGCATGTAAGTAATGCTGTGCTGTCTATAGAATGCTATTCATCCTCAAATCCTGGATGAATCACATCTGTAATAGTATTACAATAATCTGGTTCTAATGTATAGATTATTGAGCTAAACCACGCTACAGTTGCTGGTAATAGTTTCTGGCACATTGGTATGGTTTCATTTATTATTAAATATAGCTATATGTAAAATGTGCTCAGCTTTGATGAATAGTGAATGCAAAATTAGACCACATCATCAGCTTATCTTAGTGCTTGAATGGTGACATTTGTTGGCCAAACCTATGCTATTGCCTATAAACATAACATCAGTAAGAGATCAGGACCTTTCTTTCAAACGCTCTTCTCGTTCCTCTTTCAAATGACTCGATATCTTTGAAAACACCAGTGGCACCCTGGTGTGATCCACTTCCTGCCATCACACATGTACTGTAAATATTGAACCAAAAAAAATGTAGTTTAACCCTCCTATTATCCTCAAATATCAAAACACATTTTACCCATGGGGTCAATCTGACCCCAGGGATATTTGCCTCCAGAAAATGATTTTAAGAAAATTGTTGACCAAGTTTTTGTGCCAGGCACTGTGTTTATTTGTTGAATACATGAATAAATTGAATGGGTCATCCAGTAACCGAAGGGTTGGCGGTTCGAATCCCGCTCTTGCTGTTGTGTCCGTGGGCAAGGTACTTTATCCACATTGCCTCGTACGAATGTGCATTAATGTTGGTGGTGGTCAGAGGAGCCGTAGGCGCGAAATGTCATCCACGCTTCTGTCAGAATGCCCCAGGGTAGCTGTGGCTACATTGTAGCTTACCACCACCTGTATGAGTGACTGGTGTGAATGAATAATGGTTTCTGTAACTGTTACTTTTGGGGTCAATCTGACCCCAGGGACATTTGCCTCCAGAAAATGACTTTCAGAAAATTGTTGACCAAGTTTTGGTTGAATACATAAATAACTGCTTGATAATGAAACCTTGACCTGTTCGCTAGCGCCACCATCAGGACAAACGATTTATGTATCTTTAATGTTTTTCATCCAAATCTTCCCTAATTTACTAACATTAATGATGACAATAGTATGAACCCTATTGGTTGTGGTGATGATATGACCTTACCTACAGTACCACCATCAAGTCAAAATTTCAGTTTTAGAGTTAGTGTATGTTGAAAATCCCACACAGACAGAAGTTTTACACAGCTAAAACAGCTTGGGGTCAAATTGACCCATGCGTGCCATAATATCAACGTGATCATTTTCATCAATTGTGCTCATCAAATTAGGAATAGTCATGAAATATGAAGCAAAAAAAAAAAAGTCAACTATTATTTTTTGAATGATAAACATTGAAATTGACCCCCCCCCCCCCCCCCCCCCCAGAATAACAGGAGGGTTAAACACTAGTTCAGGTCAGAAATGGAAGAGAATTGGGATTCTTTGCTTCTTCTAAGCACGTTGGTCGTCCTCTGGAGTAACAGTAGGAAACAGAAGTGTATATATTATTGTGCTGCTGCTACTGCTGCTGCTTACACCTATAAATGATATGGATGAATAAGTAATGAAAACAAAATGATGCTATATACATCACTAAATATGCAAAAAATGATTTTCAGAATAGCCATATTGCATATTATTAAGTATTAACATCTGTTCCGTAGCACACACATAAAATGTGTCTTTAGGGCTTCTGTTGAGAAGTAATATGTAATTCATCAAAAATGAAGTGATCGGCAACTTAATAGATGGACGTTTTCTTTTCAACCTCTTTAAAGAGAAGGAATGAGAGAGATGATGGTCCAATCACTGCTTTGCGTTGGATTGAACAAAGTGTCATTGCCATGGGAGACCAATTTCAGCTCAATTATATTCACTCCCTGCTGCTCGTGCCCTCTGTAGTGCTCAGCCAAGCTGCTGTGAAAGTTCCTCTCATCTAGGGAAGATGTTGAGATAATTATTTTCCTTAATGGCAAACTTAAGTTTTCTTGCACTGTTATTTATCCTCAGTGTTGGTTTTATCATCTACCACTGCTGCTGCTGCCTACAGCTTTCTGTCCCTGAGACGGAAGTATCCACCGTTTGTCTTTGGATCCGTCGTCATGTTTCGCCACATTATGTTTTATTCAACATAATTCATATTTCTGAGTGGAAGGTGAGTGTGAGTAACCATTCTCAATGTGACGTTCTTTTAGCTTCAGTCTGGTAGCCTCTTTTCCTTTGATTTACATTCAAACCTTGAGATTTTTTAGATTATATCAGCTAAAAAAGTCATAAATGTGCTTTTAGTAGTCCATTTTTGGAAATTTTTCACCACGGCAGTCACTAACCTTAGCGGCCGTCAGATCATTATGTCACCTTGTGGAAGTGCATCTGATTGTCAGAACAACGTGATGGCCTTTTTTTAAACTGATTTTTTCTTTGTGAACGCTTTTCCGTAGCTTCTCTCCTAACACCTTCGCTTAACCTTGTGACGTCATGCACCGGGTTTAGTAAAAGTGGATAGGAAAGGAGATAGGAGGGACTACTCGGACGCAGCCTTAGTCTCCAACCTCCACCATGTCACAAACTGCTGTGAAAGAGGATTGTTCAAAGTAGTCTCTATACATAAAATTCAAGATGGATTTTTTTTTTGGAGGGATGCGCTGGGTCCTCGGCTCCTTGGGGCTTTCTCGGGTGTGTATGTGGGTGGCGGTGGCTGCCTCTCGGCTTGGGGTCTTGGGAGCGTCTGGGGGGCTGCTTGGCTGTGGGATGGTGGCCTGGGGCTCCCTGGCCCTCCCTGGCCCTCGCTCTTTCTGCTGGCCTGGCGCTTGGGTTTGCAGTAGCGGTTCTTGCACATACATTGGTCTACGATGCACTGGTATGTCTTGGGCTGTGGGATAAAAGTCGTACTGAGCTTAACCTTAGACACGTTGTTCCCAAAAATATCTGTTTTAGGTATTACCACTCCCTCTGTCCACAGCCACTACCATTATAACTAAGCTTCACACTTGTCACCAGACTGGCTTCAGTACATAACACAATAAGCACATTATGCACAACTACAACTTCACATCATCTCTTCCCCACCCTTTCCATTTCCTACCTTGAGTCTCTCCTCCTTGACCTTTGACAGCATGTGCTGACAAAAAAAAAAGATGTTTTTTTTAAAATCAAATAAAGACATAGTGTATGCCTCGGGGATCAATGCATCAAAAATAAAAGCTGTAAAAGGTTGAAATTGCCGCTTGAAAGTTTGTTTTCATATCAAACGTAAAAATTATCTTATTAACATTGTCAAAGAAGTTTCACACATTGCATCATGGGATGTGTGGTCCCGTAAAGACTGCACAGAAGTGTTTATACTTCATTCTTACTGCGATTTCTTGTGTTGATACACCAGATAAGGAGGACTGTGATTGTCACAAACGGATTCTGATCCTTCCATGTAAACCACAAAATAAACATCCGCTGTTATTTTTCTGCAACTTCTAGTTTGTGAAAACACCAGAAATGTCTTGGAAAGACACTTTGGCAAAAATTATGGGAGCAAACACAATAAGTCACAGTAAAAATGAAACATCTATGCATCCGTCTATGGGACTCCACATCCCACAATGCAATGCACAAAACTTTCACGACAATGTCAATAAAAGAGTGTCGGAGATCATAACAAACTTTCAAGCAGCAATTTCAACCTTTTTACATATATTCTTCAAGCAAATAATCTTGCATTTATTCATCTCTGTGGCCTAAACTACAGCCTAAAAAAAAAGTTACTTTTTGATTGAAATCATTAAAAAGTCATTCTGGAAGGAATCTGAATATTTTAAGAGTTAGATTTAAGGGTTTAAATTTATCATTATGTGCATAACATGTACATAACGAAATAACATTCCAAAGTTCCCCATTAAGCCCTAAAGCATAAATAGAGTAAAAGAACAATAGTATAAAACAATAAAAATAGAAAAACTGAAATTATTTCTTTGCCATTGCCTCAGTTTTTGCAAGAAGGAAAATAATTAGTGTTTCTCACATACATTTACAACGTTTGCCCAAGTAGAATTTCAAAGAGGATAATTTAAATGTACTAATTCATTAACGGTAAAGATAAACATCTCTTGCTTTCTCTCTCACACACATTCACACAAGGACAAAATACTGCCTCGGCATAAAAAGCTGTGTTCTGTGAGAGAAATTCATTCAGCATTCAGAATTGATTTCCTGTAATTCTGTGTATTGATCACGTGAAACTAATATTAGATGCAAGCCTGTGTTCACACTGTGAACAGGTAAGCCATTAAGACTAAATGGTCAGTTTAAACTGTCATACAAACGTGAGCTGAGATTTTTTGCAAAATGTGACCGCGTGCATGTTTCGCTCAGTCACAATATAGATTATTCCATGTAATGTACTTCACCTTGTGCCTTTCTGGTGCCACAATATAAAAAAAGCAGCACAGATTTAATGCCTTCACACTGTGGTAGTTATTACCCTATACCAACACAGCTGTGGTCTGTAATGGGGTAAGAAATAGCAGCATCCATCTCATTCATTGGGCTGCTACTCTCTGACTGTGGGTTTACATTGTGGATGTGTTTTAAAGAGATATTCAACCCAAATTACTTAAACAGCTTAACTGAAAGACTTAAAGCTGCAGTATGTAGAATCATGAAACTTGTATAGAAACAACCACGCTCCCCCCTCCCCTCCCTGTTTCGAAACCTATCGTCCAGTGGCAACTGGTGCATTTTTCTCCAGGAGGCGCTACAACTCCAAAATAGACATACACCAAAAACGGCCTCGGGTTTGTGGAGCTTCGAACAAATAAGTAAGGCAAATTGCAGTCACAGAACTGCTTTCAAACTAACCAAATTTATTGCCACAGAACCCATAAACAAGCAAGAACAAATGTAGTATTTACAATGGAGTGAGTGAGTGTGTGTCAGGGTTATTATACTTTTTGAAATTTGTTTTATTTTAATTTCGTTTTTCTGATTTTTTACATTTTTGTATATTTATTTTTAGTTAGTTTAACAAGTAAAAACTGGGGTGACAAAGGAAGTGGTAAATTAACATACATAATTCAAGACCTGATAAAATGTAATTTACAAAATATGGACATATTCAAGATTTGAAATCATCAAATTTAGTTTGTTCATGTTTCTTTGCCTTGTTTGAAAAGAGCTTTTAATGAATTATAGCTGTCTTTATCCATGTTGGGTCTGATCCTGACTTTTGAAAAAGGAGGCAAGGAAAGCAAAATTATTTATTTCTCTTTCACCATTTTGCTTCACTTTCTATCGTCTCCAAATCTTGACCATTGACCTGTCAATCAAACATTTTATGACGTACGACTATGACGTCAGCACGCAGTGTTGTGTAAATGATTTGGCATTCAACTTTGGCAGCAAAAAAAGTGCACCCTAAGACAGTCCATTTGCTTGTATTGAAGAGGAGAGAGATGAACGAAACAACTTTCCTCAAAATCATTATTTATATAATATTTATTCTGATTACCTAAATACAGATATAAATATGTTTCGTTATTATTAATATTTTTTTATGTCTTACTCAAACTAACGCGGTGAGCGATGGGGCTGCCCTTTAGTGGCCAGTCACCAGAGATGGCAAGTAACGAAGTACAAATACTTTGTGACTAAAGTAGATTTTTTAGGTACTTTGTACTTTTAGAAGTATTGATTTCTCTGTTGACTTTTTACTTTTACTTCAACATAAGTATTGGTACTTTCTACTCCTTACATTTCCCAAAAAGGCTCGTTACTTTATACTGTATATACTGTATATATAGCCTATTAGCTTATATTTTTCATTTTTTAGCGCCGCAACACCAATGCGCGTCAACTGTTTTGACCCAGTGGCTCACTCAGCCTGAAAGTATGGGGAGGGGGAGGGCTACACGGTAATACAAGTAAAGAAATGTTCCTTTGTTAAGCTTTGGTTAATGTCTCCATATTTCCTCTGTGATGCAGAGAAATCTCCAATATTTTGACAGGGATTGTTTAGTGCAAAGTACTCATGCATCCTGTCATCAATTTGGTCCCACTTTGCAGGATCAGATGGGTAGCTTGCTAATACCCTTTCTGGGTCTAAAGCAGATTCCATATACAGTAAATTATCCTGTGTTTAGTAGCTTTGCAGCCAGTGAATTGTGCAACAGAAATACTTTTTACTTTTAAAAGTACTTTTGAGTACATTTCAGAGCCTGTACTTTTTACTTTTACTTGAGTCATTTTTTTTTTACATACTGTAGGTATTTTACTGCTTCTCCAGGTAAAGAATCTGGGTACTTTTGTCATCTCTGCCAGCCATCACTGCTATCGTCAATGACCGTATCCTCATGAATGCACATAACTGTGGAGTGCTGAGCAACTTTTTTCTCAGTAAAGACGACTGACGAATGTAGGGACTTTATCTAGTGTTTTCTGGTGTTTTAGAGACTCTGACATGATTGCACGTATCACTCCGCAATCCCAGCCGTTGGTCAGACCCACTACACTACGCATTCAGACTGTTCTCTCCACCTTGGATAATCTTCTCTTAGGTTTACACACGATTTATCCAGTCTGTTCTCACTCTCCCTTAGAAACCAGACTCTGCGGAGTGCTTTCCTCCCGAGTATGTTTTGGGACTTCAGACTGTTGCTTCTCTATGTCATTCTTCCTTTTTCCTCTTGCTTTGCCGTGTAACTGTTGTGCCTAACACATGATGGAGACTTCTCCTACTGGAATGACCATCATTGTACTTTTGCTACAGAGGACGTGAACGCCCATTAACTTTAGTCAAGCAGCCGATTGTAACACCCCAAAACAGCCATGGAGCACTCTGTTGGTAAAAAGATCCCTGATAGGCTGAAAGGTTACGTCACGCTCCTGGATTTCTAAACTTCATATACAGAGACAAGAGAAGGTGCAGAGGGCCCATTTCCTATCAGAACACTTTGAATTACAATATGCTGATAGGTGATTATGGATTTTTGACCAAATTAAGCCAAAAAAATTTACATACTGCAGCTTTAATCCAATCTGAATGAGAAGCGATTTTAGAAGCACTTTAAATGTACGCTTGTGGAGGTCGACATGTTTGACAAACTGAGATGTAGTGATTACTCACGGAAGTGCTTTGTTTACGCAAAGTTCAAGATTCTTCATTATCATTGTAAAAATAAACACAACAAAATTTTAGGTGCATGCTCAGGAATCAGAATCATACTATTAAAACTAGAATAAATAAACAATCTTAAATCTTGAAAATGATATTTGAATGCTGATTGGCTGATATAGAGAATGAGTCTCATTGTTTAGCTTCATGTGATGGGATGTTCAGAGGGAACAGGGGGTAATTAATATTTAGAAATATGAATTATTACTATTAATGTTTGTGCCAGAGGTGCCATCTAGAATTGAGTTTTCAAGTGTTCTATTACTTTATTCTAATTAATTGTTACAGTTCCCTGTTTTTGTAGTGGGTTCTTGTCGTCAGAATAGAGGTTTAATAAATGTCAATAAAAAACACAGCGTTTATGATATGTACATTTGTATTTTAACCAATATTAACATAAAATTACAAGCATGGTGATGATAAATAATAAGCAGTTTCAGAAGAAGGTCTTTTTTCTCAGCTTTTTGTCAGAAACTTGCAATTTGTGTGAAACTTGCCTCTATTCAACTGCTGATTACGGAAGAACAAAACAAGCTAAAAGCAAACAAAAACATCTGATGAAAGAAGAGAATCTAATCTTTCAGAATCTTTTCAGATTTCAGATTGTCATAGGACAAAATATTCTGTGGGTCTTTAAAAATCAGTCAAAAGGCTCTACAATGGCTGGCAGTGAGGGGGGTAGCCATTTTGAAAATGGCTGGCAGTGAATGAGTTAAGTTCGAAACAACTTTTTAAGACTCTAAAACTTTGAAAACTTTTTTCTTTCTTCTGTAAAGGAACTGATTTCTTCCCAAGGTGTGTTTCCACATGTCAGAAGAAGGCAGCGCAGATGGGCGGGGAACATAATCACAAATGACTGTGTGCATCTGATTCACAGCTCTTCCCCACTGCGATCACTTACCAATAATGACGAATAATTGTCAAAGAGGAACTATGTCATTAATGAGTGAAGGGGGGGAAATAAAAGATTGCGAGATGTGATAATGATGAATCTGAATGTGCTCTGTAGAGCCAGGAAGGAGAGAAAGCTCTCCTTTTTCCCCTTGGTTCATAGACGATGCCAGAGCTGAACTGTAATGGCCTCCTGTTTGCCTGTCACTAGAGGGGAAAGAGGAAGTTGAATAAGTGGAGTTAGATTGCATTTCCCATCTCCTTCATTGTTATTTTTGGGCAAATAACATATTGCTCTTCCACTCACAAGCAGGAGCAAGAAGCCGTTGGTTTGTAATCAATCCTTTTGGAAAGGGGCTGAGGAGGGAGGGGTGCTCGTTCTGCGCCTGCCACTGTGCACAAAATGGAATAAATGTGACATTAGGGGCGCGGGTATCATTACCTTGATGAATTACAGAAGGTATAACGATTATGGAAATTGTCATCGACTGATCGTTCATCTCAATTTCTTGCTGCTCAGTGCCACTGTGACCCAGTAGACTGAAATGTTATCATGTCAATAGTTCAATGGGCTGTTGTCAATGCATGCTTGTTTCGCTCTCACAATGGTCGAGCACTATGGTCCTCATGCAGCATCCATCGCTCAGGGCCCGACCCCGTTGGACGGTTCATCAAGTGGAGAGGGAAGCTAATTGGAAAATTGAGCGGTCACAAGCCTGAAGTGGTCACGGCCTCGGAAGAATATGTAAAGCTATCGATGGAAGGGTTTACTGTGTAAACAAAGTCAGTTTTAATTGTCATATTTTCACCCTTTTTCATGCCTTATTATTGCCTAACCTCCATTTTTGGTGTTCGTAATATTTTTGCCCTTTTTTATGCGTTACTGTAGCCTTACCTTCAATTGTTGGCCTTTAAAATGTTTTCAACCTTTTTTATGCCTTACTATTTCCGTACCTCCAGTTTTTGACGTTCGTCATATTTTCGCCCTTATGTATTCCTAACTATAGCCTTACCTCTGATTTTTGACGTCAGTTGTATTTTTCGGCAAAGCCTTACCTAACTCCCATTTTTGATGTTTGTCATATTTTTGCCCTTTTTATGCCTTTTGATAGCCTTACCTTTGTTTTTTGACGTTAGTCGTGTTTTTCAGCATAGCCATACCTTCGTTTTTTTTGGCATTTGTCGTATTTTTTTGCCCTTTTTTATGCCTTATTATATCCTTATCTCCAATTTTTGACATTTGTCATACAGTATTTTTGTCCTTATGTATTCCTTACTATAGCTTTACCTTTGTTTTTTGGCATTTGTCATATTTTTCCGCCCTTTTTTATACCTCACTATGTCCTTACCTCCAATTTTTGACATTTGTCATAGTTTAGCACTTTTTTATGCCTTTTACTTGACTTCTTTTTTTTGGCATGTGTTGTATTTTTTTGCCCTTTTTTATGCCTTACTGTAGCTTTACCTCCAATTTTTGGCATTTAAAATTTTTTCACCCTTTTTTTGCTTTACTATGTCCTTACCTCTATTTTTTGGCGTTTGTCATATTTTTGCCCTTTTTTATACCTTAATATAACCTTACCTTCGATTTTTGCATCTGATTCATAAAATACTCACAAATAAACCCTTTTAATTGCAAACAAGTAATCAGAAGATTACTTTCACTGATGTAACAAATAATAACATAAAGCATTTGAGACCCAACGTACGTGTTCAAACCAAATAAGTCATCAAATTAAAATGTCAAAAGCTCGCAATCTCGCCCTGCTGTAGTGATTATGGCTTTGAGGATGGAGCAGTGGTAATCTAGCAGCTTGACACCAGACACTAAAGTGAGTCCCTAAGGATTGGGACGGCAGGATTGGTGGAAGGATATTGCTCTGTGCTCGCTGTCAACATTCAGAGGCCACCTCGGGGAGCTTGTTAGCGCTCTGCGTGTTTGCAACTATTACAATAACACACCTACGATAAAAAAAAAAAAAAAAAAAACACACGGACACTTTAGGCTCTTTTACTCATAACACATCCCATTACCGACGTTGGGGAGCAAAAATGAATACGATTAAACTCTTGGCATCTGTGATTTGCAAGTGCTGTGGTTAACATTGGTTAACCTTTGAGATGATAAATCACAGTTGTGTCAAATGTTCTCATTAGGCTTCAATTTATGAATATTGTGCAGGATATGAAGGTTTGCAAAAGATCTGGACTCAATGGAAGCTTGTGATAGAACCCCTCTGGAGAGTTTTCTAATCACTGCAGCAGGGGGAAAAAACTGCAGCATAATAGAGGACATATCTCTTCATTAGCCCTTGCTTGAGGTACAGTGGTGTGTTCACTCGGGCTCCGATAAACGTAAAGCTGTTTTTTCACCCTGGCAGTTTTAGCACACAAAAGTTGCCCACGTTTAACCAACTCCTCCAGAAGAAAATGTTATTGCTTGTTGCAAGAAGGCAGTAACCAGCCAGGGAGAGGATAACAGCATACTTATGCAATATTAGATCAGAATAAGCTTCACTGGCACATTGCAGGAAATTTGGCAGAACAGCTGCATTTGAGGTAAACCATGGGGTTTTATAGGAACATTGCTGTTTGTTTTGTGTTGATACAAGACTCTGTTTTCTGGAGTGATACAGGATGCTTAAGGGATTGCTAGAAGTTTTCTAAGTAATACCGAGAGGTTATCACCGTCAACATATTGGTGTAAAGCGGGAAATATTCCAGCTGAAAAGTTATGTTTTAGCAATACTTTTACATGACGCCACTAACCTCAATTCTTACCATTGTTTTACCTGCTACATATCAGTTAGGGACATTCTATTTTCTACATCCCCAACTTTTCTTGTCTGAGAAGGGAGGAGCTTATCCTTCAGGGTACATCTTAAAGCAGAGTGTTTTCATCCTGTGTGTCATTATGAACAATACTTTGGCAGATCCAGTTTCCTGTCTCGTCACAGTTCTGACAGTAGAAGTTCAAATTTCACAACTGTTGATTTAATATACTTTAGATCTCTCTAGTTGATTTGCACTTTTTTCTTGAGATTCATTGGAGATTGCCGACAAAAAACATAGTTTTTGTCTAGTTTATAGTTTTTCATGTTATTAATTTTAAAATGAGTGTTGACTATCATAATAAAGTAACAATTGCTTCTTTTCTCTTGCCCAGCTTTGACAATATGTATTATCTCAGGGTAGAAAGTGCTCCCTTTTTTATTTATTAGATATATTGTCGAGGGTATATGAGTAAGGGTCAAATAATAAAAAAAAAAAAATAAAATATATATATATATATATATCTACAATATACAATATAATATACAATCAACTTCATACCAGATTGTCATGTTTATTTATTTAGGTGCCGAACGCCACCAGCTGGCAAAGGGCCTCTTGCTCTTGTAGTGGCCACACTACGAGAGAAGGGGCGGAGTCTATGCAACCAGGGACCCTTGTCATGTTGTAGGCATGCTCCCGTGCTTTCCGAAAATGTATAGGCCATGGTATTCAAAAAGGGGGAAACATTGTTATTGGGCTGGAATATTTTTCTTTCTTTCTTTCTTGATGCGCCAATTCCCCCAAGTACGCCAAAAATGCATTACTCGATAGGAATTGCCAAAAAAAAAAAATCATTCATCGTAGAATCATGAAAATTGACACAAAACTTCTCAACTGATCTCACCCTGGGACCCACATTTTGCTATGGTCAATAAATTGCGACGCACTTTTTTTTTTCCGAGAATTCAACCAACCAAATTTTGTTTTTCAAAAATAGCTGTTAAAAACACACATATATAATCTTTTTTAAAACATAAATCTATATATTGTCAGAATCAGAATCAGAATCAGAATCTACTTTATTGGCCAGGGGTGAATGAATACACACGAGGAATTTCTTTTGGTGACCAGTGCTCTCTCAGGTAGTGTAACATTAAATAATAACAATCAACTAGGATAAATAAAAATAAAGAAAATAAAGAAAATAAAGAAAAATAAATAAAAAAAGAGAAGTATAAACATAAATATAAGAGTGGTTAGACTAATATGTGCAAACTAAATAAAACTAACAAGATAATAATAATAATAATAATAATAATAATAATAATAATAATAATAATAATAATAATAATAATAATAATGAAATAAAATAAAAATACAATAATAATAATAACATGCATTTCATAGCATGCCTGTCAAAAGAAAATTTTATTTCAAAATAAAAAACAAGTCCTACATGAGAGACGTTAAGTAGGCTATTTATTTATTTTTTACCCGCTGTCCTCGACCCACCGAGTACAGGTCCGCGACCCACTTTTGGGTCCCGACCCACCAGTTGACAACTGCTGATCTCGAAAAGTGGGACACCAAAAGTGATCCATGGGTTTTTGATAACTTTTACGATGTTTGCAGGGCGGAGCCGTGAATTTTGGGCAAAAATGACAAGATATTAAGTTTTTGGAAAATGCTCCCATTTGCACATACGAACTGTTAAACTCTTGGCCCTAAACCAGCTCAATGTGGAAAAACGGGAAATGGCGCATTACCACCCCCTACAGAGTGAAGACAATTTAAAATGGGGGAAAAGAAAATCTAAAATGTTTGGAATTTTTCACAAACTTCTGTTTTGGCCACTCGATCAAAAAAGTCAATGAGACGCGTGATTTATTTTTTATCGTGTTATTTTGTATCAAGATTCTCTCTATTTTGTGTTAATAGGAAATTGGCCAAATCTAGAAAATTGTCATCTCAAACTTTAACACACTCCTCCTGGAGCTACTATTACTTCTACTACTACTACTACTACTACTACTACAACTACTACTACTACTTCTACTACTACTACTACTACTACTACTAAAACTACTATTACTTCTACTACTACTACTACTACTACTACTACAACTACTATTACTTCTACTACTACTACTACTACTACTACTACTACTACAACTACTATTACTTCTACTACTACTACTACTACTACTACGAATATTACTACTACTACTACTACAACTACTACTACTACGAATACTTCTACTACTACTACAACTACTACTACTACTACTACTACTACAACTACAACTACAACTACTACTACTACTACTACTACTACTACTTCTACAACTACTACTACTACTACTACTACTACTACTACTACTACTACAACTACAACTACAACTACTACTACTACTACTACTACTTCTACAACTACTACTATTACTACAACTACTACTACTACAACTACTACTACTACTACTACAACTACTACTACTACTACTTCTACAACTACTACTACTATTACTTCTACTACTACTACTACTACTACTACTACTACTACAACTACTACTACTACTACTACTACTACTACTACTACTACTACTACTACTACAACTACTACTACTACTACTACTACTACTACTACTACTACTACTACTACTACTACTACTACTACTACTACTACTACAAATACTACTACTACGAATACTACTACTACTACTACTACTACTACTACTACGAATACTACTACTACTACTACTACAACTACTACTACTACGAATACTACTACTACTACTACTACAACTACTACTACTACGAATACTACTACTACTACTACTACTACTACAACTACTACTACTACTACTACTACTACTACTACTACTACTACTACTACTACTACTACTACTACAACTACTACTACTACTACTACTACTACTACTACTACTACTACTACTACTACTACTACTACTACTACTACTACTACTACTACTACTACTACTACTACTACTACTACTACTACTACTACTACTACCACTACTACTACAAATGCTACTACTACTACTACTACTACAACTACTACTACTACTACTACTACTACTACAACTACTACTACTACAAATACTTCTACTACTACTACAACTACTACTACTACGAATACTACTACTACTACTACTACGAATACTACTACTACTATTACTACTACGAATACTACTACAACTACTACTACTACGAATACTACTACTACTACTACTACTACAACTACTACTACTACAAATACTACTACTACTACTACTACTACTACTACTACTACTACAACTACTACTACTACTACTACTACTACTACTACTACTACTACTACTACTACTACTACTACTACCACTACTCCTACTACTACTACTACTACGAATACTACTACTACTACTACTACGAATACTACTACTACTACCACTACTCCTACTACTACTACTACTACTACTACGAATACTACGAATACTACTACAATTACTACCATGTAGTGTTGTGTTCAATTATTTAAAAAAATCTATAAATAAATAAAATTATGGCAAGGTTCAACAGTTAAATAACATTCTCTCTTTAATTTTAGTTTATTTTAAATACATTTGACGGACAAAAAAGGTGCCTGCAAAAAATGTACTAAAATATTAAAACTACTACTGCTACTGATAAATTCACAATTATTCTACATATTTGAAAACAATATTTTTATGTCTGCTGAATGTACAGTAAGTGTTTAAAAGCATTTCTGCCAAGAAATAATTATTCTTGATTCTGATTCTTTGAGTTGTGCAGGTCAACAGGTCACAGATTTCACAAGATAATTTTTTAGTTTGAAAAAGCCTTTACACAGGTTTTATTTTTATTAATTCACTTAGTTGATATAGTTTATTTTGGTTGCTGTAATGTAACTGGGATATTCAATTAACAAAGGTTTCCAGCTGTAACTGTAAAAGTAAATAAAACAAACTACAAACAAGTTGTCATCTTGTTTGTAGTTTTACAGGTAGATGTGAAACCAAATAAAACAAACTCAAACCCTGGAAAAGTCATGTGACAAATCAATCAATCGTTCTTGTTGAGAATTATTATTATCCTGGATACAGTGGAATCAGAAACTATAAAAAATAATTATATTGTGAACCTGTTTATATTGTGGGGAACATATTGTATCATTATCACAAGGCCATTTTTGTCTACCATATTGCATGGTGAACTCATTTTATTTTCCCACCCCTATTCATTAGTTTAGAAGTTGACTGTTTACTCAGTTTGGGTTGTTGGTCCTTATTTGAAAGTAATGTTGGGATCAAATAGTGACATGGGGTTTAATCATGTAATGTCTGTTTATTTTGGAATATGTAATCCAAAATTACATTAATCATTACGGAAGGACAATGATGTTTTTTTCAGCTCTATGTATGTGAAAAAACACATTTCTCCGTAAGTAAATAAAAGTTTCTCTATCCATAAGGTTTCCTAGGTGTATACAAAAGTCTTTGTAAAGCAACCAGGAGTAGAAAAAAAACCTGGTCATCATCAGGTACACACAGTCCTCACCATCTCACCTTCTTCACAGGCTCATAGTGACATCACAGCGTTGCATTGTACCTGCTGTCAGGCAATACTGTCGCACACCATCCATTCTCTTCACATTGCTTTTATTTCCTAACTGTGTTGTCCCTCATTAAGTCCTGCTCACATGGATCACGTGGCGTGATAGTGCTTCATATCCCATGTGTGAATTCAGTGCAGATCAATGCAAGTTACATCTGACCCATGTGTCACAATAACATCTTCAGACACGTCCAAAGAAGCTCGTGTTTTCCATAGTGACAAAATAAAATAGTTATTCAGATTGCACAAAAAACGTGGTTATAAAGCAGGCCCAAAATGGCTAGTCCCAGGTCCCTGGGGGATACGGGGGACGCAACACCCACATTTTCATAAAAACAAAAATTCATCACCCTCACTTTTTACAGAGGGATTCATTGTTGAAAACGTATTGGTTCAGTTAGATTGATTGAATGGTGATCAAGCCAATCACAGCCAGACAACTGACAAAGCCACCGTTCCCAGAAGGTAAGCAAAGAGTTAACAGCGATGAGTAAAGTGTTAGTAAAGTGACAAAAAAAAAGGGATCCAAAATTGGCAGAAAAAAAAAAAAAAAAATGTTACAAGAAGAGAGAAAAGTGACTAAAATGGGTCAAAAGCTGTCAAGAGTATCAACAAATTTGACAAAAAAGAGGAAACAGGTGGTATGTAATGGAAAAAGGGAGCTTAAATGAGGAAAATGTATTAAAAACAATCGTGAAAAAGGACAAAAACAGGCAAAATGCAGGGAAAAAAGGAAAGAAGTGTTAATTATTGGGCAAAAAGTCGCTTGTTTTGATAAAAAAGTGGCCAAAAATGGTTAAAGAATCGACAAAAATTTGATAAAAGTGTCAAAAAAAAATTTGCAGAAATGGACCAAATTCAGGAAAAAGGGATATTTATTGGCAAAAGAAAGCTAAAATCCAAAAAAGTGACATTTTTTTTGGAAAGGGTCAAAAATGGGCAAAGGAAGATGCAAAATGGCCAAAAAAAAGTTAAAAAGGGTTAAAAAGTTTCCCCCTTTTAAGGTTTTCTGGGGGAAAAATATAAATATATAAAATTAAGACATAGAGTTAATGACAGCTTTATCATGGTTTTAGTAAATTAATTTAATAAACTAAACTGGGAGTCGACGGTTGCCCTACAGAACACCCTCACTTTTAAAAGTGTTGGGGTGGAGAAGAAAATCTTTGGTTTTTTATGATACATTTGTGTTGTGTCACTACTGTTGTCGAGACTGCTTTTCTCTTTTGATAACTGGGAAACGCTCCAGAGCGCAGTGACCTAGAACAGGGTTAGCGACTATGGATTAGAAGATGAATGCATGGATGGACTCGTTTGATACTTATATTCTTCGTGCTCTGCACTGCAGGCCTTTCATTTGACACTGAGTGAATCGAGAGCTTTTCATCAACAGGTCTGGTCTTCAAATGCTTTATATTTCCCTTTGAACTGCACGCTTTACGCTGACAGGGTAAATCTGCGGCACTGGGCAGTTTAACATCTGCTCGCTGTGATCACGTCGCACCTGCGTTTTAGCGGCCATCTGGCCCCGAGATATGATGCACGGAATGAAGTGCCAAATAAAAACAGAGAAATACAGTCATTTGATTAAGCAGCTTTAAGCCCAAGTGCAACGTTAATAGCTGTAGACTAAATGTGTCTGAAATGATTTTAACAAAACAAACAAACAGAAGTCGTCCAAGTGTGCATCTTTAAAATGGCAATTTTTGTAATTTAGTGACATCATCATGAACACAAAACATTGAAACAGAAGATGAAAACAAAAGTTTCATTAGAACCACATATGAAATAAAGGCTTTTTTTCTTTAGGTTGCATTTAAAATAAGATTAAAACTACATTTATTGAACGTGTAGTGAAAATATCTGTAACTGTGATAAAATCAAGCCAAGCACAATAAATTGTGGGCATTTGCAGGTGAGTTGCTTAGTGTTATAGATCGCCCCTGGAGACAAGTGCAAGTCCTCACACAAGATGATAAAAGATTCCTCATTAAATTGAGTTAGTGTCATTGTTAAGTTTTGTATTTGTTATTTTTTGTGTCATTTTCTCTATTCAATATGTTTTGTATTAGTCATGCTTTTTGCTGTATATATATATATATATATATATATATATATATATATATATATATATATATATATATATATATATAATAAATACATAATTAAAAGGTTTTATGACCCAAAATTAAGACTAAACTAATTAATCATAAACAAATATTTTTTCAGTGGGTGGAAAAGCTGCAAACTCCAAATAAAAGATCCCCAGCTTTGGTAAAGTTAAAGTTTAAAACTGCTAAATTTTTACTGGAATTTTTTTTGTTTTCTTTTTTTGTGTTTGTTTCCAGTGTTCCCTAATGAAGTAAAAACACTTCTATGCATTCGTTTACGGGGTTCTCAACCCCAAAATAAAGGTTCCAGAGACCCGGGACCCCCACTGTACCTGAAGGTGAACATTGAAGAACATTCATGAGGAGACAGGTCCATCTATAAGGGGGAATAAAGGGGAGAGATTTTTAAGGCTCATCCATAAAGTCAGCAAAATGATTGTCCATTGTTTTATGAATCTGTGAAAACCACATTTATTCATTTTAGTGCTGAGATTTAAAAAGAATTAATCATGCTCTGTAATTAATTAATCTCTCTTTTAATTGCACCTAAAAAAAGCTGAGAAACGCCCTCAACTTGAGTTATTTTTAATTAAATTACATTATTGTGGCAGATCAAAACATTGATATATAACAGTGTGCTTTATAAAGTCATTTAGTGTTTGTTTTTTACAGACGAGAACAGATGCAGGCGTCGTCATTTACATTCCTTTGTATTTGAGACTCATCCTGAGGGCGACCTGTCATATTGATGTGTACTTTTGTCAATCTCCAAATAATAGAAAATACAAATAAAATAGATATAGTTTTGTTGTCATTCATACATACTGTATACTATACTATACTATACTATACTATACATACTGTAGGTGCATACAGAACAAAATTCTCCACACAGGGTTTGACTATTAGGCTTTAAAAATAAAAGCATAAAAACACACAATAAAAACAGTATAAAAACACACATTTAAAAAAGTGATAAAGTGCTGCCACAGGATTAGTATTCAATTATTGCGCTGGGTTTGTAATACGTTAATAAATAAAACATCGTAAATAGTGCTATAAGTTAGAACGTCATAAACAGTAAGAACACTTTTCTGACACCGAAATTGTTGCTTTCGCTCTACTTCAGATAATAACGTTAAGGTGCTAGCCACAACATTAAGGTGCTAGCCGCTACAATAAGGTGCTAGCCAATACATTAAGATGCTATCTGCTACATTAAGGTGCTAGCCCCTACATTAAGGTGCTAGCCACTACATTAAGGTGCTAGCCACAAGATTAAGGTGCTAGCCACAACATTAAGATGCTATCTGCTACATTAAGGTGCTAGCCACTACATTAAGGTGCTAGCCAATACTTTAAGATGCTATCTGCTACATCAAGGTGCTAGAGAATACATTAAGATGCTATCTGCTACATTAAGGTGCTAGCCGCTACATTAAGGTGCTAGCCACTACATTAAGGTGCTAGCCGCTACATTAAGGTGCTAGCCGCTACATTAAGGTGCTAGCCACTACATTAAGGTGCTATCTGTTACATTGAGGTGCTCACCAATACTTTAAGATGCTATCTGCTACATCAAGGTGCTAGCCAATACATTAAGGTGCTAGCCGCTACAATAAGGTGCTAGCCACAACATTAAGATGCTATCTGCTACATTTAGGTGCTAGCCACAACATTAAGGTGCTAGCCGCTACAATAAGGTGCTAGCCAATACATTAAGATGCTATATGCTACATTAAGGTGCTAGCTGCTACATTGAGGTGCCAGCTGCTACATTAAGATGCTTGCCGCTACATTACGGTGCTATCTGCTACATTGAGGTGCTAGCTGTTACACTGAGGTGCTAGCTGCTACATTAAGGTGCTAGCCGCTACATTAAGGTGCTAGCTGCTACATTTAGGTGCTAGCTGCAACATTGAGATGCTAGCTGCTACATTAAGGTCCTAGCCACAACATTAAGGTGCTAGCCACTAGATTAAGACGCTATCTGCTACATTGAGGTGCTAGCTGCTACATTGAGGTGCCAGCTGCTACATTAAGGTGCTATCCGCTACATTAAGATGCTTGCCGCTACATTAAGGTGAGTTGCTACATTGAGGTGGTAGTGAAGGATGCAAACTCTTTCTCTCTTTCTTGCACAATTTGCACACAACTAGGCTTGTGTTTTCCATCCGGGATTTTTAAAAGCCAAAATTAATACATAGCTGAGCAACTCGGCAGTCTCCCGTCTTGTACTAGAGACTTTACATTCGTTTATGGGTATACCGCGAACTCTTAAAATTAGAAAGGTTCAGCGCTAAAAAAATGCGATTAATGGTGTTATTTTTTTCTAGCACATATATTTTTCCTGTAATTAAGTAATTGCAATGAATGCGTTAAAGTGACAGCCCTAATTTATTTATCTGAATAATATCTACTGTTATCCAGAAAGTTTATTATTATTCATGCCATAGTATATAGTCACCTTAAACATGTAAACCTTTGTTGTAATCAAAAATAAAACGGGTAAAAAGTGACAAAAAGGGTGGAAAAGGTGGTGAAATGGGATTTTAAAAACCACTGAAATTGGTCAAAAGCTGCAAATAAAATGGGCTTGACAAACCGTGAATGTGGCTAAGTTGGCAAAAATAAGCATGGAACATTGTGAAAATAGGTTAAAAGTGACAATAATGAGTCAACAAATGTGACATTGGGTTGAAAAGTGGTGGAAAGGGTGCCAGAAATGCCTTGAAAGTGGAAAAGATGAGGTATTGAAAATTTATGGAAAAGTGTCAGAAATGGGCGTGATGATGCTAAAATGCATTAAAAGAAATATGCCAAGAAAAAGTGATGAAAACAGGTGAACATATGAAAAGTTTGGTGTAGTTTCAGAAAAAGGGTAAAAATATACAAAATTGGCTCCAATTGTTCAAAAAATAATAATCTTAGGTTTCTGAAGGCATGTGGCGACCCCCTCCCAGTGTCTCGCGACCCCAAATGGTGTCCTGATCCCAAGGTTGAGAACCCCTACTTGAAATAACTGAGCCACACCCACAGCAAAAAGTTCACTTTAAACATGATTAGTTTACTTTTCACAACTAAATTCTGAGAAGTAATCTAACACATTCTGGTAGTTTATATCTTAGCAGTGCTTTTGCTTTTCTTTTCTTTTCTTTTTCTGGGATACATAATAATCATAATCAGTTCATAACTCTTCAGAGCTTGTGGCATCTTCTTCCATCTCACTCATCTCAATTTAAAGCCATTAGACTGACCCAAATAGAAACTACATTTAGCAAAGCAAACACAAACAACTCATTTGTTTAGTAATATTAGTTTGTTTTATCTTGTTTCTTACATTATTCTCAAAGTGTTTTAATATGTTTTCTATGATGGATAAGACATACATGTAAAGTCGTTTTTTATAGATACTTAACACCCTAAAAGAAACTCTGACTCAGTTGTCCAGCCATCATAATTTGGCCCTTGTCAAACTTGCTCAAATCATTACGCTGCCTCATTTTTCCTGCTCCTTACATGTCAACTTTGAGGAGGAAAAATTCACTTGCTGCCTAAAATATAATGTCTTAGATATTAGACTGCAATCAACGTCAAAGTAAATGAGTTAGAAGCTGGAAAGATTGAGAAGCATAAAGATTTTAACAAAGGCCAAAGTGAGGAAGCGTCTCCAAAGTCCAAAAGTGCATTTTTTTTCTACAGGGTTAGATCAGTATGAGACAGTGACGGGGACAGAATTTCATGTAATACCCTTTTAAACGTTCTTTTTCTAGAATAACATTGTAATAAATGAAAGGTTTTTCAAAGGACAAACGTACCTTTAGTTTGAATCATCAGACCTAATCAGACCCTTTTCTCTCCAGCATGTTTTAACCTGAAACCACCTCTTTCGCTCATAACCAAATTGCCACAGCAACCGGCAGTAATTATAGTATAGCGTGCAGCCATAAGCCGCCTGTCTGTGCTCAGTTCAGTCTTTCACATCAATGCCTTAGGCAGTCTTTAGGTGGAAAACTAGGTGGAAAATATTATATTTGTGGTGCTTTTGTGTATTTTTGTTTTCAGTTTGAAGTTTGTTTGTTTCTTTTCCCATTTTGCCTGTTTTTGTTGCACTTTTCAGTCATTTTACTTGTTTTCGCAGCCATTCTGTGCATTTTTGGAGTCATTTTGTGTGTTTTTGTAGCTGTTTTTAGTATTTTTGTTGTTAGGTATAATTTACTATCATTTTAGTATATTTTGGGTAATTTGGTGTATTTTTGTTGTCATTTAGCAGTTTGTTTATTTTGACATTTTGCTTGTTTTTTTTGTCATCTTGTATGTTTTTGTACCTGTTTTGAGCATTTTTGGAGTGATTTTGTGTGTTTTTGTTGCAGTTAAGTTGGTTTTTCTCCCAGTCTCTCATGTTTTCAGAATACTTTGTTCTGAAGCTTTAGGGGCCGCATAAAGTTAGACCGAGGGCCCCTGCACGACCAGTTGCCCATGTCCTTTCACATCAATGCCACGGATTTATTGGGCAGTCTTTAGGTGGAAAACCATGGACAGCAAACGCAGAACAATGGGGAATAATTAGATTTAAATGCAAGTCTGACACAGACCAGGCACATTTAAGCAAAGCAGAGCAAAGGTATAGTATTTAAGCATGTTTGTGAAGCTTTTCCTCAAATGCAAGTGTATAAAATGTATGCGATGGAACCAGGGATCGATCGTTTATTATCTCATTCATTTATGCACACACATGAACACAAATCGATCAATACATGCAGTCATAGAGTCAGACATAAACAGTCACACATACGCATTCACACACTGAGAAACAGCTACCCAAGGTTTTTATTTTTATTTTCAAATTAAAACACCTCTAGATTTTATTATGGAGCTCTGCAGTACTCTCTTCTTTGCAGGGGTGGACAACTCTTATCACAGCAGGGGCCACAAACATGTGCTCGTCTGATCCGAGGGCCTCATTTTTAGAATTAGGGTTAGAAAATAATGACACAAAAAGGTTTTTGTTTTGGTCGTTTTGCATAATTTCCCATTATTTTAGTATATTTTTGGTGTTTTTGTAGTCATTTTGTAGTTTGTTTGTTTCTTTTCCCATTTTTCCTGCATGTTTTTGTTGTCACATTGCTTGTTTTTGGAGTCATTTTGTTTTTTTTGTTGCCCTTTTGTGTAGTTTTGGAGTCAATTTCCATATTTTTGTAGCTGTTTTGTGCATTTGTGTCATGTATAATTTACCGTCATTTTAGTGTTTGTTTGTTTGTTTCTTTCTTTCTTTTTCCCCATTTTGCCTGTTTTTGTCGTCATTTTGTATTTTTGTTGCCCTTTTGTGTGTTTTTGAAGTCATTTTTGTGTGTTTTCGTAATTGTTTTGTACACACATGTACAAATACCAATACACATTTACAGTTTATTGCAACACTTGTAAATGTGTTGGCGTCATTTGTTAATTTGTTGCTGTTGTTAATGTGTTGCGTGAAATTACAACGGATATTGGGGGATTATTTTCAAAATAAAATACTATGTGTTCAAGGCGGTTACCATGGCAAATCAACCTTCCAGAGCCTCCAGCGGGCCCATTTCAGACTCTATCCGAAAAATTTACACCGTGTACACTTGACATCATGTCGACAATTGCATTGTATGTGTGACCCTCCGTGAAATACCGCACACAATGACTGAATATACTATCTTCCTCCGTCTGATCTGTGTTGTTTAAAAACCCCAGGATTCCACAAAACGGACCAAACATTATTAATCTAAGAAATACAGTTAAAACTTACCATGTAAATAAGCAAAGCAGTGACTTTACAACAGCTTGCCGTACCTACTTCCGGTGTCTCTGAGCCGAAACGCACACTTTTTGGGCCAAAAGAAGTGTTCATGTTGTGTAAAATGTGGTATCAGCAGACAGGTTTTTTCCCCTTTTTTGGTGAGAGTCTGAAATGGGCCCGCTGGAGGCTCTGGAAGGTTGGTTTGCAAGAATAACCTGGTATTTTATTTTGAAAATAATCCCCCAATTTCTGTTGTGATTTCACACAACACATTAACAACTGCAACAAACTAACAAATGACTGCAACACTTTTACAAAAGGTCAAAACAAATTAACAAATTTGGGAACACTTTTACAATTACAATGTGCCTTTGTAAATCTGTCTCAACATTTGTAAAAATGTTTTGTTCGTTGTAATTTTTTGTTAGATAATTATGTATATTTGTTTAAAAATATTTCATTTGTAATAGTTTTGCAATAATTTGTAAATATGTTGTGATTTTTGAAAAGATGTTTTGCACTTCTCAGCCACCGTAGTCTTGTGCATTTTTGTCGCTTCGTATAATTTATCGTCATTTTAGAATATTTTTGTGTATTTTTGTTGTCATTTTGCAGTTTGTTTATTTTTTGTCTGATTTTTTTGCTGTTTTGGTCATTTTTCCAGTTACTTTGCGTGTTTTTGTTGTCATGTTGTTTTACTTTGTTCTGTCGCTTTAGGGGGCGCACAAAGTTAGACCGAGGGCCCCTGCACCACCAGTTGCCCATATCTGGTGTAGTGTATCCAGTCCACATATACTAAAAATCCACTTAACCTTTGAGTTTGACTTTGGTTTTTATTGAATCTCACAGTCAGACAAAGCCTTGAATTTACTTTTCCCCAAACTATTATAGATTATGGGCTGTCACTACCGCTCTCATAAATGCCTCCCAATGCTCCGTAGAAGTGATTGACCATCACACCTCGCGTATTGATCCACAAAATAATAGCAAAGATTGATGCTTTAAAAGCAAATATAGTAAATACCTACAGGCAAGAGAAAAACACATTTGTTTCCCATCTTTGAAATTGACTTGACAAAGTTTTAGTTGATGAAAAGAGAAAAGTTTATACATCCCTGCATGATTCAATCAACATATTATTTTTTTAGAAGTTATTAGTCATTAACAAAGGAGCTCAAATCATAAAACTAGTGATTAGTATTTCATTCCATGTCAGCTATAATTTAAGTTTCAGAATTTTAATCACAATCATAAATTTAATGTTAGTTATGTCTGATTAAGGTGGCTGGTTTTAAATATGGTGTGAATCTGTAAATATTGATACGGTCAGTGAATTATTAATGTCATAAGAATTTGCTACATTTATTGTAAATTCTTATTATATACGAAAAAAAATCATAATTACAGTCATATCTCCCTCTTTTACACTGAAATTCATCCAGTGTTAGGCTACACAAATGTAATAATGTTCCTAAAGTAAATCCATTTTGCTGATAAGTTATCAGTGGATTGTTTGCGTTCTCACATTTACAGTTTGAAGTGAGGCAGGTACTCACCTCCCTGTGTGATAAACAATCTGCTGCTTGCTTTCTTTGCTCTCTCCTCCACTTTTTTTCTTTTTTTCAAATAATCCAAACGTACGTGACCAAGGCTTCGACCGCTGCCCTTGATTTGTCAACGCGTTCTCGCCTTTGAGGTTACTCCCCATATCTTGAAAAGGACACAGAGCTCGCTGCCTTTTTTCCAACGGTATTTCATTTCATTTCAGTCCTTTCTTAACACGCACACACTGAACACAACAAACTCTGTCAGCTTAAAGTTACACCACATTTAAAACACGTGGTGAGTGCTTCTTTCACGGGTACAAAAGCGGATTAAGGCCAATTTTGATGGGGAAAATAATTTTGGGGCAAATCAAGAATATATTTGAAATGTTGAGATTAAAGTTGAAATTCACAGAATAAAGTTGAAATATAATGACGAGATTAAAGTCAAAATTTCAAAAATAAACTCAAATTACAATATTGTGATAAAAATCTAATTGTTGCTATTGAAGTCAAATGTACGGAAGCTGACTAGGGCTAATTCATCATCATATACAACAACGAACAGCAGATCGTGGTCGTCTACACAATGTCGTGTTTGGATGAATGCGTTAAAATATACCTTGAAGTGAAATAACAAAGAGATTCTTTCTTTTTTTAGCTCATAAACATGGTGTTGTAATGTATTTCAGGACTTTGAAGAGATATTGCCAAAAACTTAATTTGTTCAGAAGGAAAAACCAGTGAAGTTTGGAAAAGGTGGAGCATTCAGTCAGTTTGTGGCTATTGATGAGCTACGGAAACAGATTAGGGTCAGTTTAAAGGCGGCTATTGTCGTACATGGTGAATTGGACCTTCCTTGTCAGCTTCCGTAGATTTGACTTTAATGGCAAACCTTCAACTTTTATCACAAGATTGTGTTTTGAGTTCATTTCAACTTTAATCTAGTCTTTTTTACGTTATCTCGACATTATATTTCAACTTGTCCAAATTTCAACTTTAATTTCAAGATTTTGACTTTATTTTTGTTTTGCCTTAAATTATTTTGTCCATCAAATTTGGCCTTAATCCTCTTCTGTATACAGGAGTAAACATGAATTCAAAAATATGCGTTTTTAACCAAATTCATCAAATGTTGTTTTTTTTTTCCCCAACATGTAATGGAGCCTCATGCATCACTTCACTGTATTTAAATGATGCAGTCTTAAACTTGGCCTTTCTGCAGATGTCTTTTAATTACTGTTGTGGAATTTGTTTTCTAACTGCATAGTTTCTCCAGTTACCCACTCGCCTTGTTCGACTTGTGGTGCTATGGCGACCAATACGATCAATAGATATGTTCAGTGCAAAGCCTCAAAAAGGAAACCAGGCCCACCCCTCCCTGCCTGTTTCTGAGTGTCCGCTGAGATTTGTAAGCTTGGCAGAAAGGCATCCATCTCTGTCCTCCCCTACTGTAGGTGACTCTGAATCGTTCCAATCCTCTGAATAAATACGCATTTCATACGTAAAAGTTCTCACTTATTTTTAAGTTGAACAATCATCTGAGGAAAACCTTTACTACACAGCGACATGACTTTGTATCAGTGCCGTAAATCTCCTTTTTTTTTTTTTTTTTTTTTTTTTTTTTCTCGTGCTATACTTTGGTACTTCTGTTTTTAAAAAAAAACGCTACTTCCATACAACCCAAAGTGTATAACTGAGGGTGAAAGCTGTTTTGTCCCCTTTTGGCAGGGATTCATTTCCACATGAAAAGAGAAGTTCAGTCCAATCCCTTTATACGTGTCCATTTAGTTTGGCGAACACAATATTCATCAAACAAAAGGCAACGAGCCTTTACAGTGAGGATGTTATGCCGTGCACACATTTAGAGCGCACGGCCCTTTGTTGCTTGGGCTCCTTTAGCAGACGTCGGACACGGAGAAACACACTTTGTAACACTTGCTGTCTGACCCCTTGGGAACACATTCCTGCATCTAGACAAGGTGAGGAGGAGACTGTATGTACAGTATAATTTGTCAGTGTTGGCTTTTTTCTATTGTCCACAGGTCTCCCTATGTCCCCACGGTGTCCCCGTATGTTTTCTCTGCAGATGTTGTACATATGTAAGACACGCGGGGATTGCGTTTTTCTAACGTATACGCTATGCTCTTGGGCTTCAGCGATGAAGTTTCTGGTTCACGTTTTGTGTAGTCAGAGGCAGTGTTTGACAGATAGACACAGTAACTCTTGACTTTATCATTGTAAAACAAACTGATTTTCCAGGTTGAGATAAGGCCTCACATTTATCATCCTGTCCTCCAATACCAAAATACAATTGGTGCGTGCAACTTGTCTACAGCAATCCATTTAACATTTCAATCAGTTGATTTACTAGTTGCAATTTCAGTTTTCACTTGACATGTTACAATGTACAACTGATATCTGTAAATACATTTTAACTACTCAAAGTGTAATTACTATATGTGAAAATAGATTTGTAATATGTCAAAATCCTTTTCCAGATATCCAAAATTAACATTTGGACAAGTCAAAAATACATTCTGACAAAACGTAATTGGTGCATGCAACTTGTCGATAGCAAGACGCTTTAAGGTTTAATCAGCAGGGCTAGTTTTCACTAGTGAGAAATAACATTTCTACATGTCAAAATGTATTTTTGGCATGTAATTCACAAAATTTGAAATGTAATTCATGCTAGTGAAAACTAAAATTGCAACTAAGTAAAATCTACTGATTTAATTGTTAAAGCGATTCACTGTAGACAAGTTTCATGCACCAATTCCATTTTGTCGAAATGTAAATTTTAGATATCTGGAAAACAATTTTGACAATTTTCACATGCAGTAATTACATTCTGAGTGTTTCAAATGTATTTACAGATATCAGTTATTTACTTTTCAATCTGAGAATAACAATTATAGATATCTACATTTACATTTCCACATGTTGTAACTTATGAAAATGTATTTTCCCCCATTTCAGATATCAACAATTACATTCTGAATATGTGGGACACGTGTCAAAATATATTTGTAACATCAAACTTTATTTATAGATTCATATAATTCAAACATCATTAAAACCTGACAAAGAATAAAAAAAGTTTCATTTTGACATGTTGAAATGTTAATTTTAAATATCTGGAAAACTATTTTGACTTGTTACAAATATATTGTCACATGTAGTAATTACATTTTGACTAGTTAAAACATATTTACAGATGTCAGTAATTCCTTTTTTCACGTAAGAATAAGAATTAGTTCAATTTCTAGATTTAAAAAACAATTGTATCCCGTGACGATGTATTTTCCCCATTTCAGATGTCAACAATTGCATTCTGTGGATATATGGGACACATTAGAAATTCTATTAGTATTAAAACTGACATTTCAACAAGTTAAAATGTTAATTTTAGATATCTGGAAAAACAATTTTGACTTGTTACAAGTATATTTTCACATTTTGACTAGTTACTATTTACAGATATCAGTAATTCCTTTTTGAGAATTACAATTAATTGAATTTCTACATGTTAAAAACTAGTAAAAATGTATTTTCCCCATTTCAGATGTCAACAATTGCATTCTGGTTATGTGGGACACATGAGAAAATATATTAGTAACAAAATTAACATTTCGACATGTCAAAATGTAAAATTTTTGATTTCTGGAAAACAATTTTGACATGTTACAAATATATTTTCACATGTAAGAATGACAATTATAGAAATCTACAATTGAATTTCCACGTATTAAAAAAAACAATTAGTGAAAATGTCTTTTCCCCATTTCAGGAATCGACAGTTGGACATGTGGGACACGTGAAAATATATTTGTATCATGTAAAAATTGTTTGCCAGATATCTAAAATTAACATTTCGACATGTCAAAAATACATGTTGAAATGTAATTTCCTGCTATAGTGAAAACTAAAAATGCAACTAGTAAGCAGCCCTAATGATTAAATGTTAAAGCGGCTTGTCAGATATACTTCACATTCCTTTTGACATGTGTCTTTGTGCAAACAAACAACATATAAACCCTGACTGTGGAGAGCGACTGGCCTCCAATAGAGGGCACAGTTGACTGCATGCATGCACACTCAGAAAATGAGTGAGGGAAAAAGAACTGCTGTAGAAAAAAAGAAAAAAAAAAAAAAAAACCCACACACACAAAAACAATAAAGGTGGAAAATAAATACAAGTTGACCTTTTATGACTAATCTCAATGTTATTTTTCTCCCCGGTGCCAGAAAGTGGAGAACGGTTAATCCATTGTTAACCCTCTGGTGTACCAAACTTGGAAGGAGCTTCATGTGGATGCAATTTGTGAATATGTTGCTAAGTAACTAACTTTCTCATACTGTTTCGCTGAAAGGCCCCCAAGAATATTACAGGAAAAAAAAAAAAAAGAAAAGAAAAACAGTTTGAATTACAGGAGAGAGAAGGCTACTGCCAGAATTTCTTTCATGTCCTTTTCCTTCTTTTTCTTTTTTATTGCATGCCCTTGACTGAAGATTGAATGGCAGTTGGAGATAGATTGTTGGGCAGTTGCCTTTCATGCAGATAATGCCATTTGATGGAGGCAAGTTTTTTTGATGTACTCGGGGTAAAATAGAAGAATGAAGCTTGCCAGGGTTGGGCTGATATTGCTCCGAGAAAAGCTGTCGTCAGTGATAACTTCATCACTGCATGTGGTCAGACGTGGGGTAAATTCAGGAAGAGGATTAAAAAAAAAAAAAAAAAAAAAAACAGCCCAGTCAGAGCTTCAGTGGTCGGGCCCCCCATTGAGCTATTGGGCCTGCAGTCCAAAGTTTGAAGGTTTGTGATCTAGGATTGGTATTGTTCGACTCTCTCTCTTCTCTCCGCGTTGGAATCAGCCTTGAAATGCCTTTCTTGTGGTATTAGCATGCCGATGCTTTTGTAATTAATGAAACGCCGCTTTCCTTGGTATATCCTCTAAAAAGCTATCATTTGAAGCTTATCAGATACATAGTGCCCTTGTACGTTTTCCTCAAATCACAAAGTGAATTCAAAGTGAATGTGCATTTTTTTTTTTTTTGCTATCACTGTGGGACAGAGAATGGCTAGGAGGCACCACTTATCTCTGTTACTGAAGCTCATCAAGATGGAGTTTTGGTGCTTGCAAAAGGGTTCAAGAACTTCAATTCTGATGATGCAATCAAGCGCTAAGAGCCTATCAAAGCTTGCACCGAGCTAATAAATGCTAATGCCAGAGACACGGGGACAGCGTCCGTAGATTAGAATTATATTTCTGAGGGGTTTGACTTGATAGAACACAAATTGTGCATATTGAGCATCTCTGCTGCATGAACAATAACTCTATGGAGGAGAGGTGAAGGGGAACTAAACTCAAGTTCACATATAATAACAGCAGGATGGACAGAGGAGGCTAAAGTACTCGTCTACAGTACTTTAGTAAAAGTATAGACACTTGAATAAAAAATGACTTGTAAAAGTAAAACTATTTAAGTATTGAAGTTGATCCCTTACTTAAGTCAAAGCAAATGTCTCTTCAAATAATAGGGCATGGTTTTTAAACCAGCAAATTCCACATTTTTTAAATTTTTTTAAGAGAATATAGAATACTGGTTCATGGAAACAAGTTCAATCTGTTACCTTTGAACACCTGGAGAATTTAGCACTCATACGAAATACAATTTGTAAATAAAATGTGTCAAGAAAAAAAAATAAAAGTGCAAATGCTCAATAAAACCCAGAGCAACTTTAAGTTCAACATTTTTTAAAAACTCGAAAATATAAATATAAAACTAAGGGACCTGCCAAACAGAAAAAAAGCTCAAACTACCAAAATGTTGCATCTTATTACGTTGTGACGTCATCTTTGAAGGTCTTAAGAGTAACAAGCTCATTTTTAAATTGTAAGGAGTGCATTTGTTTAAAAAAGTAGGGAGGAAAAGTGAAAAAGTCGCCAAAAAAATAAATAATATATATACAGTACGACCGATATAGGATTTCTAAGGCCGATGCTGATATTTGGGGTTTTAAAAGATCTGCCAATAACTGATAAATCTGTCAGTATATTGAATTCAACTCACTTCGCCAATTACAGCAACACGTCATCACATAGCACTCATCACAAAATATAAAGCAATACATCAGTGGTTCCAAAACTGGGGTACGTGTATCCCTAGGGGTACAGGAACACATTGCAGAAGTACTCGGAAAGATTTAACAATTAATCTCAAAGTAATATGGAAAAGTTCCTTGTTCAAAATTGGCCTCATTAATCCTCCGTGCCAATTAATCGGTTTGCTCTACCTTAAATAATAATAATAATAATAATAATAATAATAATAATAATAATAATAATAATAATAATAATAATAATAATAATAATAATAATAACAACAGATGGTTTAAAACAGTGGTTCCTAACCTTTAAATTTCATTTGGTGGTAATTATGTGAAATTATTTGAGGTAATTTGAGTTCTTTGAACAATATTGAGGATTTTCATTAAATAGTTGTATTTAGAAGGGCTGAGAGTCGACACAATACACACTTTTTTTTGTTTTTTGTGTCTTTTTCTACTTTCTCCTGCGGGCCAAATTGAATGGTCTACAGCAGTGGTTCTCAAACTTTTTCCCCCAAATTAAAGGTTCCAGAGACCGGGGACCCCCACTGTACCTGAAGGTGGTTGAACACAGACATGAACATTGAAAAACAGTCATGTGGAGACAGAGCCATCTATAAGGGGGAATAAAGGGGAGATATTTTTGGGGTCCATCCATAAAGTCAGTAAAATGATGGTCCATTGTTCTATGAATCTGTGATAACCACATTTATTCATTTATCTGAATAATATCCACTGTAATCCAGGAAGTTTATTATTATTTAGGCCATAGTATATAGTCATCCTTAAGATGTAAATCCTTGTTTTATTAAGTAATGAAATGGGTTGAAAGTGACCAAAAATGGAACAATTAGTTTAAACTGGCAAGTAATGGGCATGACAACTTGTGAATGTGGTTAAATTGGCAAAAATTAGCATAAAATATGGTGAAAAGAGGTTAAAAAAATAAATAATGGGTGAACATACAACATTAAGTGGGAAAATTAGCGTAAAGGGTTTATAGGTATTGAAAATAGCTTGAAAGTGGAATAAATGTGCTAAAAAGGCATTGGAATTTGAGGGAGAAGTGGCAGAAATGTAGCAAAAATGCATTTAAAAGAGCAAAAATATGGCAAGAAAAGGTGATGAAAATAGCTTAAAAATATGGCAGATTTGGTGTAGTTGCAGAAAAAGGGTAAAAATGTGCAAAATTTGGCTCAAATTGATAAACAAAAATTCTGTTTCTTAAAGGCATCTGGCGACCCACTCCCATTGTCTCACAAACCACAAATGGAGTCCAGACCCCAAGGTTGAGAACCCCTGCTTTAAACAACTGAGCCACACCCACTGTTATCCAGGAAGTTGGGTATTATTTGCACCATAGTTGTCATCTCAATGATGTAAATAAATTGGGTTAAAAGTGACCAAGAATGGAATAATTAGTTTAAACTGGCAAATAATGGGCATGACAAATCTTTAATGTGGTTAAAATGGCAAAAAATAAGCATGAAATGCAATGAAAATAGGTTAAAAGTGACATTAATAGGTCAACATATGTGACTTTTGGTGTAAAAGTGGTAGAAAGTGTTTATAAATGCTGAAAATGTCTTGAAAGTGGAAAAAATTTGCTGAAATGGCATTCAAATTTGATGGAGAAGTGGAAGAAATGGGAGTAAGTGAGCAAAAATGCATTAAAAGAAGCAACAATATGGCAAAAAAAAAGGTGATTTAAATAGGTTAAAATATGGCAAGTTTGGTGTAGTTACAGAAAATGGGTAGAAAAAATAAATAAAATAAAAAAAGTAGACATCTGGCGACCCCAAGGTTGAGAACCACTGGTCTAAAAGGGCCCCGGATTTGGGCCCCTGGCCTTGAGTTTAACACGTGCGCTCTACAAAGAGAGAGCAAGAGGGAAGCATCATCATCATCATCATCATCATCATCATCATCATCATCATCATCATCATCATCATCTCTGTTCACTTTTCTTTTCAATGCAAACTTTCCAGTGTCTGCAGCAGGACAACATTCAAACCAAGATAAGCAGATGCAGTTCATGTCTTCTTCTTCTTCTTCTTCTTCTTCTTCTTCTTCTTCTTCTTCTTCTTCTTCTTCTTCTTCTTCTTCTTCTTCTTCTTCTTCTTCTTCTTCTTCTTCTTCTTCTTCTTCCCTCTAATACATTAACTAAATTGGTTCACACAGGTGTTGCACCTCTGCATGTTGCACAGTGTGATAGAGGTCAGGGCTGGACGCTGATAGGCTGAGGCTGAGGGATGCGCTGCACTTTATCAGCTGACTATAGAGCAACACCGGACAAAAGAGCTGCTGCATGGAGAGCCTCGGAGTTTATTCCTCCTGTCTGTGAGGGAGGACGAAGAGAAGAGGAGGAAGAAGAAGAAGAAGAAGAAGACGCGGGCATTGTTGGGAATATCATCATCCTCTTCATCATCTTCATCATCGGAGGAGGAGGAAGAGGAGAGAAGGGGAAAGGGAGGGGGAGCACCAGGGACCGAGTCGTTCTGCAGCTTCTTCTTCTCATCGCCACCAGCTCCAGCTCCAGCTCCGCGCAAACGCAAACTCTGCGTCGTGCACTGTGCACCGTGCACGTCTTTACTTTAACTAACAACGCAAACAGGAGGATCAGGACACAGGACACGGTTTGAAGCAGCACAAGCTTTTATTTATTGGGAGAGACAAAAAAAATAAAAAATAAATTAAAAAAAAAGCGCCGTTACCGCGTTACCGTTACGCACGCATTCCCGTGCGTTCCGTACGCCCGCAACTTTGGACTTTAACGGAGCACCGCGGGAAGTTCACGCGCCCTGTGCAGGTCAGTGTGTTTGATTTCATTTGAAAAGGACGATGTTCTTTCACTGAAATATTTAAACGTCATCACTGTTGTGATTCCTCTACATACCTTGTTCAAAGATCATCATTTTTGGAGAATATAGATCTACTGCAGGGGTGTCCAACTCATTTTAGTTCAGGGGCAGTTTGATCTCAAGTGGGCCACATATTTTTATTGAAATGTCTACATTATTGTATCCCAGTTTGCACTTCTTATACATGTACATAAAATACAAAATATGTAAAAAAAAATAAATAAAAAATGATTGATAGACATCAGTCCCAACACGGTATTTACTTTAAATTTCCTAGATTTTGTGACCAATTTACATTTAATTAAGGGAAATAATATGACATAATTTGAGGAAATTTGAACAATTTTGTAAGAATTTTGAGAATTTTTTTCCCCCCAAATGTGACAGCAATCATGCAATTTAAGCAGCGGCAAAACTGTGAGCCCCTGCAAATATTATGCTCCAAAGGGCTGGATTTGGCCCCTGAGCCATGAGTTTGACACAAGTGTTTTAGATATGTTTTTTTTCTTTATTCTTTTTCAGCAACAGCATCGTTAAAATATCAAATTTTATGTGGGATTTTATTGTGCCCTAGTTTGTACTTCTTATATATACATAAAATTCAAAACTTGTAAGAAACCGACAATATCCAAGTGAAGATAACAGCTCCAACAGGATCTACACTTTAAATTCCCAAGATTTTTTGACCAATTTATTTTTAATTAAGGGAAATATTGTGTCATAATTTGAGGAAAATTTAAGGATTTTCTAAGAATGTTGAGTTTTTTCAACAGTTTAACATTAAAAATGACTGCAATCATGCAAATATTGTTAGGTTTCATTAACAAAATAATTCATGTCATTTTTACTTTCTCGTGAATTGGATGCTCCAAAGGGCAGGATTTGGCCCCCGGGCCATATGTTTGACACATGTGGTGTCGCATAATGAGGAGACTGTTGAGACATCATGTAGAAGTTGCAAAATTGGAGGAAAATGTAAGAGTTTTCTCAACATGCAATATAAGTACAGGGAGTGTTGCGTTTAATTTACACAATGATTCACGTTTTCTCTGTAATTTTTACTTTCTCCTTCGGGCCAGATTGGATACGCCAAATGGCCACATCTGGCCTCCGAGCCACGAGTTTGACACGTTAATAATCCATAATGTACAACTTCTACATAATGTCTAAACATCTTCGATCAACAGCTTCCTAACTCATGGCCCGGGGGCCAAATCCGGCTCTTTGGTGCATCGAATTTGGCCCGCAGGAGAAAGTAAAAAAAATGACAGAGAAAAGATGAATCATTGTGTAAATTAAACTCAACAATATTTGCATGATTGCAGTCATTTTAAATGTGAAACAGCTGGAAAAAAATCAAAATTCTTACAAAATCCTTCAATTTTCCTCAAATTATGTCATAATATTTCCCTTAATTAAATATTAATTGGTCACAAAATGAAGGAAATTTAAAGTGAAGGTCCTGTGGTGACACGTGGATATTGTCGGTTTCTTACATTTTTTATATTTCATATATACGTAGAAGTGCAATCATCATTATTGTTCACTTCTCCTCAAGACCTTTGACTAAAAGTCTGACACAGTGGCTCCAGTGGTGAATTTATCTGCTTTTAAAATGCAATTTAAATTTTTTAAAGTCCCACAAATCATTCAAGGAGACAACCCTCTCTCAACCCACTAATAATTCAGGTGACACGATGAATTGATCAAAAAAGTGCGTTTTCATCCTCAGTATGAGGAAGGTGTGAGATAGAACTTGATCAGAGCTACTCACAGACTTTTACAGAAGCCTGTAGGAAGGTTTGGTTTGACACAGCAATTTTAAAAAGTCTTCTGAGTGAGAAATGCTCCAACGAGTCTCAACCTTCACGGCTCTTTGAGGGAAGCTGGAAATGGGAGTTTGCAAAGTAACCTGGGATTTAGGATTTTTATTTTCTTCATTTTACTCCAAAAGTTGCATCATTTTGGGAATCCAGTGAGAGTGTTTTTGAATAGCGATTCAGACTAGGGCGAGGCAATATGGACCAAAATTCACAACTCGATATTTTTTTTCAAAATGGCGATATACGATATAAATCCTGATCATTTTAATCTAAAAAAAAGTCTGAGCAGAAATACAATTCTGGGTTAAATTTGCTGTTGCAAAATGCCACGCAGGCTCATTTATTAACAAACAACTGCACAATATGTGCCACTTTAGACTTTTTCTCCAATAAGGGACAGCACGTGTGAGTGAGTTCTGTAGTGGCTTATTTAGGTGGAAGGTCTGGGTTAGGACACACTCAGCTTTTCATGCTGTTCTGAGATGTAGTGAAAGCAGCGACTCCTAAAATGACTATTTGAATACAAAATAAGCTATAAAATTAAAAAAAAAAAAAAAAAATATTGACAATATTGTAGTTTTTTGTTTCCGCAAAATAGAAAAGTCGATATTACTTGAATCCCGATGTATTGGCATATGTATATTGTATAGCTCTAATTCAGACACCTTTGTGCTCATTTGTGTCCACTGATGATGGACAAATGTCGATCAGTAAACACATGGTCCGAGTTCGCACGTCTGCACTGCTAAATGTTATTGTGAGTAACTCTGCTCCTTAGGAACTGCAGCAGTTTCATTGTCCAGGGCTGACACATTGAGCAGAATATTAAACTATAAGCCAGCCATCACTTCTTCAGGCATTCATGGCGGATTATACCAAATGAAGTGTGTTGTGAGTACTTCCTGAAAACATAACATTTCTGTCTATGACTGTAATAAATGCATATTTGCATTTCTATTGGTATGCAAGAGCGAAGAGGGAAACATTTGGTTTTCAGTAGGATGTGAATGCCTGAAACACACACTCTCACATATCTAGTTTCAACTAGGGCTGGGCGATAGATCAAGATTCAACATATATCGAGTTTTCTATTTTGGTGGTATAGAAAATAATTTTTTATAGCTTGTTTTGTATTAAAATACTTGTTTTAGGAGACGCTGCTTTGACTACTTCTTAGAACAGCATGAAAAGCAGTTCGACCAGACCCTCCCCTAAAGGCTTTTCTTTTTCTCTACCGCGTATGATTGAGAGGGAGATTTTTAATCATGTTAATGTTGATTTAATGTTTTTACTGGTGATTTTAAATGTTTTTACTGCTGCCGTACTCAAAACGCCACTCACTTTGTTCTTTTTCTTGTTCTCATTCTTGTTGTGTACACTAATTAAAATCACTCCTCCACTGTTGTTCGTGAACGGATTGGGCTGAAATTTGGTAGGTATAAGGCAAGGCAAGGCAAGGCAAATTTATTTATATAGCGCATTTCATACTCAAGGCAACTCAATGTGCTTTACATGATAAAACATTCAATTGTTTAAAATCAATAAGAACATTTAAATCAATAAGAACAATTAAAATCATCAGTAAAATCAATTAAAATCATCAGTAAAATCATCATTACATCAACAACATGACAAAAAATCTCTCTCTCAATCATATGCAGTAGAGAAAAAAAGTGCCTTTAACTTTGATTTAAAAATGTTCACATTGGATGCTGACTTCAGCTCCGCTGGCAGTTTGTTCCACTTCTTTGCAGCATAACAACTAAAAGCAGCATCACCATGTTTACTGTGAGCTCTGGGCTCCACTATCTGACCTGTGTCCATAGATCTGAGAGACCTGCTGGGTTCATACCTGACCAACATGTCACTGATGTATTCTGGACCAAACCCATTCACAGATTTATACACCAGCAGCAGAACTTTAAAGTCTATTCTGAGGCTGACTGGGAGCCAGTGTAAAGACTTTAAAACTGGAGTAATGTGCTCTGACCTCCACGGTAATCCACGGATGTGTACGCATTGACGCTCGGAGCCCGTTTTTGATTTATTCGGGGCCCAGGGGGCGACAAGGGGCCCCAAAAGAAAGAAAAAAAAAAACAGAAAGTCGATTTTCTATTTATTTGCAAGTCAAATATAATGTGACGGTTGGTGGTAATGAATCATTAGCACTAACCAATGTATAAATGGGGCCCATTACCCCGTACGTGTCACGGCGGTGCCAGGGGCCCCATTTTTCAAATGACTACTCCTCCGTTTGTTCTCGTTAGATCGGAATGCAGTTTGGTATGAATACTCTATGAATGAATATGATGAGACGCTCGGAGACTTTTTTTAAAAATGGGGCCCTGGGGGACACCCCCCATTTCTGGTAATTTCGAAATTTATGGGAACATAGTCGTTTGATATATTGTTTCAAATGTAATACAACGTAGATTACGATTATACCTTGCACAATTCAATTAGGGCCCGAGGGGCAACCCCCCTTTTTACGGCAAATTCCATGAAAGTTGTTTTCTCATTTATTTATGAGTCAAATATTGCGACAGTTGGTGATACCGATTCATTGACACATACCAATATATGAATGGGGCCCATTACTCTGAATGTGCCAGGAGGCCCTCGGGGGCCCTATTTTTCAAATGACTACTCCTTCGTTAATGCTCGTTGAATCGGGCTGTAATTTGACATAGATATTCTATGAGCAGATGTCAAGAGCGTCTCTGAGACATTTTTTTACTCGGTGGAACCGAGTCATTTGACTGAATTCTCAGGAACGTGGTACGTGCTATTTGGCGCGGAGACGTTTCGTGGGCCCGGACGTAGTTCATCTGAACTTGTTGATCATATAAAACACATTGAATTGCCATGTGTATGAAATGCGCTATACAAATAAATTAGCCTTGCCTTGCCTAAACAAGCCACACTACAGAACTCACTCACACGTGCTGTCCCTTATGGGAGAAAAAAGCCAAAAGTGGCACATATTGTGAACTGATTTGTTAAGGATCGTGCCTGTGTGGCATTTTGCATCAGCAAATGCATCTGTCTTGGAAGACTTTATTTTATTATTGAATTATCAAGATTTATATCGGATATTGCCATTTTGAGAAAAAATATAAGGACATGAGTTTTGGTACATATCAGCCCAGTCCTAGTTTCAACATACAAAAGTGAATCTAAAAAATACTTTTTCGCTTTTAGCATTTAAACATCTGCGTGACTCATTGTTGTGTTACAGCTACAAGCTGCTTGTAGAGTTGGGTAGCGCTGAGTTCCTTGATTACACAGCGTCATAAACCATTGCCTACCTTGGCCGTTGACTGTAAACTATGGAGAGTTGTGGCGAGCTGCTTCACGTCTCAGATGTGTAAGGTTTGACCTCTTGTTAAGACTTCATGCCTTGTTTTATCGCCCTGCAAAGTCCACTCATCAAAGTAGAGCAGGGTGGGGTGGAAGAATGGGACAAAAATTCAGCCCTGGTATTTTGTGTCCAGACCAGCCCACTTTTTATGTCTTAATTTTAATTATTATTCCCCCAGAAAAACTTTAAAGGGGAAAACTTTTTAACCCCTTATTAACCAACTCCTTTGTCCCACTTTTGCCCCTTTTCAAAAAGTTCTGACATGTTTTTCAGACTTCAGCTTCCTTTTGCCTATAAATACCCTTTTTTCTAAAATCTTTTGTCCATTTTTGATACTTTTAAATACAACTTGTTTCCTTTTTCCCTACATTTGACCTCTTTTTGTTCCATGTTTTTTGCCCTTTTTCACTATTGTTTACCACATTTTGCTCATTAAAGCTAGCTTTTACTATTACATACCACCTGATTCCTCTTTATTTGCACATTTTTTGGCCACTCTTGACTGCTTTTGGCCCATTTTAGTCATTTTCACTCTTTTCTTGCAACGTTTTTGCCACCTGTTACCATGTCAGCCTCCACTTGCTCGTCAAAAAAAGCGACCAAACCGGCTCACTTTGGGTCGACGGCCCACCGGGACGATGCCCGGCATGCCAGATGGCCAGTCCCCCCTGAAGCAGAGTCAAGGGAATACTATTTTTTTTTTTTTTTTTGTCTTAAAATATCAATTTAATGTGAACATATTTGAAGTGCTGTGTATACTCAACCCTGCTACTCTGTTTCTATCCTTGAGTAATTTCCTCTTTCATTATTCCTGTGGAGAGTTTAATATTCTGTGTGATGAGAACCATCTCCTTTAGGGATAATAGCAGCTGGAATACTGGCCTTAAACAATTTCAGAGATTAAGGGGCAATCATGACGAGTCTTATTTTTTACACTGACATCCATCCAGTGCTCGGCTACACAAATGTAATAATGTTGCTAAAGTGAAGAACCTATTTGCTGATGAGTTATTAGTTGTTTGTTTGTGTTCCATCTTTAACACACATCTACAGCGGTCGGTATTGACTACTCACCCTCCTGTGTGATTCACTGACACTCTCCATCTTTGCTTTCTTTGCGCTCTCATCCAGTTTTTTCAAATAACCCAATCGTACTTGACCAGGCCTTCGACCGCTGCCTTTGATTTGTCATCGCTGCCTTTCTCGCCTTTGAGGCTGCTCCCCTATCTTGAAAATTTCAAATGACATGAGCACATTCATATTTTTCCAAAAAGTAGTTCATGTCATTTTATTTCAGCCCTTTTCTTCCCACAAAAAAAAAAAACTGTCTGCTTAAGCTTACAAGCTGCAAACATGAATGCAAAAATATGCACTTTTAACCACTTTTTGTTTTTTTAATGTAGCCTCATGCATTTTATCAGTGTATTTGAATTATGTCGTTTTAAACTTGGCCTTTCTGCAGATGTCTTTTAATTACCACTCTGGAATTAGTTTTCTAACTGCATAGTTTCTCCGGTTACCCACTCGCTTTGTTCGACTTGTGGTGCGACAGCGATGATCGTGGTCGTCTACAAAATGCCATGTTTCGATGAATGCGTTAAACTTTACTTCAAAGTTGGGTTTAATGACAAAGAGATTCTTCCTTTTTTTTGGCTCAAAAACGGCATTGTAATCTCTTTAAAAACTTTGAAGAAATATTGCCAAAGACTTAATTTGTTCAGAAGGAAAAAAAACAGTGAAGTTTGGAAGTGGTGGAGCATTCTATGGAAACAGATTAGTGCCAGTTTTGATGGAGACTGTTGTCGTATATGGTGACTTGTTCCTTGTCAGCTTCAGGAGATTTGACTTTAATAGCAAACCTTTGACCTTTACAACAATATTGTATTTTGAGTTTATTTTCAAAATATCAACTTCAATCTTGACATTTTGACTTTTATTCTTGATTTCCCCAAAAGTATTTTCTCCATCAAAATTGGCCCTAATCCTGTTCCGTATACCGGAGTAAACAAGAATGCAAAAATTTGCATTTTTAAACAAATTTACTGTTGTTTTCCCCCCACTCTCAATCTTGTAATGGAGCCTCATGCATCACTTCACTGTATTTAAATGATGCAGTCTTAAACTTGGCCTTTCTGCAGATGTCTTTTAATTACCGTTCTGGAATTTGTTTTCTAACTGCATAGTTTCTCCAGTTACCCACTCGCCTTGTTCGACTTGTGGTGCTATGGCGACCAACTACGATCAATAGATATGTTCAGTGCAAAGCCTCAAAAAGGAAACCAGGCCCACCCCTCCCTGCCTGTTTCTGAGTGTCCGCTGAGATTTGTAAGCTTGGCAGAAAGGCATCCATCTCTGTCCTCCCCTACTGTAGGTGACTCTGAATCGTTCCAATCCTCTGAATAAATGTGAATTTCATTTGCACAAGTTCCCACTTATTTTTAAGTTGAAATATCATCTGTGGAGAAAAATGTTTTCACAGCGACATGAATTTGTATCAGTGCTATAAATCTACTTTTTTGTGGGGTGCTGAATGTAAAAACTCAGTCACTGTTTCATAGCTGGCATATCTTGAACATTAAGCTCATGTTTCTTTCATTTGAGACAAATTCATGTAAAACAGCATGTTCTATATCATTGTTAAGAATGTGAAAACATGCAAATGTGAAATCTAAATGTCAAATCTAAATCTAAATGTTACATCTAAATCTAAAGGTTAAATATAAATCTGAACGTTAAATCTAAATGTTAAATTTAAAAATTAATGTTAAATCTGTTTCTAAGTGTATAGCTAAATGTTCTATATCATTGTGAAAAATGTGTAAATGTGAAAAATAAATCTACTTGTAAATGTTAAATATAAATGTTAAATGCAAATCTTAAACTTCTTCACAGTTAGCTCATGTATCTTTCATTTGAGACAAATTCATGTAAAACACATGTACTATATCATTGTTAAAAATGTGAAAACATGCAAATGTTAAATTTAAATGTCAAATGTAAATCTAATTGTTAAATCTAAATATAATCTAAATCTAAATGTTAAATCTGTCATCAAGTGCATAGCAAAATGTTCTACTGTATATCATTGTAGTGTAAACCTGAAAAATACATCTACATGTAAATGTTAATGTAAATCTAAAGGTTAAATCTAAATCTAAAAGTTAAACCTAAATCTTAAAGTATATTCTAAATTGAAATGTTAAATTGGTCACCAAGTGTATAGCTAAACGTTTAGAAATTATACAAAGTGGGCTGGACAGTGCATGTAGATCACGAGGCAGGCATTTGGATCAAAATTTAACATTTAGATTTTCATTTAACATTTAGATTTAACATTTACATTTTACATTTAAAGTTATTTTCCATGTGTACACAATTTTAACAATGATATAGAACATGCTGTTTTACATGAATTTTGTCTCAAATGAAAGAAAAATTAGCTAAATGTGATGAGAGTGAGTGAAATGTTCAAAATATGTCAGCCATTAAAAAGAGTTTTTACATCCTGCACCCCATATTTTTTCCCCGTTATGTCTAGTTACTTCTGTTTAAAAAAAAAAGTATGCTTCCATAAAATCCTCCGTGTATAACCAAGGGTGAAAGCTGGTTTGATGACCAATGAACTTGACAATTACGATTAGTTTTTTTGGCGTCTGCAAAAAATGATCTTAGAGATATGGAGGAGGAGTCGAGTGAAGCACAGACTTTATTAGTTGTTGATGGCGATTGGCTTTGCAGATGACCTCAGGAATTCTAACGTTTTTCAAAGCAAACAGCACGTTCCCCCTCGCCTGTTTCAACATATCAGTGAAAACCTGTGAAGGTTAATGCAGCCTGACAAATGACCTACTGTTCCCCGGGCTCCAAGGATTGGTTCTCTGTCATATTTACTTTGCATAATTGGTGCCCTCTAATCTGTTACTGTTAACACAATGGCTGCCTGGCTATTGTCTGCCACGTACGTACACAATATCCTCTTTCACCTGTTTTCTCCCACTCTCAGCGCATTTGCTCTCCTCCTCTCTGGAGATTGGTCAAAACATCATGATATATAGTCCCGCTTGAAAGTAAAGTGTGCCACGGTGCATTCATCGGTTCCTTTGTGGCGGATAACCTCCATCAACCAGTACGCAGTTGTGTATTTGCTCTAATGACTCTAAGCTGGAGGATCACTTAGATTTTAATGCAGTGTTGTGACATCTGAAGCAAAGTTCAACCTCTTTAAAAACTAAAGTTGTTTGCGTTCCATGGGAGTTGTAATGTTGCGGAAAGTCACTGGAGGTTTTTTTTTTTTTTAGGAGGGGAAGAGATTGCACGCTCTTGAAATGTGCTTAGTGAGGAGATTTCTAGTGACAGCACTTGATGCATTACAACGATAGACCTTAACTACATTGTGTGCCTTGTAAGAGGAACACATGTTACAGATGGAAGCTGATTTATGTGTGCTTTGCAAAACTGAACCTTAAACCTGCTCATATGAATACAGACACTTGTTAGTGCAATGATCGTGTCGTCGTAGAGCCCTTGTTTTAATACTGCTTATCCTGGTTGGATAGGTGGGTGTGGTAAAAGTAAAAATAGAATCAGAGTATATGATGTAATAAATGTCATTATTTTACATAAAACAAGGAAATTCAGAGAGCGCAAACCTTGGGCAAGTGCCAAACATCCTCTTTGCCAGATATTAGATTAGATCATTCACAAGAAATGTATATCCCCATTAATAATGATACAGTACATCAACCTCATTTATGGGAAAAATCGAGATGAAATGCACAATCCTGATCAATCCAGATAACACTGGTGTAATTGTGGAACCAGCACGACATAAACTGAGTCAAATTTCATTAATCAGAATTCCTTTATTAATCCCAGGGGGATTCACTTATGAATAAGGGTGTAAGGAAAAAACTGATCTGGCGATATATCACGATATTTCACTGCGCAATTATTGTATCGATCGAAAAAATGTCCAAATAGATTTTTTAAATAATGTTTTTTTTAATGAATTATTATAATTATTTTACTATATATAAATGTAATTGCGCTAACATATGCATAGCACGTAAACGCCCGGTCGCTAGGTGTCAGTGAACCACATCCGACCTTGTTAACAAAATTGTATTTCATGCCATTTTGTACTTGAAAAGATAAAATTTGTAATTTCTAAAATCGTGTTATATCGTGATGTGTATCGTATTGTTTGGTATCGGAATATATCGTATCGTGACATGCAGTATATTGATCCGGTTCATACCCAAAATTTAATGGAACCTTCCACTGCGTAAGGTTTATCTTTGATTAAAATTTTGTCTTAATCCATTTGTTTTTTTTTTATGTTATCCTGCTAACAGGCAAACAAACAAACTAATAATCGCTTGTGAAAAAAATTAGCTCCTTGGTGGAGGTAATAAAGCCCAAAATGAAGATATATTATTCAAAATGTAACCTTTAACAGAGACTGAATGAAATTATTAATATTTGTCTTAAGGCTTGTTAGTGGGCATCAACTAGCAGACTGTGTAACACATCTGGCCCTCTACAATTTTGATACAGGATCAGAGATAATAGAAAGGTTGAGGATGGGGGGGTTACAGAGTCGACCCCCTTTTCTTTTTTAAAAACAAGGAATTTAAACTAGAAGCATGATTCTCACATGCCCTCTTGTGGCTTTCTGCCAAGCAGAAATTGAGACAATCAACACAGAGATGCATTCATTTGGAAGGATATTTTTATACTATTGTATTGTTGTACTTATTATTATAGACGAAGATGTGGGTATATTTTCCCTTTGCTTAATGTAACCTCTGCAATACATAATACATACTCATGTTACTGTAAATGAGTTGCTTTGATGGGTTCTTGTACTTTTTTGAGTATATTTCTAAATCAGTAATTCTACTTGTACACATTATAGCCGAACCAACCAGATTATTTTGGTGTTATTTTATTTTTTAAAAAAATGTACATTTTGCCAAACCTTTTCTTTTATACAGATGCCTTTGTGGAAAATCAATTAAAGTCTAATTTAATGTGGGGGGTGAAAGTAATAAGTAAGTAGTGACTTTTACTTTGAGTACTTTTTAAATGAGCTACTTTTTACTTGTACTTGAGTATTTTATGTATGACTTACTTGTACTTGATATATTCTACTGTAGTAGATATATCTATATATATATCAGTACTCTAGACTTCTGTGTACATCTTAGGTTCCCAAAGTGGGGTACGGGTACCCCCAGTAGTACACAAATTGTCATTGGGGTACTAGTATTAATGCTAGGCTAATGCTAAGCCAATACTAGTTAATGCTAGCTAATGCTAACATTAGAAAATGCTGTTAATGTTAATGCTAGGCTAATGGTAATGTTAAGCTAATGCTAGCTAATGCTACTGTTATGTTAATGCTAGGCTAATGCTAATGCTAGGCCAATGATAGGGTAATGCTAACATTAAGTGAATGCTAGTGTTATATTAATGTTAATGCTGGGTTAATGTTATGCTAATGCTAATGTTATGATAATGCTAAGATAATGCTATGCTAATGTTTGGTTATTTCTATTGTTAGCTAATGCTAAGCTAATGTTAATATTAATGCTAGGTTAATGCTAATGCTAGTTAATGCTAATGATAGGCTAATGTAGAGTAATGCTAACACTAGGCTAATGCTAATGCAGCGTTCAATGATGCGGACCTGCGTCCTCACTCAACAGGTTAGGTAAAATTTAGGGACAATTTTCGCTGTCGGGCTACATTGTAAATCACATTACAGTGTGCAGGAGTAGGGGGTAAATGGCTTCAGGTTAAATGTATGAAGGGGTACGGGACTGTGAAAAGTTTGGGAACCACTGGTGTATATGATACCCTTGGTTCTGTAACTCAGGTGTAAAAATCAAACAACCCAACTCAAGCAGTTTTCATAGCTGCTGTTCCATGAGTGAGTCCAAAATCAGAAAAAGATGACATGCATGCATGTCAGCGTCTACTTTTGTTATGTGCTGTCTGGCCAACGCAGGCTGAGATGAAAGGCACCTGCGATTAGCCACAGGATGCTGACCTGCTGGTCCAGCTCTGGGAGCAGTACCACTTCACACTGTTGTAACCTACAGATTAACATTTATGGCTCAGCAGACTCTGCTGGACTTTCTGGGTCACTACCAAGTGGTAAGATTGAAGAGTAGGTTTGACTTTGTAACAGCGCCGCTTTCCCCGCATGCTCCAGGGCTGAGCTCGGTGGGGAGAACCAAACAGAAATGTGCTTAGTTGCATCACGGGGAGAACTAAATAGAAATGTGTTGTGCTCACGGCTTGGGAAGATTGTTCTAAGTGAATGCTGGTGTGAGGTCTGGTTTCAACTTGTGAAAGAAGGCATTACATGGAGGTGGGATTGTAGGTAAACATCAGACAGATATCTCTGCAGAGTCGGGCTGTGCAATAATAGAAATTCAATTTTGAATATTACACCCAAAAATTACAAAAATAACAATCGATTATTAAAGCTGCGATCCGGAGTTTCAGAGAAACGTCTCGATGTCCCGCCCTAAATAGCTCCACTTCCTCCCCCTGCCTCTGCCAATCTACCAGAAGCCATGCCTCTACCTTTCTGCACACGCATCGGGTCGTATTGATATAGGTCTATTGGTCAGGTAAGAGCCAAAATCATATTTACCTGTTTGCTGTTGTGACGCTCGGCCTTGTTTCCGTGCACAGTTCCACATTCACTTTGATTGACAGTCTCAAAAACAAGAAGTCAAAGCCTATTGGCTGGGTGCACTCGGCGATCGTTTCCATTTGTATAGGGGTCTATAGGACGAAGGAGGGACTTATATACATTAATGTATATGAATGACCACCGGCAGTAGACCATTGTAAAAGACTAGTTAGGTATTTTTACCTATTTCAAAAGAATCATACATAAACATAGATTTCTCAGAAATTCTGGATATCTGCTTTAAGAAAAAAAATAAAATAAACTTCCACAATTTCGGACATCTACAAAGAATAATGTTTGGCAAACACTGATTATCAATACTAACTTTGAGTTGTTTAATCCATGCGCGTGCAAGCTCCTACGCCCCGCCCCTATCAAAGCTAAAGCTAAAGCTAGCCTGCAGGCTAACATGAGGAAAGTTGTTGCTAGCGGTCTTGAAACATGGCAGGAGAAACGCTTGGTAAACAAACAAGGCAAGACAAATTCTCTTATATAGGAACACTTTGGGTTTGATGATGATCTCGTGCAAGAAGCGTTTTGTTTGGGGAAAAAGTGAACATACTTGATTTTGGTGTTTAAAGGATTTTATGTTTAAAGAATATATTTTACATGGTTTTGTTGAAAAAATAAAGTAACTTTTTGGATGACAAATAACTGTGATTTCAATTATGACTAAAAGAATTGTGATTATTATGTATATGTATTATGTATACTGCAAAGTATCCCGCTCATGAGAAAACACACAACATTGTCTGCATTATTCATTTCTCCCTTTACTACTTAAAGGTGCTAAAATCCAAAACCAAGCTCTCATACTGTTTTGTTGTATCGGAAAAAAAAAACGAAATCGCCCCAGGAGGAGGTTCCCTAGAATAGTTCCTGTCAAAAGCCTCAGCTCTTGGCTTTTGTGGCCACTGGACAGCTCAGTAGGGAGTAGGGCGTCGTCTATGCATGTCGATGGCGCTGCCTGATGGCCTCAATAATTCAGTTGACATGACCTCTGTGATGTTGAAAGCCTAAGGTCTGCTGGGTGAAGGAGGAAGATGATGGGAAGGAGGCGTAGATGCGTGCAGGGAACCAGCGAGTCACAGATTCCCTGTCTTCTTTGTTAACAGCAGGATGTGGTAATAGAAAATATTGAAAACCAAACCAGTGAAGAGTGCAAAGCCGGTCGGCTGGAGTCGGTGGAATGGTGTACAGGTCAACAGTCTTTGACTTTATGTGGAGAGCAGTGTGTGTTCAGAGGTCGGGCTCAGCCAATCACCACACAACCACACTCTCAAAGTCTCGCCTCGAAAAGAAGAAAATATCCCAAAGCATGTAGTGAATTTCCAGATTGATGATTCTTTTATAAGGTCTGCAGTCTCTCAGTATTCTGATACGGTGCGATCATGACCTACATACTCCTTAAAACGCTGACAACTAAAGAACAAAACCTTCCACGTTCTTTGTGTATTGACGAAGAAAACATACTTGATATATTATTCTCTGAAAGTGTAAAAACTCTGGCCATCGCAATTTTTATCTTTCTATTTTTACTGTCAAGCAATTGATTAATTTCGGAGCAGTTGCGAGGATGTTCATTTGCATTTGTGTATTTGTGTGTGTTTTCTGGAGGAGATATTTCCCAGCAGTCTCAGTATTGCTTCGCCATTGCAGTATTCACCACTGAAGCTTCTTCCCCTCAGACTCCTCAGTCATTCTGCACATTTATATGATTGCCGAGCATCTTTTCTCAGTACACACTCAAAGAGTGCACAATTGCTTTGTTGTCGTACAATCATGTGAGATGTATGCGAATGACACCCAGTGTCAGCGCTTACGGAAGGAAAAAAATTGTATTTTTATCTGGTAGTTTTGGTTCTTATGCTCCGATCACATAGCAAACGCAACGACATCCAGAGGTGAAAGTAATGGATTACAAGTACTCACGTTACTATAATTGAGTTGCTTTTATGGGTACTTTTTTTCTAAATCAGTAATTTTAATTGTACTAAAGTACATTTTAAAAGAAATAAAGTGATTTGTACATTTCTACACCCAAACGTTACTGAGTAAATTATAATTTTTTGTTTTAAAATGACAAAAACTACAAAAAATTAAATGACCAAACAACAAACAAATGCATCATAGCCAAAAAAACCAGATTAAATGTAATGTAAATCTTTTATTTTATACAGATTTCTTTGTGGAAAATAAATTAAGTTCCAATTGTGTAAGATTTGGTCTCTTCCTTTTTAGGTTTATATATGATATGTTTAGTGTATGTAAGGGAATCGTGACAAGATTTATTACAAACAATAAACGTGGGGGGCGAACGTAACTAGTAACTTTTACTTTAAGTACTATTTAATTTATCTACTTTTTACTTGTTATTGAGTATTTTACAGTATGTATGACTGACTTGTACTTTTAATTGAGTACAATTTAAATCAAGTAACAGTACCTCTACTTGAGAAGGATATATCAGTACTCTTTACACTTCTGATTTTTTTTTTTTTTACAACATTTGGAATTTTGCTGTCATGTGAACAATTGGAGTCAATGCAAAAATGGAATTTTCAAACATCATCTCCCTGCTGTCTAGTTGCAACATGTGGATTCCTAGATTTTCATCTTAATATCTAAAGTTTTGACAGTCGTTTAAAATCGGCAGCTGCTGTCTTGTTTGCCTAGAATTGCCTGGCCCTGACCATAGCTGCGCAGTAGCTATAATCTTTCACATAGTCACACATTGACATGCAAGCAACAGTCAAAAGCTTTTTGAAAAAAGAAAAACTCTTTACACGTCTGCCGACATCGTAGTTTTATCCAAAGTCCGCCTAAGAAAAAAAAGTGATGCCTGATTGAAAGATGCAACAGAAGATAGCAATAAAAGTGTCATTTAAGGTCTCAGACTTGTTCCTTTGTTATGTTGTGTACAGATATGATTCCAGTTTGATTGTTCCACTCGCCCTCTCTGTGGCGTTCTGATTGCACCGTCGCTTCATTACATCACAGCTGCGGCATCACTGCAATTTCATTTATTTCCGTGACAATGGGTCGATCATGGATTCGTCTGCAAATTGCCACGAGTCTGCAAAGTTTGAATTGGCTCGGCGCGCCGTGGAGTCTATTCGCTCTGGCCCCCACGCGTTTCCCAATTAAAGCGAATGTAGGTGAACATCATTACATCCTTAAGCTTCCCTGTTTGTGAAATAACACTTCCGGGGATACAAATCTGAGGGGGGGGAACACATTGTGGGTCATTGAATTAAGCCTGTTTGGTGCAGTGGTGTGTGTGTGTGTAAATGTGAAAGAAAAATAAAGGAAGCACCTGCATTCACAAGAGGCGTGTTTAATTTTCATCGCCCTGGATACAGATAATCGCTCTCTGTCTGTGTATTTTTTTTTTTTTTTTTTTTTTTTTACCTTGTCTGCACATGCTTTCGAAGGTTAACACTACAAGAAGTGCAATCTTTTGACAGCAATGCATATTTTATTATTGCAATTAAATAAATTTATTTATTTCATTGCATAATTGTGACCGTCACCAGCCCTCCCTAGGGAAGGGTAAGAAATACTTTATTAAAGGGAGGATGTAAAAAAGAGAGGGCAGTGTTACACCAAGGTGAGGGGTTGGAGGGGGGTGGGGAAGTTAGCAGGGAAGAGGGATACAAGATAGGATATGGAATGGGTGAGGAATAGTTTTAAGTGATGCGATGTGAAATTGTGGTTGTGTATATTGTGTTTATTGTTGTGTTGTCAAGCCAGTTTGGTGACCAGTGTGTGGTTTAGGAATAATGGTGGTGGCTGTGAACAGAGGAAGAGGTGAGTGGAAATTCCATAAAACAGGTATTTGGGAACAACGTGTCTAAGGTTGAGCCCAGTATGAGTGTTATCCCACAGCCCAAGGCCAGTGCATCCATGACAAATGTATTTCCAAGTACCGCCACTGCAAAACCCAAGAGCCGCCCCCGGGCCCGAAGAAGCAGTCAGGCCAGCAGCAAGAGCAGGCAGCCTAAGGGCCCCCGGCGACCACCCCACGGCCAAGCAGTCCCCCGAACGCCCCCAAGATCCCAAGCCGAGAGGCAGCCATCGCCCCCCCATACACACCCGAGAAAGCCCCAAGGAGCCAAGGACCCAGCGCACCACGCCACCGATCCCACCCCCAACCCCCAGACCCCCCACCCCATCGACCCCCCCACCCCCCCACCCCACCCCCGCGCCTAACCCCCCGAGGGGAGGGCCCAGAGAACTCCCTGCCCGAGGCCCCAGCGGAGGAGCCGAAGCCCACACCCAGCAGACGACCAGAACCGCGCCGAACAGGCAGCCAGTGGGCACCCGCCGGCGAGCCCAGAGCCAGCAGGGGCCCGACCCCAGGCCAGAAGGACCCGGAACGGATGCAGCACCAGGAGCAGCCCGCCCAGGGAGGACGACCACACCCCAAGCCGCATAAGGCACCAGGGGGCCGCTGGGAGTCTCCCCGCCGGCCCCCAGGCACCCCAACCTAGCCCCCCACGGCGCCCCAGATCACCCTTCACTGATGCCGCCCGCGCCACGAGCTTCAGTTCTTTTTTTTTTTTTTTAAAGCCAGGGCCCCCTCCAAGGGCCAAGCCAGACCGCCCCGCCGGGATGTGGCCCCCTATTCCGGCCCCCGACACCCTACCTCACGGGGCACTGCCCAAGCAGGGGCCGTACCAGTAGGTACGCAAGGGCGCGGCACGCGCCACCCGCCCCGAAAGACCCCCGCCAGGACCGGCCCGGCCAGCAGGCCAAGCACCCCGGGCCCCAGGAGCACCCCCCGGGACCAGGACCCCCCAAGGGCAAGCCCCCGGGCCAAGCCCCCCGGGACGCATCCCCCACCCCCGCCCGGGACCCGGCCACGGCCCAGCAGGACCGCACAGCCCCGGACAGCCCACGGCCAGCAGCCCAGGGCCCGCCGCCCCCCGGACAGCGCCAGCCACGGAGCAGCGCCCCCCGCCGGCCCGCGAGCAACCGGCGATCCCCACCGCGGGGACGGAGGCACCCCAACGGCACACATCAAGTGCGGGACAGCAGCCCCCAGCCAAAGATGCCCCGGACCCACCCACCAGTCCGCAAACGGCAGGATAGACCCACCAGGCGGCCGACAGCAACCTCCACCACCGGAACAGCTAGCGCCGCCCCCCAGTAAACAGCATCACCCCGAGGCGCCAAGCAACCCCGCCCCAACCCCGGCGAGGACACCAGCACCCCCCCAGCACACCCACCCCCCAAACCGGCGAGGCAGGCCGCCCCGGGCCCGCACACCGCGGGGCCCGCCCCCAAGGCCACCAGGAGACAAAGCAAGCACCAAGCCACACCCAAGGGGGAGAGGCACCCCCGCGCCCCACCCGGCCGACACAGCCCGGAAAGACCCCGCAAGGAGAGACCCCGGCAAAGCCCCCCCGAGACCCACCGCCACGCCCGACCGCACCATCTTGATGTGCTTTTGCTCTATGCAGTGGCCCAGCCACCAACAGAGGGGCCGGGCCCCCACCGGAGAGGCCCAAATATGTGTACCAACCCACCACCCTGTTATGGTGCCTCTCCATTCCCCAATGGAGAGGCACTTCCCGATCCCCTGTGTGAATGTGTGTGTTTGGTGAATGTATGGGGTGTAATTAAAAGAAGGGGGATGGAGGGGAGCGGTGCTCCCCCTCCAGCCTCTGTGGATTTATGTGTATGTGGTGTAATAGGCCGGAGGGTGTAAAAGATGATACACCCTCCGGGGGGTGACATGTTGAGATGCGATTAAAATTGGAGGGATTAGTAGGGCAACTAGAGGTGGGAGGGCCGCCCCCACGCCACTACATAGTAACACAGGTGGCGGCCCCCTCCACCCCCAGCCCCACCATCCAGCCCCCCAAGGGTTGGGTATTGGTGTGTGGTGCATTTTGTGAGTGAGCCAGACCAGCTGGGAGTGGGGTGAAGTGAACATGTAGGAGGCCTGTCCAGTGTGAGCCGGGCCCGTCCGCGTGGCGGGCCACGCGAGAGGGTAGATGGCGCAGACGGGCAAGTGGCACTGCGGGCCCCGGAACAGCACAGCCGGAGACCCCCCCCCACGGCACCCCCCAGACCGCGCCGGCCCCGCGGAGCACGGCGACACCCCCCACCCCCGGGCACAGCCAGGCACCAACAACATCCCCCGGCGCCCCAGGGGGCGACCCCCGCCGCCCGCCGGCCCGGAGCAACGCCACCCCGCCACCAAGGGGAGCGGCCGAGCGGGGGGGAGGCCCATGCCCGCACCAGGGCCAGCACAGGCCCACCCGGCGCCACGATACAACACTCTCCACCGGGAGGCGGCCCCGGCCCCCCCGACGAGAGAGGACGCCATCCACCGCCAAGCAGGGCCATCCCGCCAGCCACGGACCGGCAAGCCAGAGTACCGAAGCACCCCCAGCCCGGAACCGCCCCCCCACACCAACGGCGCCAATAGAGCCCCCCCCCCCCCCACGGAGGCAATCCCCGACGACCCACGCACCGGCACGAGACACCCCCCCGACGCCAGCACACCCCAAACAACAGCGGGCCCAAGGCCACCAGCCCCGCCCCGCCCAAGGCTGCGCAGCGCCGCCACGAGCCGCGGCCGGTCCCCGGGCAGATGGCCGGAGAGCACCTCCCCGGACACGTAGCCCAAGGATCCGCCCCCGGGGCACCCCCGCCCCGGAATCGCGCCCACGGCGCCCGGTGCACCCAGCCAGCAGACCAGCCAATCCCAACGCGGATCCACCGGGCCAGGAACCACGCGCCGCGCCCCCGCACACCCGCCCAATACGACCCCCGGGGAGGCCCCATAGCACCCCTCACCCCACCCCCTAGCCATAACGTCCACACCCCGGCCATTGCGGTCGTACAAAAAGCCCCCGAGGGGGCCCCGCCTAGCCCGTCGCGCAAGCGACATCCCTAGCAAAGGTGCGCCCCAGGGAGCCAAGCCAAGGACCCGCAAGGGCCGACGGAGCAACCCACAGCCACACCCCGCCACCCAGCAACCCAGGAGGCAATCGCCGACCCCGGGCAGCAGCCACCCCCAAAGCTACCCCCACCCCGGATCCCCCCGGACCGGAGCCAAGGACCCCACCACCCCAGGCCCCCCAACGAGACCACCCCCCAGCCAACCCACCCGGCACGGCACCGCCCGCCCCCCAGGCGGGAGCCACAGCCCCCCCACCAGCGCCCCAGGCCAACGGGAGCCCCCCAAACCCAACCCCACAGGATGGCGGGCGCAAGAGCAAAGGAGGAGGAGGGGGGGAGGACGAGACAGGGGGACAGGGAGCAAGGGGAAGGAGCGGCAGGGGAGCACGCAGGGCCCCAGCCCCAGAGACCAACCAGATGCGCATGCAAGGGGCAACGGCGCCAAATCAAACAGCCCCGGGACCCCGTGAACACCCAGAAGGAATGCACACCCGTGCTGAGGCAACAAGGCACCCCGGCAACCCACCCCAGCCATCCTGACCAAGACCACCCCAGAGGCCCAAGGCGGCCCCGGCCTACAGTTGGGCTAGTGCGTTAGTAAAGAGTGGTGCTGGCAGTCGCTTGCAGGCTAGATCATCAGGCTTTTAAAAATTTAGAATTAATGCAATTAAAAAAGGAGTCCAACGCTCCTCAAAGCACGTTATTTTTTTTTGTTTTCTGAGAGCAGACATCTTTTCCATGGAAATAAATTCTGTGAGGAGATTTTGCCATTGGTTTATGTTTAAGGATTTTTTGTCTTTCCAATTTAGTAATATTGTTTTTTTTGCTATGGCTAGTGCCGCAAGGATTGATTGTGATTGGTTTGCTGGAGGTTGAAGCATTGTCAGGTCTCCAATCAAACAAAGATTTGGAGATAAAGGAATTCTGTAGTCCAAAATGGAGGACAGTTTTTCAGTGATTAGAATCCAAAAGTGTTGAACTGGGGAGCAAAGCCATAAGGCATGTAAATAGGAATCCGCTGTATTCTGGGTGCACTGAGAGCAGATGTCTGTTGCTGAGAAGCCCATTTTATGCATTTTCTGTTGGGTAATGTGGGATCTGTGGAGGACCTTGTATTGAATTAGCTGAAGGTTTGTGTTTTTTGTCATCTTAAAAGTATTACAACAAATTTCTGCCCAGAAATCAGTGCTCGGGGTGATTGAGAGTTCGGCCTCCCACTTCGCGATTGGTAAGTAATTACAGTTAGTGTTCGAAAGCGCTCTGTATATTTTTGAGAGTTTTTTTGATTTTGTTGAGATTTTTTTCATATATATAGCCAGTTCTGGAGGTTGTAACGTAGTTAAGTCTAGTGGAGTGGTTTTCTTTATTGTCTCTGTTACTTGTAAGTACTGTAGAAAGTTACTTTTATTTATATCGAATGCTTGGGTTAGATTGTTATATGACCTGATCTTGTCATTTTCAAAAAGGTCTTGGAGATGAGTGATTCCACTCTCTTCCCATGTCTTCAGATAGAGTGGTGTTTTTTTATTTTTAAAGTCGGGGTTGTGCCAGATTGGAGAGAGTATACTAGTTTTTAATTGGCCATTTGTGATGTCCAGGGCTTTCCACCATGCAATCAGTGTGGAGGCAATTAGTGGGTTTTTAAAGCAGTTGTGATGTTTGAGGGTCGCAGTGATAAAAGGGAGATCAGAGAGTTTAATGTGTTTGCAGTCTAACTGTTCTATTTCTAGCCAGGTGTTGTAGTATTCTTTTGGATTTAGCCATTCTGTTAAATATAGTATTTGGTTTGCTAAGTAATAATGCATGAAATTAGGGGCTTCTAAACCACCCTCGTCTTTGTTTTTTTGAAGGGTAGAAAGGCTTATTTTAGGTTTTTTATTTCTAGTATAGAATTTTGTAGTTGTAGAATCTAATCTTTGAAACCATTGTTTTGGTGGTTTTAGTGGTATCATTGAGAACAAGTAGTTTATTTTTGGTAAGATTTTCATTTTAACTGAGGCTATCCTGCCAAGTAGTGAGATGGGGAGATTGTTCCATCTCCGCAGATCTTCTGTGACTTTGTCCAACATCGGATCATGATTTAGTTTAATTAATTCATTTAAGTTTGGTGATATATTTAAGCCTAGATATTTAATTGTATTTGTGGTGGAGGGGTGTTGTGGATTTTGGTGTGCAGGATTCCAAGAGTTTTTTGTCAAAGGGAGGATTGATGATTTTGTCCAGTTAATGGAATAGTCTGATAATTTAGAGAAGCTGTTTATTAGATTAAATACTTCCTCTAAAGAGGATTGTGGTTCTTCCAAATAGAGTAAAATGTCATCCGCGTAGAGATTAATTTTGTGTTCTGAGATGGATGAGTGGATTCCTTTAATAACAGAGTTCTGACGTACAGCTGCTGCGAGAGGTTCAACGAATATTGCAAAAAGCAAAGGTGAGAGTGGACAGCCTTGTCTGGTTCCCCTCTGCAGTGTGAAGCTTTGGGATGTTATTTTGTTTGTGGTTACTGAGGCCTTAGGTTTATTGTACAGGGTGGAGATCCATTGTATGAATGATTCTCCGAAGCCAAATTTGCCAAGGACAGTTAGGAGGAATGACCAGTTTACTCTATCAAATGCTTTTTCTGCATCGAGTGACAAGATTATTGTTTTCTTTTTAGAGTTCTGTGCCATGTTGATCACATTAAACAGTCTTCTCACATTGTCTGTGGAGTGTCTATTTTTAATAAAACCTGTCTGGTCTTGGTGTATAATTGACTGTACTACTTTCTCTAACCTGGATGTGAGTGCTTTGGAAATAATTTTTAAGTCTGTGTTAATAAGTGAGATGGGACGATAGCTTGAGGGTAATATGGGGTTTTTGTCTGGTTTAAGTAACAATTTAATGTTCGCTGTATTCATGTGACCTCCTACATGCCCTTTATTTTTGATCTCTGTTACTACTCTGAAAAATAGTGGAGCCAGCATTGACCAGAAATGTTTAAGGAATTCAGCAGGGAACCCATCTGGACCTGGTGCTTTGCCTGTTGACATGCTATCTAAAGCATTTTGTAATTCTTGTAAGGTTAATGGTGAGTCTAAGGTGGTTTTCTGATCTATAGTGAGCTGTGGTAGGTTTAGTTTATTAAGAAAGGTTTTAATATCTTCAGGGTCAGGGTTTAAATTTGATGAGTATAAGTTTTGATAATAATCATGAAAGATGTTATTAATGTCCTGAGGTAAGTTTAAAGTTTGACCTGCGTTATCAGAAATTGCTGCTATAAAGGAATTTTCTTTACTATGTTTGAGCTGATTTGCTAAATATTTGCCTGATTTATTATTGTAGTCAAAGTTTTTGTATCGTAATTGTTGCAAAATGAAGTCGGTTTTTTTAGATAAGATGATATTCAGATTAAGTTTTGTATTTTGGAGTTTTTCCCATAAAAGTTCAGAAGGGTTAGCTGCGTATTCTTCCGTAAGTTTTTTGATCTTTTCTTCAAGTGTTTTTTCTGCCATCTGTTCCTGTTTTTTCTTAAAAGAAGAGTATGATATAATCTTCCCTCTAATGACAGCCTTGCCAGTTTCCCAGAGTAAGGACGGTGATATTTCCGGGGAGTCGTTTGTCAATAGAAAGTCCTCCCATTCTTTTCTTATAATTTTTTCAAATTTACTGTCATTAAGTAATGAAGTGTTAAAGCGCCATAGAGAGGATACTTTCTGATTAGAGTCACACTGCAGGGTGAGGGATATTGGGGCATGATCGCTAATAATTATAGGATGTATTTTAGAGGACATCTTATGTACGATGGAATTATTTGAAAGAAAAAAGTCAATTCGGGAGAAGGATTTATGCACAGGGGAGAAGAAGGTATATTCTTTTTTAGTTGGGTTATTCAGTCTCCATACATCTCCTATTCCAAGGTCTTCCATGTAATCCATTAATACTTTAGCAGATCGAGATGGTTTTGTATTTGAGCACTTACTAGATCTGTCCAATGATGTGTTGAGCGCCAGATTGAAGTCACCTCCGATGATTAGAGACGAGTCTGCAGAAAGGTCTGAAAGCTCTGAGAAAATTCTATGGAAAAAATCAGGGTCATCATTATTGGGGGCATATAGATTAAGAATTGTGAAACATTTATTATAGATTACTACTTTGATAATAATATATCTACCCTCTGGGTCTATGACGGAGTTGATTATGTTAACGGGTAACCTTTTATTGAGAAGAACCGAGACTCCTCTTTGTCTGGAATTAAAACATGAATTATATATCTTGTTAAAATTTGAATCTGTCAGGGATTTTTCTTCTGATTTAAGTAAGTGAGTTTCTTGAAAGAAGACAATGTCTGCATTTAATCTTGATACATAGTCAAATATCTTAATCTTTTTAGCCTGTGAGCGAATGCCACGCACATTCCAAGAAGTTACTGTAAACTGATACATAGAATGAGGTGAGTGTTAGTCCATACAGGTGTGAGCATAAGTGAGAATCTGTGAGCATTTGTGCACTGTGTTGTAAAAAGCTTGGATGCAAGGAAAGAAAGAAGAGGAGACATATTTATCATGCGATAGCACCACGGGGTAAAGGACTGGATTGAATAGGTTAGTGAAAAGCACAAACATACAATGACAACAACCAATATCAAAAGAGTAAAAGGAGCAAGGGGTAATTATAGGAGGTATAGGAGGTGGGGGGTGTTGTGGGTGTTGAGTGAGTGTGAAACAAAAAAAAGAGTGAGGGGTTCGAGACGAGTGAGTTGACATGAGGGTAGAGAGTGTCCTGTGAGAGAGTACGTGCCAAAAAGTGTTTACCAAAATCTAAGCCAATATGTAGCATACATACAAACATACATACACATACGTGTCTATATATACCTATCCATGTTTTTATTTTAGTGTTATTATTATCTTTATGTATTTATTTATTTTAATTATTATTATTGTTATATATATATATATATACATATATTTTTTTTAATTTTTTTTTTTTTTTTATGGAGTTATCATTATTTTATATATATTTTCTCTATTTATATATATATATATATATATATACACACATACATACATACATATATACATACATACACATACACATAAACATATATATACATATATACATAGACATATATACATATATACATACACACATACATACACATACACACATAAACATATACACATACACATACACACATACATATATATATATATATACATATATATATACATATATATATATATATATATATATATATATACATATATATATATATATATATATATATATATATATATACATATATATATACACACATACATATACATACACACACATCTACATACACATACATATATAAACACATGCATATACACACATACATACATACATATGTATACATACATACATACACATACACACACATACATACACACTTTTTTTTTTTTTTTTTTTGTATGTGTATTTTGATTTTGCTGAATAACCTGTTATTGCTGTTCGGGGGTGGAAAATAACTGTAAAGCCCCTGCTTTTGTATTCCCATTGTCCACATCTTGCAATTACATTCTTAAAAATGAATGTGGCTGTGCTTTCAGTTTTTTTTTCTTGCTAAACATTCAATGAATATGTAACTCACGTGAGTCAGCGGGGTGGAGGGTTATTTAGGGGGGGATTTGTAAACATCCTGCCTCAGCTTTATTATTTTAGATCCTGATGCCGACACATGGACGGTTTTGTTATTTAATTTAAAGATAAAAACGATAACGGTGAAAGGGTTTGCGCTACATGCTGACCAATTGGATTTAGCAGAGCCAGGCGAGACAAATAAGAAAACTCCTCCCACCCCCCCAAAGCTCAGCCGAGCACTTTTGATTTGTCTATCATAGTCACAGCAGCGGTGTTGATTTTTTAAATGCGGGATGAAGCACCGAGCTCCATGTGTGTGGAATAATCTGAAGTGTTTGTATCACACATTTTCATCACTTTGCTCCACTTTTGAATATTCCCATTAATCTCTAATACACTAGAGCTGCACGGAGCTCATGCACTTCATCTTTTCTCATTTAATGCAGTAAATCCAGCTCTCACTGCTATGCTAAGGAGGCAGCTGTGTTTTTTCGTCAATTCGGTGTTAAATTTGTTGACTAAAATGTCTTGTCATAGTTTTCGTTGACTGTATTTTTTTTTAAGGGACAATAACTCGACGATGACTAATTAAGAAAATACATGTGAATGAAAACAATATCAAAATATATTGATGTTTTCGTCAGCTAATAAAAATGAAACTATAATTTTGTCATATGGGATGATATCCAATCAGAACTCATGTGATCATATTAAATCTGTCTGTGTGCATTTACAAACATTATTATCATCCAATATCAGGTTGATAAAAGATGATTGAATCTTTAAAAAAAAAAAAAAAACTCTTATGTTGATTATTTTAGTCAACTAAAATATTAATGTCATTTACTTGACTACAACTAGCTATATGACTAGTCCTGATGACTACATTTTGACTAAAATTAAGTTGTATTTTAGTCAAAAGACTATGACTAAAACTAAATCAAAATGCACTGATGATGCTCCATTGTTCTATGAATCTGTGATAACCACATTTATTGATTTATCTGAATAATATACACTGTTATCCAAGACGTTTATTATTATTTGTGCCATAGTATATAGTCATTTTAAAGATGTAAATCCTTGTTTTAATCAGAAATAAAAGTGACCAAAACTGGTGGAAAAGGTGGTGAAATGGGATTTTAAAAACCACAGAAAGTGATTTAAAGTTGCAAATTAGAGTGGCCCAAAACAGAAAAAGTGGTAAAAAGGGTTCAAAGTATCAATTTTGGCTTAATAGCGTAAGAAATTGAAACAATTTGTTTAAACTGGCAAAAAATATTTATCCATCCATCTTCAAACCTGCTAATTCCCGTTTATCAGGGTCGCGGGGGTCTGCCGCTGCCAATTTCCGGCTGTCATTGGGTGCTGGGCGGGGGTACACCCTGGACAGGGCGCCAGTGGCAAAAATAATGTGCATGCCAAATCGTCGATGTAGTTAAATTGGTACAAATAAGCATGAAATATGGTGGAAAAAGGCTAAACGTGAGAATAATGGGTCAACATATGCAGCATTAGGTGGAAAAGTGGTTGAAAGGGTTTAAAAGTACAGAAAATGTCTTGAAATTTGTTGGAGAAGTGGCAAAAATGGGACTAAAGTAGCAAAAATGCATTGAACTGAGAAAAAATATGGCAAGAAAAAGTGATGAAAATAGGTTAAAATATGTTTGGTGTAGTTACAGAAAAAGGGTAAAAATGAGCAAAAATTAGCTGAAATTGGTATCTGGCGACCCTCTCCCAATGTCTCACCACCCCAAATGGGGTCCTGACCCTAAGGCTGAGAACCTCAGCCTTAAAGTACTACTCACTATACCTACTTTAGAAAAAGGACATAAGCAGTGCAGTGCGGAGTAAGTAATGCCAATGGAAAAGGTCCGTAAAATAATCAAATAAAAGATTTGTTCATTCCCTGCTTTCAGTCCCTTGTGTTGTGCGTATAGAATGAACAGCCACAGAAGATAATCCTGATTACGATGCATGGGTGATTAGGTATTAGCTTCCAAATTCATGTTGCAGCAAGGGGATTTAAGCAGGCTCGATAAAAAAAAAAAAAAAAAAAAAAAAACGAACACAATCTGGTTTCGATGGTATCCACGTTTCACAGAGTCTGGGCACTATGCTGCAGACAAACAGTTCTGTGTCTCCAAAATCACTGGCGTCAGGGGGAAAACAGGCAGGCAGCATCTGATGGAACACTGCCCTGTTTCTGCCGCGCTCCTGCGCAGGAGTGAGAAAAATAAAATAAAATAAAAATAAATAAAAATGAGGGGAAACTTAAAGGAGGAGGAGAGGCTGAGAGGAGGAAAAAGAGACAAGAGAGACTCGACAAGATGAATTATGCAGAGCTGTCAGAGGCAGCCATTGTTGCAGGTGCTAGCTGTGTTAAAGGGAGCTACTCCTGATCTCCACAATCCCCATCAACCACTCCTCGTAGCTCAGAGTCGTCTGATGTGTGTGCCGGCAAATCGCCAACAACATAATGAGGAGGAGGGAGAAGGAGAAGGAAAAGGGCTGGGGTTGGGGTTGTTTGCTGGCCAGTTCACTTGGTAACAAGTAAATTGTCTTAAAAGAATCCACCAGCTCTGACAAGTGCTCTTTATTACTATTATTTACAAAGGTCACCAGCATGGAGACACAAACGGACAAATACAGCTGCCCGGCACAAACATAATTACTGCTGAGTGAAGAGTTGCCATAGCTGAGCTTTAGCCAGGGTTAGGGTCAATTATGATTGTAATCGTATTTAAAAAAATATGTTGCTGTCGTAACTGTAATTGAATTGTAATTGAGTTCAGATAATGGACTTTGTAATTGCCATGAAAATGGCAAATGGGGTTAAATTGGCAAAAAAAAAAAAAAAAGCATGAAATAAGATGAAAAGAGGTTAAAAGTGACAATAATGGGTCAACATGTGGAACATTGGGTTGGAAAAATGGTGGGAAAAAAGTGCCTAAAATGTCTAGAAAGTGGAAAAAATGTGTAGAAATGGGAAAAATGCAAAAATGCATTGAAAGGAGCGAAAATTTGGCAAGAAAAAGGGATGAAAATAGGTTAAAATATGGCAAGTTTGGTGTAGTTGCAGAAAAAGGGTCAAACGAAGCAAAAATCATCTCAAATTGTTCAAGAAACATTCTTTGTTTTTTGAAGGTATCTGGCGACCCCCTCATAGTGTCTCCAGACACCAAATAGGGTTCTGACCCCAATGTTGAGAACCCCTGCCTTAAAGTACCAGTACCTACTTTAGGTTATAGGAAAAAAAAACATAAGCAGTGCAGTGCAGAGTAAATAATGCCAATTGAAAATAGCCGTAAAATAATTAAATAATAATAAAATAATAATCTCTAGAAAATTGTCAATAATAATTTAATGCAATACTGGGGAACCATGTTACAGTTCTACACATATGTAGTGAACATTTATTAAAATATGTTTCATATTAAGCTTTCCCACATTTTATCATAAAAAAAAAAAATAAATAAAAAAAAGAAAATCTGAAATCTCGTGGTATACTCACACAAAAAAGGCCACAAGAAAAAATATTAAAACCTATATTTTCATTGATTTGGAAGACTAACAAGGTAACCAATAGATAGGATAGAAATAAGATGATTAGATGCTAGGCTTATGTTATTGCTAGGTTAATGCTAGTGCTAGGCTAATGCTATTGCTAGGCTAATGCTATTGCTAAAACATTTTAAATGCAATATCTCAGCTGCTTTTCTACAAATTTGCACCAAATTTGCTCAGACCAAACCCTAATCCCCAATATTGGGATATGCGACCTTGGGTTAACGACCCCGGCCACTTCTTCAGGCCCTATGACGCCGCTTGCGACTTTAACTTCAATTGTAATTGGAAAAAATGATGGTTTTGTATTTGTAATTGAATTGTAATTGGACATGTATAATTGAAGCCGTATTTGGATTGAAAAATATGTTTCCTGACTTGTTAAAGCTAAGAAGTGTATGCCAGCTCAGTTTTTGGTTGTATTTAGTTGTTTAATCAGTTGGCACATACAGTATCTGGGACGGCAAATGTTTCTTTGTATCACACCTTTTTAAGTCTGTTTCAAGCTCAATTGTTTCACAAGACAACAAGCCAAGAATTTCTCAATTAATTCTCCAAAACCTGGCTTTTGTTATGTATATTTTTGTGTATTTTTCCTTAATTAGTATACAATACAGATATGTGTGTGTGTTCCTGTTGCATGGCTTTCATTTGCAAATTCACTTTTGGCAACAGGAGTGATGTCACTCCTTCCATCTGATTTTGGCAATAGTTGACGTGGTATGAAAGGTTTGGGCCCTGTTTTGGTCCTGGTCCCCTTACACCTGATCACACAAGCTTGTCACAGTGTAATTCATCTCCAACAGGATTTTTCACTGTCAATCCAGCATGTGGGGAGAAACGAGATACAAATGTATTTTATATCAAAACACCAACAATTTCGTTGTCTGAACGTCAGTTTTTCTTTTATTGTTTAGGTTGCGTACATTGTGTCAGGTAATGGAATACTCTTCTTTCCACGTGTACATTTTAGCATTTTGAATGAAATAATTGCATTTAAATAAATTCAAATTAAACTGAGGAGAAAAACAGGCAATTTGGTGCATGGAAAATTATGTTCACCCAATTACGAATCTTTTTTACAGTTAGTCTGTTTACATCGTCTGATAAATCTGATAAGTGGGAGTAATCAGATCTGTGTTTACATGTATTTATGTAAACTACAAAACAACATCCATACATTCCATTCCATTACTGTGATATTAACATGTCCATGGCCTTTGTTTACATTTCTAATTTTCCTTAATTCAGTTTCAGGGTACAGACAATTCCACTGTTATTTCTGTTTTACTGGATTTACCTCATTTGAATTAATTACTGACTTACTTAACATCCCATAACTGTGCCAACAATGTTTTATTGGGATTAATACGATTAAATATTGTAATTAATGTAATTGTTCTAGGCTTCAGAAGTGAAGGAGAAAACACAGTACGCTCAAATCCCACAAGACCTCTGACACAAAATTATGTATAACAGGGAAAAATGGTAGCAACAATGTGTGACATTCTCCTAAAACGTTGAGTCAAGGGTATATCATCTGTGTTAGTGTTTTTCAAATGGGGGTACGTGTACCCCTATGGGCACGTGATGGCACTACATGGGGTACTTGAGTAAATATGCGGTTTTTTAATGTTAATGTTTCGTCAAAAATGATAATCATACTGAATATTACCAGCAACTCACAAAAACGACAACAAAAACACGCAAAATAAGAGAAAAATATACCGAATAATGAGACAAACAGCAACATGCACAAAATGACACCAAAAACACACTATAATCACGACCAAATACACAAAAATAACAGATACACATACAAAACGACATAAGAAACAACCAAATGACACAAAAAACACACACACCAAGAGAATAATTTAAATAATACCAAAAACATACAAAATAAGAGAAAAAATATGCTAATAATAAAGACAAACAATAACTAAATACACAAAAATAACACCAAAATAAGAGAAAAATATACTAATCATTATAAAGAACAAACAACAAAATACACAAAAACAACATCAAAAACACACAGAGAGAATAATTTAAATAATGCCAAAAATACATAAAAACAACAACAAAAACACACAAAATAAGATAAAAATATGCTAAATAATAAAAAGAAGAGACAAACAACAACAAAATACACAAAATGACACCAAAAACACACAAAATGACACTATTTTATGTACACTAAAGGCCTATTTCTCTCTAATATTATTCAAAAATGTGTCTAAATCTCGTGATCACTTCTCTTTTGCTGAGATAATCCATCCTCCTCACAGGTGTAGCATATCAAGATGCTAATTACACAGCATGATTATTGCACAGGTGTGCAATCCAATGTGAACGTCTTCCCACGCAAGTCAGTTAGAGACGTGAACATTCGATTCAATGGCAAACGTGTGCACTAACACAGATTTTGAGAATATTGTGAACAATATTTAAAATAGGCTTTGAATCCTCATCTTGTCTGCATAGAATGTTGAATTCAGCTCATGAAAAATGGAAAGTGTTGCGTTCATATTTTTTCGTATTAGTGTAGTTGTATGTATAGGGCTGGGCAATATATCGAGATTCAATATATATAGAGTTTTCTATGTTGGCAATATAGAAAATTACAATATCACCTATATTGATAAGAGTCGCTGCTTTCACTACTTCTCAGAAAAACACAGATAAATGGATTGTTGAGTGCATCATAACCCAAATCAACTAAACATGCCACATTACAGAACTCACTCACACATGCTGTCTCTGAGCCTTGTGGCATTTTACATTAGCACATTTACCCCAGAATTCTCTTTCTGGTAAGACTTTGAGTTAAAATTATTGAGATATATATTGTATATCACCATTTTGAGAAAAAATATTGAGATATGAATTTTGGTCCATATCGCCCAGCCCTAGAAAAAACCCTCACCCACATGTTTTGAGAGAATATCATGCATTTTTACCATATTTTCCCCTGTTAAATGGTTGGTTAAATGTCTAGCAGATGCTTGGAATAAATACAAAGAGATTTGAGTACACTGTACTCCTCAAGACTGGAAAAATTATTTTTTTACAAATGCCATTTCATTTTGTATTGAATTGGACATCATTAATCCATTTTAGGAATTTTTGGATATTTAGCAAGTCAGTAATTACATAACATTTAAGAAATAGAATATAATACAGTAGAATAGAGCTTTATTGATCCCAGTGTAAATTAAATTGTTGCAGCAAAATAATAAGAAAGAGCAAACAGTAAGAAACAAAAATAAAAACCAACATACAGTAGATAATAGTGCAAAATATAAGCAGTGAAGTTAAAGAAAAGAGGAAAACCGATAAAACAGAATTGTGTATGTTCCTTTCCGGAAGTCAATTGGGTGAATTATGTCCATTTTGTCTGTCTTGTCTTGCCCTACAATAACGTTGGTACTTTTAGAAATAGATAGATTGCCCTAAAATAATATCTGACACACTTGATGTCTTATTTTTTTGTAAAAAAAAAAATGTCCACAACTCTGAAACCAATCTTTGCTGTAAAGCTGCAGGGTTTATACCATTCTCTATGTGATGGATTAAATACAGTGCAATATGAGTACAGATATAACACAAAATAAAAGTACTTTATTACATTTGGTCTTGGCCTGATACAGTGTTTGTTGCTCTGATGTAAAAGTGAAAAACAGCCAGGCACAAAACGCATTTTTATGTACATCAGAGCCTTTGCAATGTATTGTTTTTTTATGGAAAAAAACTAATTAAATATGATTAAATGCCATCTTTGTAAAGTAATGTTTAGTAAAGTAAAGAATACTCACAAGATAGCTTAATATTTGATTGTTACATGGGTTTGCAAAAACACATTTGACACCAGACATGGGCAACTGGCGGCCCGGGGGCCACATGTGGCCCTCAGTCTAATTTGTTGCAGCCCCAAAAGCAAATCCCCAAAAATTGTAATTCAAAAAGTTGAAAGTAATATGAATTCAAAGTACACAAAAAATGCACAGAATATTAAAAAAATATATATACAAAATGACGCATAAAACGTAAATTGACAACAAAGACTGACACAACAATCACAAAATGACTATGAAAACACACAAAACAACAACACATTACAGAATAGCTCCAAAGACACACAAACTGTTCACAAAATACAACAAAAAACAACAACGAAAATACAGAAAGTGACCCCAAAAATGCACAAATTGACAAAAATGAAGAAAATGACAGCAAAATACACAATATTACACACACAAAACTGACAAAACATCAAAACCACAAACAAAGACAATATAAAGAAAAAATCTTTATTTCCCCCGTATCAATGCTCATTACTCTAAAAGCCAACATGCATATTGATAACGTGGCCCTCGGATCAGATACAATCACATTTTTGTGGCCCCCTCTTTGATAGAGTTGCCCATCCCTGCTCTCCATTATTACAAATATGTATTTTAGAACAGTGTTTCTCAAATGGGGGTACGTGATGGCACTACAGGGGGTACTTGGGAAAGAGAGAAAGAGTGAAAAATTAACAAATAAAGTGTCAGTCCCCAGGCGTGAAATGATCGGAAATGATAATAACTAAATAAATCTATTCATGAGACTCTAAATTAGTGTTTTTTAACCTAGGGGTTGGGACCCCATGTTGGGTCACCTGGAGTTTAAATGGGGTTGCCTGAAATTTTTATTTTTTTTAAATATTATTATTTTAATTAAAACAGCAGACAACTTTATCTCTATACTTTCACTGCGTGAATCTATTTCAACTAAAATGCATTAAAAAAAAATAAATAAATAAATAAATATATATATATATATATATATATATATATATATATATATATATATACTGTTATTTGGGGTTGCCAGAAATTTTTGAGATCAAAATGGGGTCACGATCCAAAAAAGTTGGGAACCACTTCACTAAATACTGTTTCTTTCCACTTATTTACATAATTTGATTCTTTAACATGTGTGTTATCACTCGTTCATTTTATCATTATGCTCGATTGTTGTTTTTAAATAGTTTTCAAAGCAAAATGTTGTAGTCGGATAAAGGGGGTGTTTGTATTCAGAAATAAGATAAAGGAGGACTTGATTTTGAGAAGCACTGTTTTAGAAGATGTACACATTAATTAAATCCACTTTTATTCACTTTATAGTTGATGGTTTTCCTGTTATAGAGCCTCTTCAATACAGCCAGTCTGTTTAATAGCACACAGATGTTACCTTGTTATTAGTTTAACCTGTAGAAGAAAAAGGGGTTTTTGTCCTGTTGGTCATGTGTTCCAGATGCTTGATTTGTCACCTAAAACTTGCTGCGTGTCAGACATGATGCACGCAAAGCCCCACTAGGACCCTTAAAGCCTCTCCAGCTGAACCTGAAGAGCCACTTGACTCGGACACATTTCGTCACACCGTATTATACAGATAATTTACGGTTTATGCTTCAAAGAAGTGCACAGGTGTAGGACAGCGCCGGGCATCGGGGGGACAGTACGCTGCATGCCTGGGAGTCGTTGGGATGTGTGTGGAACGGGATGGCGGACCTCTGAGAGCCACTAACTTTGCTGTGTGGACTGTTTCTCACTGTGGTCACGGGTGGCTGACTATCCTGAATCAAGTGTGTGATCAAAGGCAGAAGGGGCCGTTGTAAGTATGTGATGCTTGGAGGAAAAAATAAAAATAAAAAAAATGGGGAAAAACCAATGCCAAAGAGTTTATTATGAGCGTATTGTTTCCTTGATAGTTCTTTTCCACATTTTTTTTTATTTTTATTTTTATTTATTTAGCGAGACCATTAAAATACAGTGCACACTTTCAGACAACATACATTGGTACATCTTTTGCTGCTCACTATTAAGATGTTTATGCGACAAAACTACAACAACAAACAAAATACAGGAGTTCAAGTGAATTACTTTAGAAAACTCAAGAAACGGAAAAGATTTATATATAAAGAAGATAAAGAAAAGTAAAATACAATCATAAGTAATACAAACCATTAGGCCCAATAGGACATCCATTAATAAATATACACAGAATAACAGTCATTTATCCTCTGCTTCTGTCTGTAAGGGTCTATATTACCAAGCTAGATCATTATATCCTGGATTTATCTCCGTTAGCGGGCTTCACCGAACCAAACATTGTCCGTCAGAGACAGAAGCTGTCCTACGAATCTCGATTACAACTCACTAACATAAGCGAGTTGATTTCAGCCTGGCTATGTGCGCGCTCTTGTGACAGAGGAGGAGATTACGGCGTCAGACCAATCACAACCATGGACAAAACTGGAGAGCAATTTACATCACAGTTGAGGAATAATTCTTTAAAAATATGAAGAATTAAAATCTACAATTCAGACCAAATACAACACTGTAATGAATGCAGGAATTGATGAGTGATAATGCTTAAATTAGTGAGATTATAAACAGATACTCTGATCAGTTTCACTTTTACTGTCTGTCGCTCTGATGCTGCGTTCATACAGAGCAGCCTATATCATAAGGAGAAATATATTTATATTTTATATTATCTTACAGGACTGAGGCTCTCAGCGTCACCACAGAATACATTAATAAACTGATTAATGAATTATTTTTTCAGTCTGAAAGTGTCCAACGCACGCAGGCTTTATTAGCCTAATGTAGGTCAATCCATCAGATAAACAGCCTTGTAAATGAAAGGCTTTGCATCGCAGCCTAAACATTCTTATTATTTATACTTTCATTTTAGTCGTAATCTTTAACATTTGAAAAGAGGTCAACAAAACTATGATAAAAAAAAAAATAAAAAAAAAAACTCAATTAAATGGTTCACTGTACATAATATAGACATTAAATCAATGGTTAATCAAAGAAAATATGCAATGAATTTTGTAAATAATAAATCAGTGCACACCTGAGGTTGACCCAACATCACTGACATGGAATGAACAGCAGGGTATGAAATTAAGAATACATTATGGGGGCAATTTTGGCATTTATTTCCTCATTTATAATTAAATATTTTCCTAATCAACAAAAAAAAGCACATGAAAATAACTCCAATAGTGTTTTTAATGTTTAATATACCGTATTTTTCGGACTATAAGGCGCACTTAAAATCCTCTAATTTCTCAAAAGTGCACCTTATAATCAGGTGCGCCTTATGTATGAAATTAACTACTGTGCTTCAACATACTGAACTGAAAAAGTGAGTGTATTGTTCTGTATATTATGTGTTAAACCTGAACAATGTTGAGAGTTATTGTTAATGAGTTGAATAAAGTTTGACTTATCTGACTATTTTATTTCGCTTAATGAGTATTAATAATAATAATAATAATAATAATAATAATAATAATAATAATAATAATAATAATAATAATAATAACAATAATAATAATAATAATAATAATAATAATAATAATAATAATAATAATAACAAACCGGTGCGCCTTATAGTCCAGTGCGCTTTATAGTCTGAAAAATACGGTAAACTACTGCTGCTGAATCTTTTTTAACGAAGTTAAGTGACATTATCAAAAATTCTATAGCACATGTTTTTGTATTGATATTGATTACATCTCTATCGTGATATGTATCATTATCATTTTGTCACCCAGGCCTACCAATGATCTGGTGTCCACATTGTCTCTTGTATGTAGCTTCCCCTCCAGTAAAACTGGCCTTTTGTTTTGGTGTGATGAAAAAACGAACCAAACATTTCCATCCGAACTCCCGCCACTCGTGCATCTCCACTGTGATGTCATTTTTTTTATAAAGAAGACATGGTAAATGCATATTTTCTGCTGAGCTTAGTGTAGTTAAACCTATTCAAATCCAAAGCTCAAAGAAGCAGAAGTCCCTGTAGAGCCGTCGTGACCTTTTGTGCATAATATACCCCAGCAGCAGTATTCTGATATAGTCCGTCTATGTGTGCTGCACAGGACAAGGGGATGAGCTGTGATAAAGACGGCACGTTTTATGTGTCCTTTGAGTCACACGGTGAGGTTTGTACGGGGACATGCATGGACACTCAAGGGCTTAGGGCTGATTAGGACGACATAAATCTGATTCCTCCTACAGTGCAGGATTGTGGCTCAGTGTGAAGAACGCTGTTTTTCAGACGGTGAATCTCTTTAAAGTCCATAAAGTGGTAAATGGGTGGGGGGGTTCCTAATCAGGGAGGATTCTGGGTGTATCCGCTTGAGCTGATCCTGTGCATTAATCTGCTAATCTGGACATATCCGTACAATTCCCTGAAAGTGATGAGACAAGTCACATTATGGAAGAAGCATGTTTAGGGGAGTTAGAAGAGTGGGTAACATTTTACCTGAAGTTTTATACCTAAGGCAGACATTACGCTGTCATTATTATGACATGACACCTGAAATTAGCTTGAATAACGTGTAATAAACGCTAGGGCTGGGCAATATGGACCAAAACTCATTTCTCAATATTTTTTCTAAAGATACTGTTATACAATATAAATGTCAATAATTTTATTTAAAATTAAGTCTGACCAGAAAAACAATTCTGGGTTAAATTTACTGATGCAAAATGGCACACAGGTTCATTTATTAACAAACAGCTGCACAATATGTGACACTTCAGTCTTTTTCTCCTCTAAGAGGCAGCACGTGTGAGTGAGTTTTGTAGTGTGGCTTGTTTAGGTGGAAGTTCTGGGTTAGAACGCACTCAGTATTTCATCTAACTGTGGTTTTCATGCTGTTCTGAGAAATAGTGAAACAAACGACTCCTAAAATGATTATTTTGATACAAAATAAGCCTTAAGAAATGCATAAATCTATATAGGCGATAATGTAATTTCCTCTATAGCCAAAATGAAAAACTTGATATACAGTATCTTGAATCTCGATATATCACCCAGCCCTAATGAAGGCTGACATTAAGTGTCGTTCGTTACCCTAACCCAATGGTGCTCAAACTGTTTTGGCTCAAGTACCCCCTTTGTCCGACTACAATATTTTGCTCAGAAAACTATTTAAAAACAACTCTAGAGCATATAAATGATGGCATAATTTAGTGATAACACACATTTTAAAGAATCTCATTTTGTAAACAGTATTTTTTTCTCTCGAAATAATTTTAATCATGTTTAAACTATATATATTTTACTGCATTTTAGTTGAACCATATTTATATTTCACAAAGTGAAAGTATAGAAATAAAGTTGTTTAAGATTGTGTGTTGTTTAAAATAATAATAAAAAAAAAAGTCCCAACCCCTAGGTTGAAAAACACTGATTTCCAGTCTCCTGAATAGATTTATTTCTACAGTTTGTATCATTTACTTTCATACCACGCCTTGGGTGGGACCAGGACTGATCATTTATTTGTTAAATTTCCACTCTCTCCTGCTCTCAAGTATCCCCTGTAGTGCCATCACGTATTCCTAGGGTTACACGTACCCCTATTTGAGAAACGCTGCCCTAACCCTTAACCGTAACCCCACTAGTACTTTCCAGCAAACCCAAAATGCCAACATAGCTCCAAAAGTGTCATAATTAAGCTAACAATATTAATGCTAATGACAGATAATGACAGTGTAACGTCAGCCTTACGTATAAAACTCCTAGTAAAGTGTTGCCGAAGTGTGTGTGGTAGTGATTGCATCTCAAATTTTTCCCGGGATAGAGAATAAATTTAAGTGGCCAACAACAGTTTGCAATTTTCACTATAATTGCATTCACTACTCCGTGTCACATCCGCTTCAGTTTTTGTAAAAGTCTCTCTGGGACTGCTGCGATGGCGCGCAATACATCCAAAGGTTTTGATGCTTGATGTGAAACGAAGTAGATCTCATTTGGGGAGGAAAGAAGGAGTCTGATACTCAAGTCTCACAGCTCAGCCACCAGACAAATGAAATTGTGGTCTGTGGCCCCGGTGCGTGTGTGTGTGTGTGTGTGTGGCGGTGAAAAATGCCGGGTAATAAACACTTCTGACACACCGCGACTCCCATCCACATATCACTCAAGGGTGTTTTGCGGATTTGTCATATTCTCAGCCACCTTGTGCAAGTTTTTAAAGCACAGTCAGTATCTTTTTTAAAATTTCAACAAGCCTGAGATTTTCACATCGATCTATCGAATGCTTTGGACGCTCGGAGCTTATACGAAATGCAAAATCATTATATAAACTGTCATGAAGAGTCAATCTTGCATAGTTTTTTTGAGTCATTTTGTGTTCATTTGATGTCATTTTGTGCCTTTTTCTTGGTATTTTTGTAAATGTTTGATGTATTTTTTAAGAAAATTTGTGTATTTTTTGTCCTTTTGTGCAATATCTGTAATTTTGTCTGCTTTTTTGCCTCGCAATAGCATTAATCGTGCTCTAGCATTAGCTTAATGGTAGCATGTGTCTAATAATGGCATTAGCCTAGCAATAGCATTAGTCTAGCATTAGCATTAACCCGTGGGCGAGAAAATGAAAAGTTAAAAAGTTAAATAGTCTATAAAGTTGAAAAGATAGAAAATACATAGCAGAATGACCTGAAATTATTTGAACATTTTGACAGCAAACTCATAGTGAGAGCAAGACGGAAGAAGAAAGAAGAAGAGAAGAAGAAGAAGAAGAAGAAGAAAGAAGAAGAAGAAGAAGAAGAAGAAGAAGAAGAAGAAGAAGAAGAAGAAGAAGAAGAAAGAAGAAGAAGAAGAAGAAGAAGAAGAAGAAAGAAGAAGAAGAAGAAGAATCCTGCACATGCTCAGTGAACAACATCTAAGAGAAGCTACAAAAATAGCTAACGTGAATACCATCCTAGGTTTGAGGGGGTGTTTGGTATTTACGTCTTTCCTGCTCATGTTTTTACTGAGTGACAGAATAAATGCTTAATTATGCATCTATGCTTCTTTCGTTTCTGTAGGTCATATTTAAGGGGGGAAAGTAAAAGGATTTTTTTTCTCATTTATTTCTGAATTTTTTAAGTTAATTGATATATTTTATCACACAGGATTGTTGTTTTACCCAAACTACGAATATATATTATTTTATTACTTCTTGTGAAACGTGCTGCTTTACTGTAGGGGGGGGGGTGGACATTCTCTTCTATCTTAGACGGGGCCCCATTTATCACAATTGTAGAGTTATTAATGCCAATGTTGGATGACAAAGAAAAATTAAACTTAGCAACACCTGAGCAGGCAGACAAGATGGTACAGATTTTATAATTAGGGCAAAATGACCCGTGATTTTCAAACTCTAATGATTAAAACAAATGACAAATGTACTGTAGGTAATATTTATATCCAGTAATGTCCTCTACAGGTTTCTTTACACACTGTTTTAAAGTGTATTTCATTATATCAGATTAAAATGTACAGGATTATATTTAAAATATTTTTAATTCATTATTTATTTTCAGATGTATCCCCCCCCATTTTCATTTCACAAATCTCCGGGGACCCCATGGAGACTTTTTTTTAATTTTTTTTTTTCGCACTTAGAGTTAGTTTTTGGTCATGTTTATTAAAGTGTGTTAAAAATACCAAATATTTTTATACTGCATTTTATTTGAACTAAATTCATATTTGAGAAAGTTGAAACATAGGACACAGTTGTTTGATATGTACTGTATGTGATGTGTATTTGAAATAGAATAACAATTAGAGAAAATAATTTTAAACATCAATCATGTTTTTTTTTTTCTTTTACCAATTATTAGACATTTCAGGCGACCCCATTTTAATTCCAGGCGACCCCACATGTCGTCCCCTAGGTTGAATAACACTGCACTTAACACAAGAGCCGAAAGACAAGAATTGGAAACATTTTACGAAATTTAAGAAAGAAGAGTTTTCCATCCAAAGTTCTCTCCTACAGGTTTACACACGATATCAAAATGACATTTAATTGATTGATTATTTACTTTTAGATTTATTTAAGATTTTTTTCATTGTTTTATTGACTCCATTCATTGGTTTGATTCTGTCCACTAATTGGTAAAAAAATTTAAAGAAAAAAAAAAGCTTAATTTGACCATTTTATGGTGAATTTTGAAAGCTCATGCTAAATGAAGCTCATGCTAAATGAAGCTCATGCTAAATGAAGCTCATGCTAAATGCAATTGATGGAAAACTACATTTTCCATCCATTGTAATGGTGTCCAACTTGACTTTGATGCTTGACACAATGAAGATGTTGCCTTTGAAGAGGTGAAGTCATGTATGTAAGGAGTTTGAAGGTTTGGTTTCAGAGGAAAGATGGTTGCGTTGGGGGTGGGGTGCACAGAGGGGGGTGTGGGGTATGGGGGGGGTGGATAATTGTGTGCTTTTTTGAAGATGAAGCAGATGGATTAGTGTTATCTGAGCTCCTTTGCTTTACTTCCTTCCCTCATCTCTCCTTCTGCAGGTGAAGTGTCTGGAAGGCTTGAATGGACTGAAGAAGTAACCGACAGAGGTTGAGAAGTGGCGGTGGAGGTGCTCAGAGTGGGGGGATCTTACTGCAGGATAAGAATCACGGCCCAAGGAGGAATAAGAAGAGGAGGGGTGTTGAAAAGAGTCCATTAATCCAGTGCTGATAGTCTGAGGAGAGGTGGGAGTTGATACCCCAGCATGCAGGCAGAATGGAACGGGTGAGGGAGCAGCGGCCTTTCTGCTCGCTGTCCAAGAGCCAACGAGAGCGGCAGAGGAACTGCGAGAGAGACGCGGATCGGGAGCGCCGCTACACCGCCTCCTCGACCGATCGGGACCGCGTTCCCACTCAGAAATCGTACAGCTCCAGTGAGACGCTCCAGGCCTTCGACCATGACCCCTCACGCATGCTGTTTGGTGGCAGAGTCAAGGAGATGGTGCACAATGAGAGCACAGAGTACACCAGGCCAGGTTAGACACAACCAGGGTCAGGGTTGGGGTCAATTAGAATTGTAATTGTGGAATTGGTAATTAACCTTTGTGCGCTCATTTAAATGTACATACACATGTACACAAACTGCCTGTCTCATCAAAGTGCAATAAAAATGTAGTCCATCTTTTTTTTTTTACTTCCGCTGCATCAGCTCTTTTCAACTGCTTCAGACCTATCCATAGATATACAATTTATTATAATTTTCAAACATTTTTTATGTTTGTATGGACTTTTTATCATGAGAAGCTCTATTTTTTTCAACAGGAAAAACACTAAATATGCATTATTTCCAAAGATGAGGGGATTACAGCCTTGAATTGATAGTATAATTTGAATTAATGCATTGTTATTTTTGGCACAAGAACAGTTTTAAAGAAAAAAAATACACTTATACACCTTGTATATTTTGCTAAATAAGAAATCCAGTTGTTCAATGAAATTTCCCTAAAACGTTATGCAATGGTTGCTCTGGTTGGTAAGGGTTCATTACACCTAAAACATACTTCCCTTTATTTTGAAGGTAGGGACTTTGGTCTATTAGGTATTAATTGAAAAAGCATTAAGATATGTTATGTTTACAGTATATGAAAAATATGTGGTTACAATGGGAGTCAATGGGGAACATTTGGTCATGAGGTTACTAAGTGTCAGTATGATGCATATCTCCTTTTCTATACACTTCTAATAAACAGGACTTTAGAATCAAGCAAATAAAAATGAAAAAAAAAAACAATTGTGGCAAAATTTCATACAACTAACCTTAAAATTTACCAGAATATTGAAAGACAAATAAATAAAAACGCCCAAAATTTCACTTTTGGCCACAACGATGCTCCGGGGTTAATTAAAATCATGATATATTTATAATTGTTATCGTCATTAAAAAATCTGTTGCTGTTGTATTTTTAATTGAATTGACTTCAGAAAATTGACATTGTAATTGTAGCCTAAATGGCATGAACATTCTACAAAAAAAAAAAAAAAACTATCATTTACAGTTTAATTAAATGCAAAACTGGGTAACTATGTTATAGTTCTATGGCTTACAGTATACTGTATACTGTATAAGTAGTTAACAATCATTAAAATATGTTTCATATCAAGTTTACCTGTCAGTTCTCCTGAGGATCATTTTTCCATTAAAAAAAAGTACATTGAGGGGTATATAAACATAAAAAAGGCTCAGACACCCACATCAAAAATATGAATACCAATAATTTCATGGATAAGGAAGTAGAACTAGTTACACAGGAGATTAAAAAGAAATCGGATGAAAGATAATATTTTTTTGTGTCTTTTACAGATAATTTAAGACATGGGTCAAAACTGACCCATTAAAATAATAGATTATAAGAAAGCTAAGACAAGAGGTAGGTAATTGTGATTAATTGTAAATTTATTTTAGTAATTGAGAACATATATGTAATTGATTTCTGGGGGAAATTGGAATTGTAATTTTAATTGTATTTGGGAGAAACGCTGGTCAACGTAATCGTAATTGAGTTGTAAATAAACATGGATAATTGAAGATGTAATTGTTAATATTAAAATGTAATTGACCCCAACACTGACCACAACTAATGTTCTCTCAAGAACATTTTTTTAACTTAAAATAGTCGACTCGTCGCTTCCCCCTTCCATTGTCCTACCCTGACTCCCTCTTCCCTGTTCCTTTCCCCCTCACTAAGGTGTAACACTGCCCTCTCTTTTTATATTTGTAGAGGAAATTTCATACACGAGGCAACTACATTTAGTAATGTGTTGAAATACTGGAATGCAATAAGGAATCAAAAAAAATATTCATTATAAATGACATGTATCGCCTAATTCGGTGAATTTTATGATCACCGACAATGGACGAAATTATCCCAATTAACTTCAGGAAAGGATTTGTTTCTATATTTTAATCTATTATCTATGTTGGTATTTATTTTTGTTTCTTACTGTCTGCTCCTTTTATTGTGTTGCTGAAACAATTGAATTTTCTCAGGGGATCAATATAGGTCTATTCTATTGTATTCGATTGTATTTCTAAAATTTGATGTAATTACTGATTTACTCAACGTCCAAAAATGTGTTGTGATGTCCTACCCTGACTCCCTCTTCCCTGTTCCTTTCCCCCTTACTCAGGTGTAACACTGTCCTCTGTTTTTATATTCTTCTTTTAATGAAGTTTTTCTTACCCTTCCTTAGGGATATGGTCACAATTATGTAATAAAAAAAATATTCATTTAATAGCAATGATAAATCATGCATAGCTGTCGCGAAAAGATTGCACTACTTTTAGTGTGCAGACAAGGTAAAAAAAAAGAATGTATTTTTTTTTTTTAAAGTCTTTAAAACTTTTATGAGCGCAACATTTTTCATTCCTTGCTCCTTTGCAGATATGTATCTGTGTAAAAAAAAAAATTAAATAAATGAAACAGGACAGACATTGTGTCGTCTGTACAAACACAAAAAAGTAATTTTCCTTCAAAGATTTCCAAAAAAATCACAATTTTTCTTTTTCGAGATCGTAATCACGAGGAAAGATGGTCAAACTTCCACCTTTTCAAGTCCCATTGGCCAGGAGATAAAGTAGACCTCATGGAAGGATCATGTACACTTTCTACTGCTGGACTTAAGAAATAATAATAATAATCAAGAAAAATGCTTGGTTAGTCACCCTTTCCTTAAATTGCCTGTTAGGAGCTGCTTTAATTTCTGTAATTAAAAAGTTTTTAGCAGTGCCTTTTGTTTTATGGCACACTTTTGGCTCATAAGCCTGTAATCAGACAGTCTATTTATTACCCATGTACATTTTTTCACTGCTAATTGGTGTCCATTTTTATAATTAAGGGAATATTATGAAGTAGTGGAGTTAAGGATTTTGTCATCCATATCTATAATCGTCTAATTTATTCCTTTACATTAGACGTAAAATGTCAGATTTAACATTAGTGGTGGAGAAAAGGACACTTTTTGTCATCTGTGCGTCATAATTACCTGCTGAGTTTCTACTTTATGCTTTTAAACACGTATTTTTACGTATTTAACTAAAGAATGGTAAAGAAAATGTTACATTCTGTATGTAATGTTTGATGATTAAATGCATTTTCTGATATGCATATGCATGTACGACCTCAGGGGTGAAATATTATAATAAACACACTTTATTCAGAATGGATACAAACTGGGCGTGAGACACACGCATTTCAACCTGTTCACACGCTCCCACGCCACACCATGTATATCTCACGCAGAGAAATGACCAGGATGAAGGTGCGTTCACACCGGACGCGACTGAAGTGACTAGATTACATTCAAAATGAATGGAAATGACGCCACTTCAAGCGAACTCCCTGCAAGTGATTGCGTGATTCCGCAAGTCGGGCCGCTTGTTCAAAGCACCCCTGCACTAAGAAATGTTAAATGCTAAATAAATAGATTTATTTTTGACAAATGTATGTGTCTTTTATCAGATTTTAACTGAACCGCCGCTGCAGCAAAAGTCTCACTCTGAACTGAGTTCCAAACTTTGTGGTTGACAGCTGAAATCCATTGTTCACGTCGCTTTCTGTCAGCTGGGAAACGATAAAAGGACAAGCCAGGGACTTTTCCTGGCCTGTTCGTACGTCCAGCAGCACAGCAGTGAAACACCATGGTGTTATTTTGACACTCTATTAAATAAAATACTGTGATTTCTGCGTCACAAGCCCAAACCGTCCAAGCTAAGTGCCATCCAAGATGGCTGATAAACAAAGATCACATGACCTGTGACGTCAGCTGCAAAACAAAGTATTAGGAGATGTTTATATATTTTTGTAAAGGTGTATTTTTTTTTTTTCCATTTCAAAATAACTAATTCACAGATTTTTTTTAAACATGCTTATTAACCTGCCTATTATCCTCAAATATGACATTCATATATATATGATATTTGTTCAATTACCACTTATCAACCTGATATGGGGTGGTATTAATGTTTGTCCCGCCTTCCACGTCACAAAATCAATTTTGATTGGATGCCGACAAAAAAATAACTTTTTCATCCCATGTGAACATTATACTTTTTTTTACCAAGCATTTTGTTAATTTATCGAATACATAAATACGCCCTTGATACTGAAAACTTGACCTGTTCTCTAGTGCCACCATCAGGCCAAACTTTCATTATCTTGAATATTTTTCTTCCAAATCTTCTCAAATGTACTCTAATGGGAATATTTTAAAATATGAAGGAAAAAAAAAAAAAAAAAACCCAAAAACTCAAATATAATTTATTTAATTGATAAACACTGAATGGAGTCAAATTGACCTCAAGGATAATCGGAGGGTTAATGTGTGACAGGTGGTGCAATAAAATGCATTTCTCCTTCTCAATAAGTCGATGAGTGTTAAGTAGCTTTAGGGGGCTGTGATTGAACTATTAAACCCTGCTTAGTCACCACGCTCTTAGACTAAGTGTTTTTTTAAGTCACTCTGGCCCCTGGCCGTCGTCCATGCCGTTGCTCGGTTTGTTAACTTTACGACTCTTTGTCGTTCGCAGGGCAGACATTTTCACTGAGGCAACTGGGGATTTGTGAGCCGTCAACTCGCAGAGCGTTGGCCCTCTGCCCCGAGCCCGGCCTATCCCACCCGCTCAGCGGCTACGCCAGAGGACAAGGACCCACGGAGAACCATGAACCCGTATCACCGGAACGTACCATGACTCTTTGGGGAACGGGGGCGAAATCGGGTCAGAACTCATGCCTCTCCAGTCGCTCCAACTCAGCGCTGACACTCACCGACACGGAAATGGACAATAAGTCGGACAATGAGATGGGTGAGCCAAGCACACTTTTCATTCCTGCTCCTTGGGTTTGTTTATTTAAGTTCTCATGCTTCCTTTTCCTTTTCTAAGGGAAGGGAAGAGAAAAAAAATGTCAGTGAAAGCAGCAGTCAGATGGATTATGTTTGGTGCTGGAAACAAGGCTCTGATTGGTGGGAAAGAGTAGGAGCCTGATTGGCGGGGCCAGTAGTCGCAGAGGCATTCGCAGCTGTCTTTGTTGGGATCAAAGGCCGGATTCCTTCCTTCAGATTGAGCAGTAGTTTCTGCCAGGGCTGGATCAGAGAGTTTAAAAGTGAGGGTGTTCTAACCGTCGACTCCCAATGTAGTTTATGAAATTAATTTACTAAAACCATGATAAAGCATTGATACTCAACATGTGGCTCTTTATGTCTCATTTTAAATCAGCATTCCCCAGAAAACCTTAAAAGGGGGAAACTTTTTAACCCCTTTTTACATTTTTCTTTGGCCATTTTGCAACTTCCTTTGTGCCATTTCTGCCCCTTTTCAAAAAATGTGACACTTTTTTTTTCTGATTTTAGCCTAATTATGCCAATACATATCACTTTTTCCTAATTTTTGTACATTTTTGGAAGTTCTTTTTATCCAACTTTTTTTCATTCTTTAACCATTTTTTGCCACTTTTAATCCAAAAAAAGCTCCCTTTTGCTCAATATATAACACTTGTTTCCTTTTTTCCTACATTTTGCCTCTTTTTGTCATACATTTTGCCATTTTTCACAATTGTCTACCACATTTTTCTAATTTAAGCTGCCTTTTACTAGTATGTACAACCTATTTCCTTTTTTTTTTTTTTTTTGGCTGCTTTTGGCTCATTTTAGTCACTTTTCACTCTTCACTTGGCACATTTTTGCCATGTTTTGACAATTTTTTGCCAGTTGTTACTCTTTTTTTGTCACTTATCTTACACTTTACTCATCTTTGTTTAACGGCAGCTTCGCCAAATGGTTGGCTGTGATTGGCTTGATCACCATTCAATCAATCTCTCTGGACCAATACCTTTCCAACAATGAATCCCTTTGTAAAAGTTTATGGGGATGATTTTTTGTTTTTATGAAAGTGAGGGTGTCGCATCCCCCACGGGTGAGACGTGCCTGTTTTCTGGTCACCTGGTCGTTCTCCACAGGAAATAGAGGAGTTTGATAAAGTTTCCCCATGAGCTGGCGTGTAATCAAAGATGGCTCTGTGTGCCTCGCTCCGAGATTGAGCTTAGAATATTCAGCGGTGGTTGACTGGTCATACAGAATGGGTGATTAAATGGGCACAAAAGGTTTGAAGTGCAAATTTCATCTGCTGGAAATGTGAGATGGAGGACGGAGGTTGTGTGTTGCAGAAAGGCGGGGCTTGTTCCAAGGTTTTCATGGTTTTACTACGACATGTTATTTGCAGTATCACTTTTTCACACACGCACACACACACACACACACACACACACACACACACACACACAGAGCCAGGAAATAACACACATTAAGTCATGATGAACATTCCAATTCCAATATTTTTTTTGTAATTTTAATTTTTTTTCTATTTTTAATTTTTTAAATATTTCTAATAATAATAATAATAATAATAATAATAATAATAATAATAACAATGGTTGACAAATCACTGAAACGATTCATGTGTATATTTATACACATTAATTAATTAACAATAATAATAATAATAATAATAATTATAAAATACTTTAAAAAAATATTTTAATACTTTTTGAAATACAAAATCAAAATAATAATAATACATTTTCATTTATTTAGAAAAAAGGTTTTTTTAAATGTATTAAAATACTTAAAAATATTGTCAGAATGATATTGTTTTGTTTTTTTACCTATACTATTCAGTGATTTGTTGACCATCATCAAACATTTAAAGCCAAATCTTTCCTTGACCATGAACATGAAGGCACCACCAACACTGACATTTCTATCACCCTAATATTAGCGTAAATGCATTTTTTCTTAATTGTGGTCCAAACATTGAAAGTTCTCTTTCTACATTATTTTGTGATTACAAAGCAGTTTCCTACACAATGCAAAGGGCTGATTATTTGAATAAAGTAAATGACATAGCAGGAAAAACAAAGTAAAAAAAAAAATATATATATATATATATATAAGCTTTAGTCTGACATTCAAGACAAAGTCATTTTCTTAATGTTGGCATTCATCAAAGTGAGTTTATGTCGGGGGTTGGAGGTTCATATGCCTTTCGTAGCATCTCAGAATGTCATCACACCTCAAACTAATCAAATTGTTTGTGTGTCTGGTGTTTGCTTTAGGCCATGTGTCACAGCGGGGCCACAAAAAAGTGATTTTCTGATCCGAGGGCCATCACTATTCATGTCAGCATTTAGAATAATGACCAATCTGAGCATTAATACAGGGAACAACACTACGTTTGTGTGTTCATTTCTTGTGCTTTTGGTGTGATATATTGTTGTGATCATGATGTGTAATTTTTTTTTTTATTTTCTCATTGTGCATTTTCTGCTTTTGTCTTGTGTCGTTTTATGTTTTTTTTTTTTTTTTTTTTTCAGTCATTTAGCGTATTTTCCTCCTATTTTGTTTGTTTTGTGGGTTATGAGCCAATTTGTGTATTTTTGTCACTATTTTGGAGACATTTTTTGTCAATTGGTTTTCTGTGTTTTTGTTGTCGTTTTGTAATTTTCTATTTTTCTCTCATTAGGTGTTGTTTTTTTATTTTTATATTGCCGTTTTTGGAGTAATTTTGTGTATTTATGCTGTCTAGTGTACATTTTATTCACTTTGTATGTGTTTTTAACTCATTTTATGCATTTACTTCAGGGGCCACTCAAAATTAGAGCGAGGGCCGCATGTGGCCCCCGGGCCGCCAGTTGCTTTCGTCCAACACATGTGCAGGTATGTGTTTCTCTAGAGAAGAGCCTCAAATCCTGCCCCTCCCCCTCACACACACACACACACACACACACACACGATGCTGATATTTGACGGCGTGTGTGTGTGTGTGTGTGTGTGTGTGTACCAAGGATAAAACCATTCACCAGTGCTCTTTTCCACAGCCAGCACACCATAGACGTTCTGCTTCACTAGGCTCACCATTAAGTCTCCACCACACCTGCCCTTCACCGTTTTTTAAACTACATGAACACAATCCACGAGCGCTGTTCACCCTTTTTGGCGTCGCCTCCTCTGTAGTTTCTTCGGAACGGCCTCGAGTAGCTGCGACTGATTGGCTCCCACTGAGCCTCCAACTGACTCCCTTTTTGTCTGAATTAGCTCCATTACATGGAAAATAAACACTTAATCAGCTCCATCCCAGGTGCCAAAGCTTTTTCAATGTTAGGGGAAAAAACTTCATACTGGATCTCATTTACTTAGATCAGACATAGACAACTGGCCCCCGGTCTAATTTTGTGCAGCCCCCTCAACAAATCCACAAAAATTGTATTTCAAGAACTTAGAAGGAATGGAAAGCCCAACATAATTGGTCCTTTCTCACGTGTTTGTTTTTGTAGGCGGAGCAAATGAAAAAAAAAAAAAAAAAGGAAACCCTGCCCCCACCACACTACCTTTACGTTTCTCAGCCATTTTTCGTGGCGAGGCGTTGCACTTTTGACTTTCACAATTTAATGAAGCAGCTAAAGAGAAATGACCCATCCGAAGGTTTCCATCAGCTGAATATGCACGCAGAAGCTCCGACAAGGGGCCGTTCAGCCCCACTTATTCATAAATGAACTCAATATTTCATTTTAATTCCCTCTGTTCTACAGAGAGTTTGACACTAGACAAGTGTTGAAACCTCTGCACAGTCCTGGAACGCGACAGCGGCCGATGTTAACCTCAGTCAGAGGGACGTCCAACCTCTGAAAGATGAAGCCACAGTTGTCGCAAGTGGCACGAGACGCCAACGTGGGCAACATATCAGCGAAAAAAGCTTTTGCTTTTTAAGGCGTACATTGATATTTTAGCTATCAGACATAAATTTAGCTGAAATGATAATTTTAAGTGAAATAACAAGACAAAAAAATCACTCTCTGGCTACTTCAGAGGCTCTGAATTAAGTGAAGGTTCACTTTTTGGACTGTGGGAGGAAACCAGTGGATGCTGATAACTACAATTACTTATAAAGACAAAATAATGACATTATACTTGTGTCTCTAAATAGATTGGGTTATATAGAGTCTTTGGTTTTCTATAATCAAACAAACGGATGAAAAATTATCACTTCCTAAATTAAATTGTTTGTTGTTTATTTATTTATTTATTTATTTATTTATTTATTTATTTATTTATTTATTCATTCAAACAATATCAGTCAGACATGTCATATGACACCGAATATGCCCTCACATGCACGTTTTGGCACAATTTTCCTGTGTATTGATAGTTGAGTGCATAATTGGTTTGTTTGTGAAATTAATAAATATATGCTAATTATTGCACAAAATCTTACAGTAAAACAAATTCCAGGATGTATATGTTAAGCTTTAAAATATAAAAAATAGTGCTTGTTTTATTGATTAGCCTGTCAGGTTATTCTATTTAAAATTTCAAGGGAAAGTTATTTCACACACAAAAAAACCCCCAATAAATCCAAATTATTTTCATGAGAAAAATGTTACAGCAATGGGTTCATTTATATCTCACATTTTAATTTACTTTCGTAAAGTTTCAACACTTTGTTCTGTTTTTTAGTTTTTATTTGTATTTTTTGGGGCTTTTCAGTGAGTAAAAAACCAAACTCCCTTCATGATTCCTGTTTTATGTTCCATATTATTCAACCTTAAAGTTCTCGGTGCTGGTTCCAGGTTCAGTCATACATCCATCCCTCATTAAACCTGAGTGACTGCGTCAAACAGAACCTCAGCTCACTGGTATTCCTAATAGCGTGGGAAAAATCTGCTGCTCAGTATAAATTCAACGAGCGACAGGAACTGCAGCAGCAAAAAAAAAAAAAGCCATCATCTCGCATGAGATTTATTGTTAGTTGGGAGGAGTTTGGAGCCATGCTAGAGCCTGGTCACTATAAGAAGGGACTTCCACTGTGATGCCTGTCATCTGTGGTTAGAGAAGTATCCGTTACTCGTCCCTGCACCTTCTGTCCAAAGCAATTTCTGAGGGATGAAAGTCTACGGCTTCTTTGATGTTTTTCATGTAGGATGCAGCAGCAGCAGTAGCAGCTCCTTTTTACCTTTTCCCTCATAGAGGACTGTTTACGAGGGAATAACAGCAGAAAAGATTTCCAATTTGTCCGAGTCACAGGGTCTACATTGCAGTCATACATATTTTTACCGAGCATTGCTCACACATTTATTGTGTGAACGGTGTCGGTAAAAGGTTAATTAAATCAGTCGCAGTCACCGTAAAGTGTGCAGCAGCAGCAGCAGCAAAGCCAGCATAAAAAGGCTTTTTTGGTTTTTTTTGGAGGGTTGGGGTTTGAAAGCATAACAGACATCCCTGAACATGCTTCTCCATGTGCTCCAATTCATGTCCTCACACTTTACACCTCACACACACACACACACACACACACACACACACACACACACACACACACACACACACACACACACACACACACACTGGTGGATCAGCGATTTGAAAAGTGAGGATGTCCTAAGGGTAAGGCAACCGACTCCCAATTTAGTTTATTAAATTAATTTACTAAAACCATGATAAAGCTGTTATTAAGTCAATGATATTCAACATGAGGCTCTTTATGTGTCATTTGAAATCAGCATTGCCCCAGAAAACCTTAAAAGGAGGAAACTTTTTAACCCCTTTTTTACCTTTTTCTTTGGTCATTTTGCAACTTCCTTTGTCCCATTTTTTCCCCTTTTCCAAAAAATGTGCCATCTTTTTGTTTTTTCAGATTTTAGCTTCCTTTTGTCAATAAATATCCCTTTTTCTTAATTTTTGTCTGTTTTTGTTAGTTCTTTTTGACACTTTTATCCAATTTTGTCCATTCTTTAACCATTTTGTGACACCTTTCATCCAAATAAATAACACATTTTTGCCCCTTTTCACTATTATTTGCCACATTTTGATCATTTCAGCTGCATTGTGCCATTACATACCACCTGTTTCCTTTTTTTTAAACATATTTTTGCCACTCTTGACTTCTTTTGGCCCATTTCAGTCACTTTACACTCTTTGCTTGCCATGTTTTTGTCACTTTCGGATTATTTTTGCCACCTGTTAATCATTTTTTGTCACTTTACTTACACTTTATTCATCGCTATTAACTCTATGTTAACCTTCTTGGAACGGCGGCTTCGTCAAATGTCTGGCTGTGATTGACTTGATCACCATTCAATCAATCTAACTGAACCAATATGTTGTCAACAATGAATCCCGCTGTAAAAAGTGATGGGGATGAATTTTTTGCTTTTGTGAAAGTGCGGGTGTTGCATCCCCCATGCGTGAGACACGTCTTCATACACACACATGCTCATGCGCACACTTGCATGACTCACTTTGCTTCTCAAAAAAGAAACATCCCAGCAGAAGTGAAGCCCTTTCCAGATGAAGATGCAGAGAGAGAACATTGTGCAGATGAAGGTGACACGCCTCCTGTCAACACACAGTCTCAGATCTGTGTCTTGTATTGTGACAGTGGAGTCAGCCTATTGATCTACTGCATCATCACCGCTCCATCACCACTTTAAAAAATTCAATATGGCACAAGCCGAACACAGAAAGAATAAATAACATCAGATGAATCACTTTTTTTATGTCTTTCGATTTTTCGTCTGATGCAGAGGTTCTCAAACTTGGGTTCGAGGCACTTGCAGGGGGTCGCCAGATGCCTTTAGGAAACAAAGAAAATTTTTATTAACAATTTGAGCTCATTTTTGCTTCATTTTTCTGCAACTACACCAAACTTGCAATAATTTAACCTATTTTCATCACTTTTTCTTGCCATATTTTTGCATTTTTGCTACATTACTCCCATTTCTATCACTTCTCTATCAAATTTCAATGCCTTTACTTCACATTTTTTCCACTTTCAATATGTTTTTGGCACTTATCAACCCTTCCTACCACTTTTCCCACCTAATGCTGCATATGTTGACTCATTATTTTAACATCTCATGCTTATTTTTTTGCCAATTTAACCACATTTGTAATTTGTCATGCCTGTTATTTGCCAGTTAATTGTTCTTATACTTTTTTTTGCCACTTTTAAACCAATATTGACAATTTGAACCACATTTAACCTATTTCTGTGGTTTTTATAATCCCACTTTACCACCTTTATACCATTCACTTTTAACCCATTTTAAGATGACTATACACTATGGCACAAATAATAATAAACATTTATTCAGATGAATAAATAAATGTGGTTATCACAGATTCATAGAACAATGGACCATCATTTTGTTGACTTTATGGATGGACCCCAAAAATCTCTCCCTTTTATCCCCCCTTATAGATGGCCCTGTCTCCACATGACTGTTCTTCAATGTTCATGTCTGTGTTCAACCACCTTCAGGTACAGTGGGGGTCCCCGGTCTCTGGAACCTTCATATTCTGGGTCGTGGGCTGAAAAGGTTGAGAACTGGTCAGAGGGGATCAGCCATCTGTGATGTTTTTTTAAAGAACATGTGCAGAGCTGAAAGTAAAACTGTTTCATATTTCTTTAATGGGGCTTGGGAAAGGAGGCGCACTTTGATTAGCATCGTCTGTTGTCATCACATGGCAGATTGAAGTCGTCGTCACTCAACATTGTTAGTGCTCAGGGTGACGAGGGATGTGGGAGTCGCTGCTGACGTAGCAACGTGTCGCAGTAGGTGTTACAGCAACTCACCAGTCATGCAGAAAGATGCTGATTTCTATTTCTGACTATTTGTGAAAAGCTGTGAGGAGGTCAGCATCCTGTGTGTGTGTGTGTGTGTGTGTGTGTGTGTGTGTGCGCGCGCCAACGGTCTGTGACACATGAACTCTTCATCAAAGACAAACTCGCCATTAACGAGGGAGTTTAAATTCATCCTTTGTGTGATGCATTGCATGTGTCATCATAGTTTGGTTTTTACTCTATTTTAAAATGTTGTCACTATAAAAGCATTACCTCACCAGACGTAGACAGTTCCTGCTCCCTGACAGTAAATACTGTTTCTAGTGAATGAAGTTTTTTTTTTCTTCTTTTTTTTTCAATAATGAATCACTTACTAAGATTAAAGTTGAACATTCTCAAAATATTTCTTTTTTTGTGCTATTAAATATAATTTGTTTACCGGACACTCAAATGTAAATATTATGTTGTGGTTTTTTTTTATTAGGAATGTAAAGGAATATAGTAAAGTATAGTATAGTAGTCAAATATTATTTTTAATACAAGTAATAATTATAGCAAGTTCATTTTGTCTTTTTTTTTAAATAATATGTTAGGGTTTCATTTATTCAGACAAACTTTTTTTTTATACATGTTTTGACTGCCAGCTAGTGTCAGTCTTCTTCAGAGGCATCTACTGATTGCTTTGATGCATCCCTATGTGATTCAAAGCATCACAGCATCAGCTGATCGCTTTGATGTGTACTTGTGAATTCTTTCTTTCTCCCTTTAGCGTGGCCAACATTTTTGTTAAGGGCACATTTGGGAAAAAATATATCTGGGCACGATACTTTTTTAATATATTGTTTTCAGGAAACATTGTACCCACTGAAATATTAAGTGTGCATTGCTTAATAAAACAGAAAAATCCTAGCTTTCTAGCTTTTTGTAATGCAATTTTCAGCACTTTCCCTTTTTCTTTTCACTCCATTATCATCAACCGTATCCATGGAAACCTGAGAACAACTTTCTGATGTCAATTTTCAAACAGTCAATGCATTAGGTAATAAAACAGGAACCATCAATTTTTACAAGTGTGGATGAACTACGGCCGGGTCCACGGAACGTCTCCGCGCCGAATAGCACCGACCACGTTCCTGAGAATTCAGTCAAATAACTCGGTTCTTTTCAGTAAAAAAAAGGTCTCCGAGAGGCTCTTAACATCCACTCATTGAATATCCATGTCAAATTACATCCCGATTCAACGAGCATTAACGAAGGAGTAGTCATTTGAAAAATGGGGCCCCACACATACAGAGTAATGGGCCCCATTCAAATATTGGTATGTGTCAAGGATTCGGTACCACCAACTGTCGCAATATTTGACTCACAAATGAATGACAAAACAACTTTAATGGAAATTGCCGAAAAAAGGGGAGTGGGCCCCGGAACCCTAATAAAATTGTGCGAGGCCATAGATTTGGAAATCACCGGAAATGGGGGGTGGGCCCCTGGGCCCCATTTTTTTAAAAAAGGGCTCTGAGCATCTTATCATATTCATTCATAGAGTATTCATACCAAACTGCATTCAGATCTAACAAGAACCAACGGAGGAGTAGTCACATGACACAGTGACATGTACGGAATAATGAGCCCTATTTATACATTGTTATGTGCCAATGATTCGGTACCACCAACCGTCATAATATTTGCCTGGCAAAGAAATGAGAACAAGAAGAACAAGAAGAAGAAAGTGAGTGGCGTTTGAGTCTGGTGGTCCTTCCTAAACATTAAGGGAAATTCAGCACTGCTGCTACGCTGCTCATACAGTAAAGCTAACGTGGAAATTTAAGTATAAGCTACTGCAAAAAATCCACGATTTTCAACATCCTAAATGTGCCCCTAATGAAAATGTGTCCTTACATTATTGAGAATATAGATAATTAGTCAGTGATTCTGACTGTTTTAAGTTTACAGATGAGCTATTACTGTCCATGCTCATCCAATACTGGTAGTGAAATATTGAGGGAATAATTCATCTATCCCAGTGTTAAACAGTGATTTTAAACTGCAGAGATTTATGAGCAACTCCTGTAATTGTAAATCAGACCGGCCCATATTTTACAGTCGGTTTCCTTTTACAGGTTTACACCATAAAAAAGTCTTAAAACAGCATTAACTCCTCGCTGGCTGCAGCTATTCTTAATCACTCACCTCTGATGTTTCACCTGCTTTCCAAGCAACACGGGCCCCTCAGTTCCATTTAACAGGTTCCAGAACGTGAAACATGTTATTCTGATTAGGAATTACGTTTGCGGTTGTCAATTATGAGGGCCAGTATTTACCGTCCTCTAGAGAAAATGGCTCATTTCGTTTCATCACACAACCTAATTGAGTGATTGTATTACCATGCAGTTCAGGAAATAAGCAGGAAATCATTCCGTACCTTATGAATATCAATGTGGAAAACAGTGATTACAATGTTGATCCATATTATAAATGAATGCACAGTGCACACGTGTGTTTATTCAACGCTACAATCATACACGTCCATTTAACAGGCTGAGCGTGAGGAGAAGATTTAAAGGAAACACCGTTCAAAGGGATCCTCCTCTGTTTTTACAAATATGGCCTAAAATATTTTAAATGTCCTTATTAGAAGATCTATTCCTAACAAAATGCTTTATTTTGCACCATATTCATTCTGTTAACTTTTAAAACTGGACTATAATTTACCGTTTTAGAACCTGTGTTCCGCCATCTTGAAATCACGTGATTGAAGACGTCACACAGCCCCATTTGCCTGTAAACATACCATTGTTTTCTATTGGAGTGAAGCATTCAGCCTGCTTTTTAGGTCATTTAGCAGCTTTTTTGGTCAAATTGCCAACTTGTGCTGCTTTTGGTTGCTCTGACCGTTGAAGGACTTCTATCCTCATGGTTTGAGCGTTTTCAACAGAGCGTTTTCCCTCCTGATGTTTTTGGTGTCGTTTCTTATGACATTTTGCATGTTTCTCTGTTATTTTTGTGTATTTTGTTGTGATCTTGTGTATTTTTATCTCACTTAGTATGTCTTTGTTGACATGTTGTGTGTTGCTGGTAATATTCAGTGTGATTATCATTTTTAATTCAAAATAAATATTATGAAACCCCATATTTTTAAGGCAGTGGCTATCTGTATTGTTGCTGTATCAATACACTGACATTCTATGCATATGCAGCACACCTCATTGGCCAGTTTAGGTCACATGATAGGTCAGTCATTGGCCAGTTTAGGTCACGTGACTAAGACTAAACCTAACCACAAACCTAACCCTAAAAATTGTTGCGTTATAGGGTTATAACCTAACCATAAACCTAACCCTAAGACGCTTCATACGTGTACCAATAGCACCAGGGGTTGTCCATATGGCAACCGTACAAATAGACACTTTCTCTTTTTAATACTTTGAGTCGTTCATTTTCCTCTCTGTCTCTGAAGTACCCTCTGTAGTGCCATCGCATACACCTAGCGCAGGGGTCTGCAACCTGTGGCTCTGGAGCCTCATGTGGCTCTTTTGCAATGGCTCCTTATAGCTTTAGAAAAACTATTGAAACAAACAGCTGTTATTTTCTTACAGTTACTATTAATGATTAATAACAAATAAAATCAAGATACAACAATTTGTTAACCTTAAAATAATGACCTTCCTACTTCACCTCCTGCAACATCTACAGACCATCAACTTTCCTGCACCTGTGACTAACCTTAAGTTTTAAATTCCTGGTAAAATAACTAAACCAACAAAAACACTATTCTGGAAGAAAATAGAGATTTTAATTGTGTGGGAACAGATTAATTTAACCACCAATGTGACGGTTAAATATGCATGCTTTATGTGTGGCAAGAAATTAACAATTAACATGTGTTGACTGTCATGCTCATGTATTATCAAACTTCATGTTACTTTTTATGGCCCTTTAAATCCACTAACAAAAAAATATCTTCTTTATATAATAATGTGTTCATGTAAACTGAGATGTGTAAGAATTTGAAGATGGAAGATATTGTTTTGTTGTTGTTTCTTGAAATTAATTTATTTTATTTTAAACAGTTTTTAAGGTTCCCTTTACATGATCAATATAAATCACATCAAATTATTCTATATCATTTGAACTGTATAGAATTTAATTCACTGTATTGTCTTTATTGAGAAGGTATTTTTTCGGCTCCAGGAGGACTTTAATCCAAGTGAGATGAGGCAAAATGGCTCCTTTGAAAGTAAAGGTTGCAGACCCCTGAACTCGCGGTACACGTACCCCCATTTGAGAAACACTGCTTTAACTGTCAAGTTTTTGCATCCGGGCCTGTGTTTTATAGTAGATTTTTCTCTTGTCCTGCTTTGACACGGGACGCTCTGATGTCGTCCCCAGGCTAGACTCACCTTCCAATTTATTTGGTTTCATGTCGTCTTTCCTTTACAGTCTCCTTTTTCTCCCGTATCTGGGGATACAGGAATATTTGTTATAGGTATTGTCATGGTGCCGTGGCTTTGACCTTTGCAAGTCCTCCTTCGGAAAGAAGAATACTGATAGCTGGAAAAGTTAGAGGACTGCTGACACTCCCAAGTGTGGATGTGTCTCTGCTTTTCGCCCAGGATGGGCAATATTTCATCTGCTTTGAATCAAACGGTGCAAGGTTTGTGGTAATGGCATGAAATGACGATAACAGACGGGTCTAATTTCCCTCAGTAAAAGCACATTTCATTACACATTTTGACGCGTCATTGTTAGCAGCAATACTTGAGAAGGAAAAAAAAATGTTTTATTAACACGTTTTAACTTTTAGTCTGAGTTTCAGCGCGTTTTCATCATCTCAGCGTTTCATCCAGCTTTAACAATACCACAAATCAGTGTTTCGCCTCTGCATTTAATCAAATATTACGAAATATTTCCCCGAGTTTAATGTAGTGGAAAATGTTAAAGGCAACTATTGCACAGATGTAGCCCGCAGTGGGTGTTGTTGCTGCTCGTCCTCCAGTGTTTCAGACTATAAAGCACAGAGAGCTTTATTTATCCAGCTGGCACAGGGTTGAATGTTGACAACTTTATATATTCAGCGCATAAATCTTTTCAGAAAAATGTACTTCTCCTGCTTCCACGTCATTTATCTCAGCGTGAACTAGAAAATACACACCGATTAAGACTGTGACTTTATCCCTCCTATTATCTTCAAATATAACAAACACATTTTACCCATGGGGTCAATCGGACCCCAGGGATATTTGCCTTCAGAAAATGATTTTCAGAAAATTGGTGACCAATTTTTGGTGTCAGGAACTTTGTTTATTTGTTGAATACATAAAAAAAAAACCTTGATTATTAAACCATGACCCGTTCTCTAGCGCCACCATCAGGACAAACATTTAAAATAGAATTATAATGAATTAATTTTGAATAGTTTTCATCCAAATATTCTCAACATTAATGACCACAAGAGTATGATTCAGGATTTTCACAGAATGAACCATATTAATTGATGTTGGTGACCCCCCTTCTTCTCATTTAAAAAAATAAATAAATAAAATAAAAAATTATTTGCTTATTTTTATTACACCGGTCTCCACAGCGTGGGAAATATCAGTTATATTTTGTCATGTATCAACTTTACATCTGTAGGTGTGGGTGAAAAGTCACACATTGGTCACACACAGAGACAAGTTTTACACAGCTAAAACAGCTTGGGGTCAAATTGACCCCAGAGGAACACCAATGCGTCCAATATACGTTCAGCAGATTGAAAAAAAAAAAAAAAAAAATCATTATGAAATGTTATGCTTAATCAATCGTACCTATCAAATTGGGAAATATGAAGCAAAAAAAAAAAAAAGAAAGTCAACTATTATGTTTTCAATAATAAATATTAAACAGGGTCAAATTGACCAAGGATAATAGGCAAGGCAAGGAGCATTTCTTTGTATACAATCAGCAGAAAAGACATTGAAAATCAGCAGCAAAAACAATTAAAATCATCATTAAAAACATTTAAACTCATCAACAAACATTACATCAACAACAACATGACCACAAATCGCCCTCTCAATCATACGCAGTAAAGAAAAAGAGTGCCTTTAACTTTTATTTAAAAATGTTCACTTCCATAATATGAGGGTTAAACTTTTAAATCACTTATATTCAATGAATTGAGCCTCTCAGGACCAATGCAAGTAGCAGGCTTTGGAGAAAAAAAAAAACCGCTGCATTACATACAGTAAATGTGTATGGTGTAAGGTCACTGTGAAAGACTTGTGCGTGCACGCGGAACAGTTTGTGCACATATACTGTATGGCGTGTGCACGTAAATATTCACGCACGAATGAAAAATTCATACGTCTTTGCAAATTTACATGTGAGAATCCCAGGTGCATTGGTGGATTTTCTTGCCGCTGAAATTAGTGTCAAAAGTAAAGTCAAAAGGTCAAAGGCAAAGTGTGTCGAGTAAAAGATCTACACACGAGCCATGCGGATAAAAAATCAGGTATTTCATTGACAGATATTAGTGTCCAGGACTATTCATGATATGTATTTCATATTTGAAGCTTTAAAAAGATACTTGAGGTCACCTTGCACAAAGGAACAACAATGAGAGAGGACGAGATCAATACTTAGAACAGAAATGAAATGAATGCATACATTTCTAAACACTGAATAAAACATTGACTGAAGGACAAAAAAAGGCTATTAAAACTTAATTTATTATGAAAATCTAGTAACACAATAGTTTAGGGAACACCTATAACCATTAATTAGTTGCTTATTAGCATTAGTAACATATTGGCTCTTATTTAATCATTATTAAGTACTTATTAATGCATTATTAGACACTTAATGGCAGTCTCGCAGTCCAAACAGGGTTAGGATTAGGATTAGGATTAGGGTTAGGTTTAACCCTGACCCTAACCCTAATCCTAGCATGTTGAGATCCTAATTCATATACATCTTCCTTACTTACTACTAATAAGTAATAATTCTGAGGTTATTGAGGGAAACCTCTTAGTTAATGGCTTACTTACGGTGGCTGGGAAATGTCAGGTGAATGCATTTACAGAAACGAACACAAATGCAAACAGGTCACAACACGAACGCAAACCGGCCACAACGGAAGTGTTTCCGACGGACCGGTATTACAGATGGACGGGTATTATGATATGATAGCCTGATATGAAAAATATAAGAGTATCCTAATCAACTTTCACTTACTTTCATACGCGTTTCGATGTCTTATTCTTGTTCTTAACTGTTCTGGTGGGTTAAAAACATCTGCCAGAAATGTGTCGGTCTGTAATACCGGTCCGTCGAAAACACTTCCGTTGCAGAAACCCGGTGGCCGGGAAGTGTCAGGTGAATGCATTTAAAGAAATGAACACAAATGCAAAAAGGTCACAACACGAATGCAAAATGGCATTCGTGTTTATTACATTTGGGAAAATTGTAATAAAACATGCATATCCCTGTTATATCAGACGTCCCTCTTGATTTTGTATCAAACAATTATCATTATAATTAAAAAGTAATAATAAACATTTTCCATTTATGTTTTTAATACATCTGTTTTCTGCGACCACGTAAAATCGGAGCCCCTATAACTGATAACCGAGACCATCGGTTTTCTAAGTGTTGAACTCACATAAAGTATGTGCAATTGACACACGCACACACACACACACACACACACACACACACACACACACACACACACACACACACACACACACACACACACACACACACACACACACACACACACACACACACACACACACACACACACACACACACACACACACACGGCGCTCTCTCTTATCATGATTTTTCTGGTCTTTGGCTGATCAGTGGGTTTAGCTACAGTAGTCGTTAAAATATACATTCACAAATCAATAAGCAGTGACTTATATACAGTAGGCCCTGATATGAAATAAAATGTCTTCAGTTCTAAAAGCAGCCAGAAAAAAAAAAAAAATTATATAAAACGATACTTTTAGCTCGAAACTCTTAAAATTTAACGTCCTTTATTGAGATTCATTTATCTGATGATGTATTGCATTGATCTGACTTTTATGTTGCTTTAAAGAGCGTACACACAGTGTGTACATCTGTAGAGTAGATAAAAAAGACAATTAAGTGACATAAAAAAGGCCATAAAACCTCATACTAAGCCCCCCTTTCCCTGATGTGGGATATTTGTGGTGGAAGCAAACCTCAAACAAGTTTAAAGTGATGATATTTTTGGATCTATTGTTGATGTTTTTTTTTTTTTTTAATTATTATTATTATTTCAATTGTCAAGCTGAAAAGCAACATTTACAGAAATAGAAGCAGAAGCTTGTAATTATCAGCTAATAAAACGTGCTGATGGCTCATGTGGGAGACAGGGGCGAGAGGAACGGTCACCTATGTCTTCATGTTCTCAGCGCTCTCCTCATTTCATTCTCCGTTTTTTTTTTTTTACTGTCACTTTACGAGTGCTGAACCTTTGGAGAATTATCATAAAATGATCTCACTTTGGGATATTTGCATTAAATCTCTGCAGCAACTGAGCTAGCGACGTCACATCACCATCTAAGCCCTTCAGGTGATGGGATTTAGAAACTTTAAGCCCGATCAAACTTCCCCTCCTTAAGGGTGTTATCCAAGCTTAAAATAGTTTATGTGACAGAATCAGTTTAATATTCCCACATTTGGATATTTTTTTCCTTCTTATGTATTTTGCTTCTGGAAAATAAGCAACCCAAGAAAACTGCAAAGTAATTGTTCTAAGCGTATGGGGCAACTGTTGACTCCCAATTTAGTTGAAATTAAATTAATTTACTTAAAAACATGCTAAAGCTGTTATTAAGTCAGTGATACTCAACATGTGGCTCTTTATGTCTTAATTTAAATAATTATTACTCCCCCACTTTTACCTTTTTCTTTGGCCATTTTGCAACTTCCTTTGTCTCATTTTTGCACCTTTTCCCAAAAAATTGACACTTTTTTGTTTTGTCAGATTTTAGCTTCCTTTTGCCAATAAATATCATTTTTTCCAAATTTCTTGTCCATTTTTGCAAGTTCTTTTTGACACTTTTATCCAATTATTTGTCAATTTTTTAACCATTTTTGCCACTTTTCATCCAAATAAGCTACCTTTTGCCCAATAAATAACACTTGTTACTTTTTGTTCCACATATTTGTCTCTTTTTCACTATTGTTTGCCACATTTTGCTCATTTAAGCTAGCTTTAGCCATTACATACATACATCTTTTTCCTCTTTTTTTTTCTTTTTGCCACTCGTGACTGCTTTTTTGCCCGTTTTAGTCACTTTTTACTCTTTTCTTGCCACGTTTTTGCCACTTTTGGACAATTTTTGCAACCTGTTACTAATTTTTTGTCACTTTACTTTTACACTTTACTCATTGCTGTTAAATCTTTGTTTACCTTCTCAGAACGACGGCTTCATCAAATGGCTGGCTGTGATTGGCTTGATCACCATTCAATCAATGCCTTTAAGAAAATAAAAATATTTTTTGATTATCGGATAATTTTTACCCTTTTTCTGCAACTTGCCATATTTTAACCTATTTTCATCTTTCATCACTTTTTCTTGCCTATTTTTGCTCCTTTTAATGTATTTCGACGACTTTTCCAACCTAATGTAGCACATGTTGTCCCATTATTGTAACTTTTTTTTTTAACCATATTTCATGCTTTTTTTTTTGCCAATTTAACCACTTTCATGATTTTGTCATACCCATATTTTTTACAACTTTTTCTCTCCAATTTGCAACTTTTAACCAATTTTTGTGGTTTCTAAAATTCCATTTCACCACCTCTTCCATATCTTTTAGTCACTTTTACTCCATTTTTTTTTTCTTATTGAAACCACGATGACTATACACTGTGGCGCAAATAATACGTTTCCTGGATAACAGTGGATATGATTTAGAATAAATGAATAGCTGGCTGTGATCACCTTTCAATCAATCTAACTGGATCAATCTGTTTTCAACAATGAATCCCTCTGTAAATAGTGAGGGGGATGAATTTTAGTTTTTCTGAAAATGCGGGTGTTGCATCCCCCGCATTCCCCACAGGTGAGACATGCCTGGTTGCAGCTATAACAGACATTTTTACTGAAGGACTTTGAGGGGTGATATGAAAGAAAGCGTTGGCACGGCGACATCCAAAGAAAAATACATGCCCCCCCCCCCACCCAACACCTACACACATTTCTTCTCCTTAAGGGAAAAGGGGTCAGTATCCAGTGGAGGAAATGGTGAGCCATTGTTATGATTGATCACACGGCAAGGTCCAGGGAGGACGCCCTGTCACTTTCATTGTCAAACTCATTAAACCACAGAAGAAGACGCTCGTGTCCTTTCTCCCCCCCAGCAGTAATGCGAAGGCACCCCTTCCACCACATACGGTGACGAGATGGGCCCGTCGAAGGAAGGAAGCCAAGTGAAATATGCTGAACACACACAATGCACTCTGGCTGCACTCCGTATAGTGTGGGTGGGGGTGCATAATTTAGCGCCAGAAAAAGAGAAAATAACATTTAAATATGCAGTGCGGGAGTTCTCACTCAGAATATTAGCAAACATAAATGTCAACTTACACCAGCAACAAAAGGTAAAACTGCCAAATCAATTAAAATGGCTTGCAATATTGTCGTCTTGTAGCCAAAGGCGTCTTGCACAAGCTTTGGAAGGGTATTCTGGTCCTGATTAAAAATGAATGGTATCAGAATACATAAAGCTTTCTGGCCAAGTGCCCGGAGCAAAGCATCCTGAAACTGTGGTCACTTCAGAGGAAAGGGAAAGGCATTAGGTATCCGAGCCATGAAGGGATGCTCAAGTAACAGACTGTTCTCAGTTCAATTCATCTAATCACCAATGCAAACCTTAGCACTTTGCAGATATGGATTTGAGGCCAACGATTGATATTGTATACCATGTAAACTGATTCATGCTCAAAGAAAGAAACATATTCGTCCGTAAAAGGCTCCCTTCTTTATATCCTGCCTAGATCCGCCCAGGCCGGCCCTTTTATCTCGGTCAAACACAACCCAACACCAACAAACAGAACATGAAACAGAATCCCTAATTCAGACGACGAAATCTCATTTTCCCACAAAATGCACATCTCAGTGTTATGGTCGTGGATCTGAAAGAGCTACGACTGCGGTCATTGTAATAAAATTAGTTAGAAATCAGTGTGCAGCTATCACATTTGTTTTGTTTTTTTTTTTACTCTTTTCATCTTGCTTTACATTACCCACTTGTGACTTGAGAACACCTGATTGGATTAGAGTGGATTTAATAGTCTTCTGTAATGTTGAATCCCAAATGTCATTATACAAGTTATTACATTAAAAAAAAAAAAGAAAAAAGCAGTTATCCAGATCAATGGTTCTAAAACTTTTCAGCCCACAACCCCCAAAATAAGGGTTCCAGAGACCGGGGACCCCCACTGTACCTGAAGGTGGTTTAACACAAACATGGACATTAAAGAACAGTCGTGGAGACAGGGACATCTATAAAGTCAGCAAAATGATGGTCCATTGGTCTATGAATCTGTGATAACCACATTTATTTATTTATCTGAATAATGTTCACTGTTGTTCAGGAAGTCAATTATTATTCATACATTAGTATATAGTCATCTTAAAGATGTAAATCCTTGGTTTAATCAGAAATAAAATGGGTTAAAAATGACCAAAAAATGGTGGAAAAGGTGGTTAAATGGGATTTTTAAAACCACTAAAGTTGGTTAAAAGTTGTAAATTAGTGTGTGGCCAAAAATGGACAGAAAGAGTGGTAAAAAGGGTTCAAAATGTCAATATTGGTTTAAAAGTGCATGGCAGAAGTGATGGGAGGAGGGTTGTGTTAATGTAGTACAAAACTGGGTTTAAAATCGTGAATGTCAGTTAAATTTGGAAAATTAATCATGCAATACTGTGAAAAGTGACAATAATGGGTCAACGTATGCGTCATTAAGTGGAAAAAAGTGGTGGAAAGGGTTCATAAGTGCTGGAAATCACTTTAAAGTGTAAAAAATGTGCAGAAAAGGCATTACAATTTGGATTGATGTAGCAAAAATGCAAAACATATGGCAAGTTTAGTTTAGTTGCAGAAAAAAGGGTAAAAATAAGCAAAAATTGGCTCAAATTGTTCAGAAAATATTCTTAGTTTGTTGAATCTGGCGACCGCCTCCCAGTGTCTCACGACTCCAAATTGGGCCCTGGCCTTAAGGTTGAGAACCCCTGTTCTAGACAATACAAAGTTGTATTTGTTGATGGATTTGTTATTAGAGAAACAACATTGTAAAGACGTATCAAAACTTTGATACTCGATGAAAGGATCATAATCGAAGGGCAGAAAAAGGTAATTGTGCCAACTCATAAAAAAATCTTGTTTTGAACTGCCTTGCCTCTGCGGTATCGATCTTGCCTGAAGGCCTCCAGGAGAGGTGAGCCTGTCTCTTACAGGAGTAGAGGTCACTCAGATAAATTGGCCAGGTTGGCTTTTAGCAGCTCCGGGGTCAGAGCCCATTCATCTTATTAGAGCGATGTATCCTTTTAGAGGCCTCAGCAGTAGGATTAGACAATAGAGCAGCACTAGGGCATTAGATGACAGACCGTTTGGCAAATTGGTTCGAGCAGTTTCCACCTATTGTCTTTTTCTGCATTACCCGTAGGAGATGTCTGCGGAGTTTTGCATTGCAGCTTGAAGGCTTGGAAAGAGAGACGCAAGGAGGATGGAAATCAGTTAGAGTAGTGGTACTCAAACTTTTTTAGCTCACGTACCCCTTTTCTTTTACTTCTGAATCCAGGTACCCCCTTTGTCCGACTACAATATTTTGCTTAGAAAACTATTTAAAAACAACTTTGGAGTGTAATGAATCACGAGCCCATTTTGACATCAAGAATTATTGGCGACCCCAAAGACATTTTTTTTTTCGAGAATAATTATTGATCATGTTAAAGGTCAGATTTTTTTTTTTTGTACTGCATTTTAGTTGAACTCGATTCATATTTCACAAAATGAAAGTATAGATATACAATTATTTAAGATTGTGTGTTGTTTTAATTTTAAAAAATTAATAAATAAATAAATTTAAAAAATTCATATATTTATTTGAATTTTTCCAGAAATTTCAGGTGATTTCACATGGGGTCCCGACCCCAAGGTTGAAAAACACTGATTTAGTGGCTCTTGAATAGATTCAGGCTTGGGGTGGAACTAAGACTGACAATGTATTTAGTAATTTTCCACTCTCTCTCTCAAGTACCCCCTGTAGTACCATTGCGTACCCCTTGGGTTACATGTACCCCCATTTGACAAGACTAGTAAAGGTGAGCTAATTTAATTTCTACTACAAAGATCTTAAAGAGCAACTATACCACCAAACCCTTTTTTTTTTACTGCCGAAAACACATTTATAATTTAGTCAAAGTATTTTATTTGGCGTTTTTTCTTGTAAAATCTAAGAGTGACTTCTGTCTGAGTTGAAACCCGGCTATTACAATTGAGTTTTGCTGATTCTGTGACTTCATTGGACCATGTTACATCACAAACAAGCACTGTTGGCCCCGCCCCTCCAATAAAAACAAATTTACAATCTGTGGTGAGCAGGTTGGACTGAACAAATTGTGAATAGAGAGCTATAGTTAAATAGCTTTAGCATAGCATAGATTGGTCTTTGGGAGATTTTATAGTATAGCCTGGGCGTGTCCTCACTGCTCCAGTAGCCCCGCCCATAATCAAGGCAAACCTGGGTTTTAGTTACTCTTTAAGTATTTAAGTTGAAATGTTTAAATAATACATCATTTCTATGACATTCAGGACTACAAATGGGAGTAAATTGTGTTTATCAAGATCATGGGCTGTGAGTTTGTAGATTGGATGTTTGTGCGTGTGCATCAAGTCCTTTTCCAAACACCGCTGGACTCTTCCCACTTTGATCCCAGTGCCTTGCTCATCTTTTCAGCATCACTTGGTTTAAAATAATCAGACAGACCACCTGAGCGAACATGAGATGGATGTCTCACAGTTTGCTTGTGTCATGTTGCATGATATCTTGGTTCTGAATCTAGGATTGATCCCTTTTGGCGCTGCCACAACACAAAAAGTCCCAGAGTTTGGATTTATGACAAGTTCAGTGTATGCTGTATTTTCTAATGAAACATGGAGGACAATCATTGTGTAAATGCTGAGTCTGTGTCTTCTTTTTCAAGAGATAAATATCTGGTTATCAATGTTATACTGCAATGATGGACAACCAACAGATATAAAAAAAAGTCTGCTCTTATAAGCCTGTGCTTTTCCCTGTTACCTAGTGTTTCAGAATGTACAGATTTCCTCATCAGTTTAGTTTACACACTCACGTTTTGCTTTTAAACTTCCAAAAATCATAGCAATGTTGTTAATTTACTATTAACATAGGCTTCAGATCAGACATGGGCAACTGGCGGCCCGGGGGCCAAATGCGGCCCCTGAAGTAAATGCACAAAATGAGTTAAAAGCACAAACAAAGTTAAAAGCACAAACAAAGTTAAAGAAATATACACTAGACAACATATGTACACCAAAAACACACAACGACAACAATAACATGAAAAAAAAATTAAAAGAAAACACTTAATGAGGAAAAATTGAAAATTTTAAAAAAGATAACAAAAATACAGAAAGCGAATAGAGGAAAAAAAAAATATTCAAAAGCACAATCAAAATACACAACTAAACTCAAAACAATAAATAACAAACAAAGGAAAATACGCTAAATGACTTCAAAAACACATAAAACGACAGAAGGCAACAAAAGAAAGCGCAATATGAGGAAAAAAATACACAAAATGACCACAAGAAATAGAAAAACAAAAACAAAACAATATATTACACCAAAAACACAAGAAATGTCAACACAAACTTCCCTGTATCAACGCTCAGATTGGTCATTATTCTAAACACTGACATGGATGTTGATAATGTGGCCCTCAGATCACAAAATCTCTTTTTTGTGACCCCGCTTTGATTAAAGTTGCCCGCCTCTGCTTTAGATGAGTCAAGGAAGCTAGGAGAGTTACGTTAAAATTACGCAGAATTACCGATGATGATGACCCACCATTGTACTGACAAAACTTTTGGTTAACTGCTACTAGCCACTGAGTTATCCATCTCTTACCTCATGTTTCCACTCAGGTGTTCTTTGTTACTAATTACCCCCCCAACCACTTTAGGAGTGTCTGAACACTGAGGGTGCATCCGAATCTCCCATCCTATCTCCTATCCTATCCACTTTTCCTTAACGCCCAAAAGTCTTTAAGTGGAAGTGTATAAGTGGCCATGATGAGGAGTGTTCCAATTCTCTAAAAACTAAGGAAAGGAGGCTCAGTGCTTCCTTTATAACCTCCTTTAGCCTAGGAAACACTGATGCATCCTTTACCAAAGGAGACCAGATAATGCTGCCCCACAATTCCTTGCAACAACATTTAAATGGACCCACTCATCTGACCATTCACGGAACTTACATATCATTTAAGTTCATTGCAATAATATGCCTTGAACAATTTTAAATAAACTAAAACCCAAAGCTTATGATATGAAAGCCACATTATCAGATAATAACTGACATAAAATAGAGCATTCTGTTGTTCAAGAAAAAGGGATCATAATCTGTTTCCATTACCCTTGGAAATGCATAAATAAAAACTGGTAATGGGAACACCTGGATTTCGAAAAAAACCACTCAAATATCACTCAAAAGTATTTACGCTTTCATGGTTTTATCTCGCGGGATGAGATTTCACAGAAGTTACGAGGCTGGGTTTGGGTTTTGTACTTTGTTTGAGTTTTCTTACTATTTTCAACTTATTTTTCCAAAGATACACCTCCATTGTTCTCCCTAACCCTTCCTCAACCCTGAATGTCACATTTATCTTGAAAATGTTCAACTGTCAGCATAATAATTCCAGCAACTTCAAAGTAAAGTTCCAGGAGATCAAAGTAAAATTCCTGAAATAGATTAAACCTTTAAAATTCTCTGAAAAAGAAGAAAAAATTAACTTGCTGGAGTTATTACGTGGGAGTCAAGGACACATCAAAGCAATCACCAGATGCCTCTGAAGAAGACTGGCAGTTGACAGTTGAAACACGCCAGGAGATCAAATTAAATTTCCTGAAAAACAGTTGTCTAAATAAATGAAACCTTAAAACCACATTGTTAAAATAATTTTAGTGTGGCATCGATTGTAATAATGCTTATATTTATTAAATCCAACCTATTCTCTTTCATCAGCATTTGTATCGAGGATTTTGCTTTTTCACATATGGAAGGTCTTTGGTTCTCACCTTTAAATTTCCTCTGATGGTTAGATTGAAATCAATCTGAGAATTAATTTGGTCAGAAGACAAACACTTTCTAATTGCTTAGTGAAAAAGCTCATCCAAGGACATATTGACATATCTTGAAAAACATCAACGACATAAAAGCCAAGCACCAATCTCTCATTGAAGCCTTTTTGTGTCTACCATATTAAAAAAAACGACAGAGAATAAACCCGATGGTGTCGAGATGACACACACAGTCCTTCAGTAATTGGATCGCCCTCCCTCCCCCACGTGTTCTCGCCATTGTGAAAAGAAAAAAAAATGTGTAGGCTCTAATTTAAACTCTGCTTCTTTTTACGACTCTTACCAAAGCGACGGCATCACTTTGACATTTATCATTATAATGGCATTTCTCCGAGGTCCCTCTTTTTGGCTCAGATTCTTGTAAAGATGCTCCAGTAAGAACTCACTTAAGATTAATTATGGAGCGACTATGATGACGATCTGAGTGAAGAGATATTTTTCCTTTTAACTAATTTTTCAGGCGGGAAGAATAGCACACATAAGCCTTCAATATTTCATTAAATATCCATCATCTTACAAAGTGGAATGGTTGAAACCACCCAGTTTAGTGCACTCCTCTTACACTCTCTCTGCTTCAGTTTTTTTTTTTTTTGCTTTATTTGTCCTTTTTAGGCTGTTTTCACTGAAGCTGCTCATATTCAAACCAAACACTCAAGCTTCAAGAGGAGTCTTCTTCAAGTTTTCTCTTGAAAGACGTATGACGATGACATTTGGGACTTCATTAAAAGAGCCTGGGAGAGGATTTTTCTTCCACCCTCTGCTGCATAACACAATATATTTACCACGGCAAAAGAATATTACTCACAAATAATCCACTGTCACTTTCTGCTTGGTACAGAAGCCAGTTTTGCATCTTGGATAAAGTGCTGTGGCTTGGTGACTGATGACTCGCTCCGTAACATATTAAATCATCGTGTCATTCTGTCCGGGGTCTATCGCGTTTCCACAGAACGCAGCATTCTTTGTCGTTTCTTGTTCTAAGTGATGTCGCGCGGTTAGATTACATGCTTTGATAATTGCTTTGAGGAATCCGATGAGGAAGTCTGCGGCCTGGACTAAATATAAAGGTATACATGCACAGTTTGAGACAGCAGATCATTTATCTTCTTGAAATGTTTTACGTTGCAGGTCATGCGAAACTGATCCACGGACTTGATTTGATACGCAACTATATTGATTGCACACCTATTGGTAAACATATATGCAGGTCTACTGTCCCTGATGGAAAAAAACAAACAAAAAAAACAACTACAGTGTTTGTTAGAAAACCAAAGAATATTTTTTAATCCACTTATGTGTAATAAAGAAAGCATCCGTTTTTGTTTTGGTTTTTTTGTCACAGCCCAAACCAACTGTGATTCTCACCACCGGGGGGGGGCAGAATCATTAAACACGGGACGTGATGGTATCCACATGAGGCTTACCGTTCGAGAGTGGTGTGGGAGCTGTGTTTCAAACATGGCATGGAAGTAAATTTGGGACGCATCATCAGTAGTGTTTCTTTGAATCAGGGGGTGTTTTGGACTTTTAAACACTTGACACCCTCATCAAAGGTGGCCAGCTACAGGGTGATCACAGTTTAGAGTCAATGGTCCACAGCAACGTTTAATTAAAAACAAGACACCTGTTAAAGAGAGGAATTATTTTTCTTTCTGAGAAAGAGATAAATATGTATTTAGAAGCCTGCCAAACTTATACAACTTTCCCACATTATGTTTGTTCTTTGTATGTAAAAGGAGCCTCAAATTGGATATTAAGAGCAACACTGGCCCGTGTAGTTAAAAAGTAGTTGTGCTTTGATTAGGGGTGTCTCGTTTTCCACTTTCAATACGATACCAATATTCAGAGGTGAGTAGTACTCATGTCACTGTAATTGAGTTGCTTTTATGGGTACTTATATTTCAAAATCAGTAATTTGACTTGCACTTAAATATATTCTAAAATAAGTAATTACACACATTTCTACACCCAACCATTATTTGTGATTATTTTTCATGGTCTCTTCAATAAAATAGGCACATTGAACATAATCTATGTTTATAGTCATGCCATTTTTGATCAACCTTAAGCTATACTTTCTTGGGTTCAGGTTGGGTTTTTACTTATGTTGTTACCTGCATGGTGCTATATTAGAGTTAATAAATTTAGCGATACTTACAGCCTGAGAATGTTTTTTTAATTTTTGTTCAATTGAATTGTCATGACCCGGCTTGAAATGTCACAACAACAAGAAAGGGAGACAAAACCATGGCAAACATTCAAGGGATATTTATTGTTTAATTAATCAAACACTCAAGTTATCAAATCAAATGAAGTTAGTCTGGGTTTGACCAAATTAACTTCATTTCCATCAAAGTAAACCAAATTAGGCCAAATGAAACCAAATACCATCAAAGCAAACTAAATAAGGCCAAATTTAGCCGAATTGGACCAAATTAGATATTTACTGCATGGAGTGTGTATATCAGTAGATTCAGTAGTGTAAAATGTGCATGAGTGAAGATAATGTGAGTGTTGTATGGTGTAAATAAAGCTAAAACCTAATCTAACCTAACATATCTACAGTAAGTCAAACCAAGGTATGATGTGTACCTGTGTGGAGGCTGGAGGAGAGACTGAGTGAAATAGTCTGGGAGTTTAAGTAACCTCATTACACTGGAGCAGGCTGGAACACTGAGCAATCAGCACACGATGCTATGGGCATCACAAAATGTATTGGTGTTATTTTATTTAAAAATAGAATTAGACATTTTGACAAAGTGTTTATTTTATACATATGCGTGCTATTTAATGAAGCTACTTTTTACGTGTACTTGAGTATTTTATGTATGACTTACTGATATCCAGAGTTTCTGAAAAATCTGTCTATCAATCTTATGAAATGCAAAAAAATACCTAACTAGTCATTTACTACTGCCAGTGGTCATTCATATACATCAATGTAAATAAGTCCCGCCTTCGTCCGATAGACCCTTATACAAATGGAAATGAGCGTCGTGATTGCCCAGCCAATAGGGTTCGACTTCCTGTTTTTGAAACTGTCCATCAAAGTGAATGCGGAACTGCACGGAAACAAAGCGGTGCGTCACAACAGCAGACAGGTAAATATGATTTTGGCTCTTACCTGACCAATAGACCTACATTAATGTGACCTGATGCGACCTTGTTATGTTCCACACGCAGAAAAGTAGAGGCGTGGCTTCTGATAGATTTGCTGAGGCAGTGGGAGGAAGTGAGGCCATCAATTTGTTTCTCAGAAACTCTGGATATCAGCTTTAAGTACCATTTCAATCAAGTAACAGTACTTCCACTTGAGTAGGATATACAGTATCAGTACTTTTTACACCTCTGCCAATATTGTATCCTCGTGCATTGGCCAATTCTGATGTCGATACGATTCAATATCAGCACAACTAATGCATACTTTTAATACTTATTTTGTAGTGTGTGATGTTACAAAAAGCTTCATCAAGTGATATTAGTCAAACAGGAAACAATAGTCAGCAAAAACTGACCATTCATTATTAACCAATGGGTTACAAACATCTGAACCTTAAACGTAATATTTGACAATTGAATAAAAGGAATAGATATACGATAGATCGGAATGAGATTCAATGTTGTTATCGGATCAGGAGCGTTGTTTAGCTTTGAAAATGTTCAGTGTTCTGTGTGTGTACGTATTCGTGTTACATCTTAATTTTAAACAAATCCCAAAATGCTCCACATGACGACCTCGAGTCCTCGAGTGAAGACGAAAAAGCTTGTGGATGATTTAGTCGTAAGATGTTGACTCTTCATTAAACCTAATAAACAACAACCTCTTTACCACCACACACCAGCTGCCTACAAGGGTGAGATGTATCCTTTCCATCAATTAGGTAGTAGATGTTAGCGCATATGAACCAGGTGCTGGCGTAACAAAGTGAAAGTGTCTGGTGGAGGAGTAAGTCAGCAGAGAAAGCCCTTTCCTAGGACTCTCCATTAATATCACAGTCCACTCTTTCGGGGGGGGGGAACTGCTGACATTTTGCTCTGCGTGTAATAGAGATCTAACCTTTAAGCACTGCAAGGGAGAAGTCATTTTTCATAATCCACTGTTCATTTTAAACCCAAACTACAGAATTCTGTGCATTTGTCCTTATTTCCCTGCAATTGTTTTTTTTTTTTTTTTTTTATACAGTATATATTTTATTTGCTTTTTAAAAATGTGCAGCAGTCATCAGAAATTCTCAAGCTACATGTATAAAGAATAAAGACAGAGTTTCCTGCAGCTCCACCTCTCTACCCCAAAACTCCCCAGAGGTGTAGAGTAATAATAATAAATAAATATATATATCAAATAAAATGTTTGTCAAAATGGGCAATTTTTTTTTTAAATAAAATAAAATAACATCAGTAAATTAAATTCAAAATAAATTTAAAAAAAAAATATCAGGCTCTAAGTACAGCTGCATTTATAAAAAAACAAAAAAAAAACCCTCCATTCAATGATGTATTGGCACCGTGCATTACGTTTAATCTGATTGGTCGGCTGTGATGTGATGCGTTTGATTGATGTCTGGTCATTTCATTTTTTTGTAGTTTCACAATGTCCGTTGATCAACAAAAAATATTTAATTTACACAGTGACGGTTGGGTGTAGAAATGTAACAAATTACTTATTTTAAAACGTACTTAAGTTTAAGTAAAGTTACTGATTTAAAGTACCCATAAAAGCAACTCAATTACAGTAACATGAGTACTTGTAATTTGTTACTTTCACGCCTGACACTCTGAATTTGCTGAATTTGCTGGAAACGTACGGCGATAGTATCCAGGTGGTAGTTGATATCTGCGATGGATGTTCAGAATGCTCATTTTTTTTTAGTCCAAGCTTGTCTTAATTCCTCAAATCCAGACTCGTGTGTTAAGCCTCCATAAGTAAAAAACGTGCAGATCCCCAGTGTCCTTCTCTAAGCTGAGTGGGCTGAAGGAAAGTCATTGTTTCAGCAGCCGGTAATGATGATTAGCCACAATCTGGGGATCGACTGCACATCGGTCAACGCGTCGACATTCTCAAAGGGAAAGATGGCCCGCTGTCCTAGCCTCGCATACTGAGCAGATTGATTGCGTTTTCTGCAGAGGTTTAGGGGGGAACCTTTGATGTGTGCATGCTAATATTATGGGCTGCCTCCGAGTTGTAGCGTCGGAGCTTTCTGCACGTATTGTGACATTTAATATTGAAGATAATTTGCCTATTTTAAACCAATAGTGGTAAAACAGTTACACTAAGAATTTGTGATTTCATTCAGGTTATCCATGGGATGTAACCCTTTGCCTTTCATATTATGCTCTCGGCTCATTTGAAATAGAAGCTTCACATTTGTGTCACATTTCAACTAAATATAAAAGCTGATTGGGGGAATATTGTGAAAGTTGTAAAAAAAAAAAAAAAAAGTCCTAAATTAAGACAAATTAGGTTTGTTCAACTCAGTTTAGTTAATTAAATGTATGAAATAATTAAAATGTTGATGATTCAGGTAGGTTTAAAAATGTCTTAGAAAAAAAAAAAAATGGTCATTGGTAGTTTCTGATACATTAATAATCTAATTTTGATTAAATACGTGTTTATAATAAATACATATAATGGATAAATACATGTCATTAAAAGTATGTATTTTTTAATTACATTTATATTTATATAATTCATAATATATATACTGTATATATACATTTTTGAAAAAAGTATTAAAAAGCATAGAAATTCCACAATAGAAAAGGCAGACATGAAAATTTCCAATTTGTTCAATTTCTGGAAAATGAAAATATATAAAAAGGAAAATTGTTGAACATAAAAATGAATAAAACAATTATAGCACATTTAATTTCAGTCACACCGTTCACATTGACATAATGTTGAAAATGGCATAAAACATATGTGTAAAGCCTGATATTGTATCAACTAAACAATAAGTAAGTAAGTATAAGTCATTTATTTATAATGCGCTTTTTGCAGATAAAATCACAAAGTGCTGTACAGAGCTGTGGAGAAATTAATACAAGTGCAACATCAGAATAATAGAATAGAATAATACAACATGGGTGCATATTCATCATAGGAGCAGCATCATAAAAGGATAATAAAAAAATAAAATCCAGTTAACTAAAAGCTTTTGTGAAAAGCATAAAAAGTGTCTTAAAAGTGTCCACACAGTTGAGCTCCCGGAGAGACTGGTGCAGGTAGTTCCAGAGTCTGGGAACCACAGCCTGGTGGTTTTACATTTAGTTTTTGGGGTCTTTAGGAGCCTGAAGACCAAAGACTGCGCCCCGAAGTGTAGGGGCAAAACAGGTCTGAGATATATTGAGGGTCCTGGCCATGTAACGCTCGGAATGTCAGAACTAAGATTTTATACTTGATGTGAAACTAGACTGGAAGCCAGTGCAGAGTAGAAAGAATGGGGGTGATGTGGGATATCCTGGGAGCACCGGTCTAAAGTCTGGCAGCAGCATTTTGTACGATCTGGAGTCGGTTTAGGGTCAACTTACAATAGTTAATGTGTGATGATATAAACACGTGTATGACCAGTTCTAGATGCCTCACTTTAGAGATTTACTCAGGTGGTAAAAACAGTTTTTAGTCATTTGACGACAGTGTCCCTCCAAAGACATTGACTGATCAAACACACACACACACACACACACACACACACACACACAAATTATAAATTAAATAATAGTAGAAATGCAAGTTAATTTGTTAAAGGATTTAGCAAGAATGAAGTAATTGTATGTGTATTTAAATTAATATTAGATAAGAAAAAAAAAAAGTCAATTCATACTTTATTGTATTTTCTAAGCATTTTTTTTTCTTTTCCTTTCTTTCTTTTTTTGCACAGCAGCTCCTCGTGATCATAATGAGGTAATAGGAAAGCTCATTTATTTCACTTAGGTCTGACCGGAGGTCGCTACGCTGATATGAATTTTGGATTTGACGTGATTGATGATTCACACAAAGATTTTACTGCTTATATTAGGGCGTAAAAATAAATAAATAAAAGCCCCATTGCAAAATAGCCTTTCATTTTACACGTGTGAATTGTGAGTGTGTGTGTTTGTGTGTGTGTGTGTGTGAATCCAGTTGTTCTGAGCTATCCCACTGGCATCGTGCCTGAAAATATTCTGTTCATTTGTACCGACTTTTACTGGAAATAGCTTTTTATTATAGCAACAATGATAGAATCCAGTAAATCAGGGGAAAAGTATAGGGGTGTAGTGTTGCCATCAATAATAGATTGGAAACAAGTCGGCGCTGATGGAACCTGAGGCCCTTTCCTTTGTGGAGGTCTTAGTGCCGTAACGATGCGTGTGAATAATGCATGTTCTCAGATAGACTCCGGCTCCCTCTCCTCATGTCCTTCCACTCACACACTCCCAGCTCAGCTCGCGGGGCTGGTGCCGCACTTTTTTCCCCGGCAGTGATTGGCTGTGCCTCGAGGCCAGTGGAGGAGATGGGAAATCACCTGGCCCATTTAGCCGCGCTCTGCTTTGCTAGCTTGCTTGCTTTTTTGGCGCCCCACTGTTCAAACCTTTGTGTCGGCTTCCAGGCACTCGACATTTGCACCCCTGGTTAACTGTAGCTGGGAACGCGCGAGCACAGAGCTGTCATTTCGATACTTATTATCGCCCCAGACATTTCGGAGACGTAAATCTACTGCACAGCTGCACTCCTGGGCTTCTTTCTTTATTTTTTTCCCTCCCTACTCATTTCTTTTCTCCTGACAGAGCAGCCATCATGATTGGCAGTAATACAGCGTCACAGCTCTGCCTGGATTCAACTTTCTTCTTCTTCCTTTTCTTCTTCTATAGTGCTCCACACCCCAGTCCCCCCCCCCCCAAATCTCTGCCAACCCACTACCAGCCCTGCTTTTGCATATACTCCACTACTTCCAGGGGTGAAAGTAATGGATTACAAGTACTCACGTTACTCTAATTGAGTTTCTTTTATGGGCAATTTTACTTTTTTTTTTTTACTTGTAATTAAATAAAATCTAACTTTATTTATATAGCACATTTCATTAGGGCTGGACGATATATCAAGATTCAAGATATATTGAGTTTTCTATTTTGGAAATATTGAAAATGTCTCAAAAACACCAGATTTAAAACTTCCAGATCTCATCCAACTCAAAACTGTCCAAATGATTTATAAAACAGAAAATATTTTCAGAGAAAGAAGTGGAATATAATGAGGTACATTACATTTCAAGATCCAATACGCCAGAACAACACTGACAATATCAGGGGTTAAATTATGGAACTGCCTAAAAGATAAAAAAAAAACAAAAAAAAAAAAAACAAAGCACTTATATAAACCAGTTTAAAAAACTTTTTAAGACATACATTATGAGCAGGCAAGAATTTTACCCAACACAACAATGATATATCATATGTATATAATAGTATAAAATATATTCATATTTAATAAACACAATAAAAGGTTTGTGTTCATTTATATGTTGCCACTAAATTTAATTGACGATAGTATAATATTAATTGTAAGTATGTGTGTGTATATCTGTGTAGGTACAGTATGTATATATGTTTGATGTGCATGTATATATAAAAGTTGTGCAGAATATATATATTGAATGTATATTGTGAAAATAGTTTTTTGTGTGTGATATTATGTGTAGAACATTGTTTTGTTGTTGTTGTGATGGGGTAGGAATGTTTCAACCTTAAACCTTTTGGCTGAAGAATTACACAATTGAATGTTGTTTGTTCTGTTTTGTTGCTGCCAAAATAAAATTCAAATTCAAATTCAAAATTACAGTATTGCCTATAATGATAGATATATTTTTTATAGCTCATTTTGTATCAAAATACTTGTTTTATGAGTCACTGCATTCACTACTTCTTAGAACAGCATGAAAAGCACAGTTAGATTGATTACTGAGTGTTCTAACTCAGACCTTCTCCTAAACAAGCCACACAACATAACTCACTCACACGTGCTGTCCATAAAGGAGAAAAATACTAAAGTGGCACTTATTGATCAGCTGTTTGTTAATAAATGTGCCTGTGTGGCATTTTACATCAGCAAATTTAACCCAGAATTGTCTTCCTGGTCAGACCTAATTTGATTTAAAATGATTTTGATTTATATCATTTGAGAAAAAATATCGAGATATGAGTTTTGGTCCATATATCGCCCAGCTCTACATTTCACGAGGCAACACAATGTGCTTCACAGTCAAAAACAAGTCATCTCAACAATCACTTGCAAATTAAAAATACAATATACAAATTCAGAATAAAAGCTCAACATAAACATAGAAATGATCCACATCATGAAGTGTATCACACAAACATCAACATATAATCATAAAATGCTGCAAAAATAGTTTTCAGTTTGCTTTTATAATTGTGTAATGGGTCGTATGTTTTAAAAGAAGTAAAGTCATTGGTTGCATTTCTACACCCAACCGTTACTGAGTAAATTGTAAATTTTTTGTTTTAAAATGATCAAACGGACATTGTGAAACTACACAAAAAATGAAATGACCAAACAACGATCCAATGCATCAATCAGATTAAACGTAATACACCACGCCAAAACAGCATTGAATGGAGGTTATTTTCTCAGTTTTAGAGTTGATAAATTGAGCTATTATTATTTTTAATTTCAAATTGAATTAATTGGTGTTATTATATTTTTAAGGAATAATTGTACATTTCGACAAACCTTTTATTTTTTACAGATGCATTTGTGGGAAATAAATTAAGGTCCAATTGTGCAAGATTTTGCCTCTTCTTTTTTAGGTTCACGCATGAGGTGTTTACTGTATGAAAGAAACCATGGCAAGATTTATTAGCAAAAATAAATGTGGGAAGTGAAAGTATCTAGTAATTAGGACTGGGCAATATGGACCAAAACTCATATGTTGATATTTTTTTCTCAAAATGGCGATATACGATATAAATCTCAATAATAATTTTAATTTCAATAAAGTCTGACCAAAAAGACAATTCAGGGTTAATTTTACTGATGCAAAATGCCACACAGGCACATTTATTAACAAACAGTTGCACATTCCTCATTCTTTCTTTCTTTCATTGTTTAGCATTTGATTTTTTCATTTGTAATTTTTCTCGAGCCTCTGTAACGCAAGTAATTTCCTCCTGGGATAAAAAAAAAAGTATTTCTGATTCTGATACTGAATATGGGCCACACTTGGCTTTCTCTCCTGTAAGGGACAGCATGTGTGAGTGAGTTCTGGAAGGTCTGGTTTAGGACGCACTCAGAAATCTATCTAACAATTGTTTTAAAACAAAATAATAGGCAATATTGCAATTTTCTATATTGCTAAAATTGAAAACTTGATATATTTTTGAGTTCTATTCAATTGTTTACTTGTACTTGAGTATTTTATATATGACTTACTTGTGTTTGAGTACAATTCCAACCACGTAACAGTACTTCTTGAGTAGGATATACTGTATTAGTACTCTTTAAACCTTTGGCTACTTCTTTCTTTTTCACACTCATATATGTTGCCTGTGAGTAAAGCACTCGCCTCATTCTCAGTGCGAGGGCTTTGAGAACCAATGGGGTTCTTAGCGTCCTCTCACCCAGGGGTCTCAGTGGGGAGTCCAGTGAAGTTGGACAACCCAGTCCAGCCCCCCCGTGGAGCTTGAGCCAGGCCAAGGCAACAAATAATCCATATTCTAAAGGCCAGATGGATTGAAACACACTCTGCAGAAGAGAGGTAGTAGCCCCGCCCCCACCCCCCCTCCTGAGTACCTAAGATGGGCTTTGGCAGGTCAGAATTGAAACTGGGTCTGAATGGGCACCATTTAGCAACAGCTCTTTGGTTGAAAACAAGACCCTGCCTTTTCTGCATTAGCTGAAGAATTAAGCGCGTTATGTGAAGAAAAGCCCGACACGTTTCCCATATTTACTCGGGTTGTGAAATTTACTGCAGTGGCTTTGCCAACGTCATCACCACATTTTTCTTCCCCCTCTCGCTCCCCTTCCTCCACCTCCTTTGTTTGCACATGACATTGTGGGTAAAAAGAAAGGGGAAAAAAACCCTGCTTGGCTGACGGTTGATTGGTTGGTTTAAAATCTTTGGGGTTTTGGAGGTAAACACACTTTGACAGCAGATGGATGAATGTTGTTGATAGCTGAGTGGCATATTGATATTTATTCCATAGAGAAGCTGAACGTAAGCCCGCTAGCTTTTCAGGAGCCCCAATTACCTTGATCTAGCAAAGCTATTGTCATATATTGTTTTTTTTTTTTTGTTTTTTCTCCATTGTTCCTGTGGTTTATCAACAAGATGATGAAATGCGCAGATAAACGTATGGGAATTTAAGCTTAGATTTGTAGAAGACCTGCACTTGAAATGAACAGTTTTCCAGTAATAGGGCCTCACGCTGCCCGTCACAGAGTCGGGTTTTACATCTACTACCTCACGACGGAACACCCAGCAGGAGTTTTAATGAGGCTATTCTTTATTCCCAAAAGAATTGAAATCAACATCAGCTTCAGGGTTTTCAAAATGTTTTCTTTTTTCAAAGCCACTCTCAACACCTTTCCACCCGGAGCTGAAATGACTTCCATAATTTGGGCCACTCAGTGGGAATTTTACTCAATCTTCAGAAAACTGGGGCACTCCTTGATTACGAGTGGCGTGGTCCAAACTCCAAACAAATTTCCACACTCGAGCCTCGAGGTGTGACGGAGCTCTTTGAGTCAATGTGTGCTTGCTTGGAGGAAAATGTCAAAAGAAGCGCTCCCTTGTTCTGAGGCCCAGAGGCGTCACTTTTGATGTCCACCATCAAAGGAATGTTATCGGCCCTGCGCTGTTTTCGTTGTTAGTCATTAATGAAAGTGGAATATCACAGACCTCTGTGTCCACATGATAATTCATAGAAATCAAACGCCCAATTGATTTTGTATTAAGATATGATATACTGCTGTGCAGTGGCTAATTAGATGTGTCTTTGAGAGAATGCAGGGTAATTATGGAACTAATTTAAAGCCAATTACAGCATCTACACTTACATTACATTACCTGCATGGGAATGTTTGTTTGGAATTGCGTCTTCTTACAACAATTCATTCAGGGCTTAGGTCATGGCTCAGGCGATAACTCCCATTAAAATGCATTGTTTTGTAGTCACCAACCTTTTTGTGTCATTGGCTGTGTTTGAAATGGCATATTCTGTACTATGCACTACAAACTAAATTAGTATGTACTGTCTACTACAGTATATACGATAAGTTTGGTTAGGAGGATTAGGATCCTGAGCATTCCCACTGAAGTTTACTTCCAAGTTTCCCAAGATGCATTTTGAACCTACAACAACAAAAACCTGAAGCACACTGAGGCTAAATATATGTTGATTCTCCACCTTTGAAAGTTCTAAAAACATTTGAAGTGAGAAAGTGACCAAGTAGAATATCAACATAAAACTTGCGGAAACACATTTCACACATTTAGGAGACCAGCCATTGTCATACTGGCTAAACTTGCGGTTGACTTCAATACAAGAGCCCTATTTTCAAAAGTGTTAACAAACTAATGGAAGACAAGAAGAGATGCTTTTGTTTGGAAAATATTTTACATTCTGCTCAAAATGCATCATGGGGCGGTTGAGTATGACTAGTGTGCCCCCCGTGCATACTTAAAAATGTCAGATATAGTATACTTTTGGGTATTTCTCGCGTAATCTTTCCATCTATCAATGTGAACGCACTACATACTCATTTTGACGTCAGATTTAGTATACAGGTCTGAGAATAGTATGAGTGTACGCTAGCGCTGTGGTTCTCAATCTTTTTTAGGCTTGGTACCCCATCTTCCTTCTGAATCCAAGTACCCCCTTTGTCCAACTACAACATTTTGCTGAGAATATTATGTAAAATGAACTATAGAGCATAATGATGGAATTTATCAATGATAACACACATTTCAACGAATCCCACTTTGTAAAAAGGTGAAATGAAACAGTATTTAGTGCCTTCTGAATGGATTTATTTCTATAGATTTGATCATTGCTGGTCCAAGACTGTCCAGTTTATGTTCTAATCAAGATAATTTCCATCATCAATATCATGATTATTTTTAACTAAGCTAAACAATTCAAAACCCCATATTTTTAATGCTTTCATTTGCTAATTATCCTCTATCTCTCTCAAGTACCCCCCGGTAGTGCCATCGCGTACCCTGAGGGGTACACGTACCTCCATTTGAGAAACACTGCGCTAGCGGCTCCGGCACAGCACAGAACAGACTGCCAAGTGTGAGAGTTCAAGGGAAACTTCTATTCTTCTTTTTAATATATGTATGCCAGTGCAAGGGTCAGTGTTTGACGCCCCCTGCTGTGGGGCTTGAGTCGACTCCCTTGTGTCTCCATAACAACACAATCCTTGTCACAAACAAGCTGCCATGTTGCTACATGGTTGCATGAACACATTGGTGCAACAATATTTGACATTTCTGACACAAAGACGCTGTGGTGAAAGGCAGCCAGTCATTTACAGATGTGGCTTTAGCCTTAGATATTCTCACTCACGCACATGGTCACTGTTATTGATTGTATCCATTGAATACGCACAAATTGGCAATTTCCAACAGCGTATCTGTTACGCAACCTATTGATCCAAACACACTGTAATTACGTGGGAGCCTTTATAGTATTTATACATCTTGTCACTGTGAATAGACATTGAAAACAAAGCAAAAGTGGTATTTCATCTCTCGCTGAATATCACACGTAAACACAGTCTGTTACAGCACAGATGAGAACATTTCAGGCACAGAACAGAAGTCTATTAAACACCACTCCACGGTTGTTTTTGGCAAACAGAGGATTAAATCGTAAGGCATTCCAGCTGATGAAGACCCGAGTACTGTCGTCTGAATTATGACTAAATATTACCTGCTGCTGTCGCCATTCATCAGCTTCTCGTCCAACTCTTTAAAAACGCAGCTCATTCCTTGACGCGGAGATGTTTTATGGATGCAGACTCGCATAAAGCGTTCTAAAACACTTTCTGATCCATCATCATAAAATTATGCATTAGAGAAAGAAAAAAAAACAGTTTTTAATGATGAATGTTGGGTATTTAAAGGATAAATGATGGGCAAATATTTTATTACATTTTTTGAATATTAATCTGTAAGAGGATTTGAGGACGGTTCCATAACTTGCACTTGCTTTTTTTTTTTTTTTAAACTGTTTATATTTACTTGAGTTATTGTTGTAACAAACTGTTTGTGTGCTTGCTTCTGCCTTTATCGGTCCGGTCTCCGTTTAAAAACAGATTGTTAACCTCAGTAGGACGTCCTGTTTAAATACATGTTAAATACATGAAAAAAACGTGTTTAATACATAAAAACTGTACGTTTAACCTCATTAAAATTGTGACTATTGCATAAAAAAATGCAGATTCTGAAGTATTTGCGGAGGCTGTGAAAGTATTATGATTAATGAGGACGGATTCATATCCAGCTCTTAAAGGACTATTTAAGAATAACTCCTGAGTGTTTGGCTGCGATCAAAGATACTAAAGACACGTCTCATATTAAAACATTTAGCCCTATTTAGGGGAAAATAGCTGTCACGAGTAAACAAAACAACAGTGACGATGCACGCGACTCGACAAGGTCAAAAAAAGGAGTGGGATCGCTTTAGTTGTCATTCTTTTCAGATGTTGAAGATAATTGTCTCTGCTTGTTGCCTTGAAGGCACAAATGTACCTGAAAACATGGCGTTTCTCTACACCAGTGTTTTTGATTTTGTTTTAGTCATAGTCATTTAACTATAATATAATCTAGTTTCAAAAAGTAGTCATCAGTTCTAATCTAGTTCTAGTCGACTAAAATACACAGGATAAGAGTGTATGCATATTTTTGTTTTTTTTTAAGATTAAATCTTTTCGTCCCCTGTGACAAAATTATAGTTTTGCTTCTATGAGTTGAAAAAATATATTTTGATGTATTTGTTTTTTCAGTTCAATGGTTCTCAAACTGTTTTTGGTTGTTCACTTATGAAGGTAAACTTTATGTTTTATTTTATGAACTTGTATGTTTTAATATCTGATAATTGTCTCTTATCAAATACTGTTGTTTCTTATATGTAAATGGAAGTGTGATATGTTGATTGTAGTTGCATGTTTATTGTATGTTTCCTGTAATTTGTTTTCTTTTAGGGTGACAGTTGAGAATTATGTCCAGGTACTACAGATGAGAAATAGCCTTCTGGCTAAATCTGGTTCATTTTCTTTATTGATATTAGTGTACGCTGTCCCCGTTAATCAAACCAATAAATAAATTAATTAATAATTACACTGTCAAGCCCCACCTGTACCCATTGCGCCCCAAATAATCCTGACAAACAACACATTTTTAGATTAATTTAACTAACAGGGTACATCGTATTTCATCTTCATCTTCAAACTTATTGAAACTAATTACCTTCATAATAATAATAATAATAATAATAATAATAATGCAAACTGCAGAAAAAAAACAGTGCAAGAATGAAATGAACTGACAGGGAACAAGTAACATGTTTCATAATACAAGTAATATATTTCATATTAAATCAAAAACTAAATTAAAATAATCACCTGCATAAAAAAAACTAATGTAAAAGTGCAGTAGTCAAAAATACAGGAAATAATGAAAAATTGTTTGCAATATGCGCCAAAAAGCTTAAAAAAACTTTTGGTCCGCTTCACTTCACATGCCGACGTAAATAATTTTTTTTACACTTTAGTTCCAGGTTACATTTTATTTCCGGTCGCATATCTAATGCAGTCTAATATTTTAATGCTCTTTTAATTTTTAGGTTATTCATTATTACTTTCTTTGTGTTTAGGCACGTTAGGTTTATTGTTAATGATCTTTAATGTCAATAAAGTAAGGTTTTTAAGAAGATTGGCATTTTCAAAATGTCCTCCTGTTCGTACCTCCATTACGTACGTGCGTAAGTGCTGTACCTCCATTCCCCACCAGGGGGCACGCCACACACTTTCAGAAGCACTGTTCGAGTTACTGTCACTTCAAAAATGTAGTTGAGAAAAACTATGACGTATATCTTGAGTGGACAAAATTACCACTGCTCCACAACTGCCTCATACTGTTTTAATGTAACAGTCATTCAGGGGTGGGCTGGCCATCTGGCATATTGGGCATTGTCCCGGTGGTCCGTCAACCCGAAGTGGGAGTCGTTTCTTCCCACCGTCGCTGATTCTGGTTCATGTGGATTTGTTGGGTTATTTCCTTTTTATTACAAATTTCATATTTTAATAGCGCTTTGAGATTACTTTTGTTGTAAATAGCGCCATTAAAAATAAAATTGAATTGCATTGAATTGAATTGGTCCAGTCTGCTTTTTTTTTTGAAGAGTGAGCCGAGGAAGACATGGTGGCCAAAAATGGTCCAAAAGTGGCAAAAACGTTGAGAGAAAAGTGTAAAGTGACTAAAATGGGCCAAAGAGGAAAAAGGGGGTATTTAATGGCAAAGGGTAGCTTTAATGAGCAAAATGTGGCAAACAATAGTGAAAAATGTGGAACAAAAAGAGGCAAAATGTAGGGAAAAAATGAAACAAGTGGTAATTATTGGGCAAAAGGCAGCTTATTTAGATGAAAGGTGGATGACAAATTATAGAAAGGACAAAAATTGGATAAAAGTGTCAAAATGGACAAAAAAATAGGAAAAAAAAAAGAGGTATTTATTGGCAAAAGGCAAAAAAGTGTCAGAACATTTTTGAAAAGGGGCAAAAATAAGAAATGGCCAAGGGCAATAGGTAAAAAAGGGTTAAAAAAGATGTTTTTGTCTCAGTTCACCCCTGCAGTCATTGTTGCTGTGTTTGTATTCTCGCACTCTTTTATATTAAGAACCAATGAGCACCTCTTGAGTAGTTTACACTGCATTTCTCACTCAGTTGGACAAGACATAATAAGCCAGCGTTTGCTACATTCGTGTATGATTTATCCCTGGACGCTCATATCAAGTCCCCTGTTGAATACGTTTTCCCTGCTTTTGGTTCCTTGTTGGATGCTGTGAAATGGGAACATCCCACCAAAGCTGCACTTTTTGCAGATGCTTGATATTTACAGGCATCAGATATTGATAAATTTAATCAGTATTGGCTCTAATAAGCCACTTTGGTGCATTGGATATTGTAGTCTTCTTAAAGGGGATTGAAATACCAGAAGGAAAATCACAATACAACACCCTGACACTACAACTCCCATGAGCACCACCTGCACACGGTGTTTGCTCAATGATCTATTTCTGAAGCTTGGTGCATGCTGTTAAGAGACGACAGTGAATTTAATATCACACAGTGTGTTTCGATCGCACTTCCTTCATCCCTGACTTGTCCATGTTGAATTGTTTGCCGGCAAACTTCTTGATATTCTTCGTTACAGTGTTTATTGCTGTTAGGAAGAGAGAATTTTGTTTTACTTGTGATCTGACTTTTGTTTGGAGGTAATATTTTTACAAAAATATGAAAACTTCAATTGTATGCAATAAAATCAGAAAATGGGCGATAATTGGCATAAAATGTGGTATCGGTCGACATGGGCATGTATTTTCCACCAATACATGCTGTTGTTTGGGAAAACCATATTGGACATTTTCTAAAGCTGAATACGTAATCCTGTTTTGCATGGATAATGTTTGTTTATGAAACAAATTAACACCAGGCTTTACCTGTAATTTCAGGTAATAACCAGAAATGTAGTTTGAAATTGGTAAAAGCTAATATTAGGGATGCACCAAAGTGAAAATTCTTGGCCGAAACCAAAAATGAGAAAACCAAGGCCGTTTGTTTCACTAGCTACTGTAATATTGAACATTGTTAAATGAGATGCATTTCTTTCTGACTGATGGACTGAGAGTAGTCTGTGATATGGTCTTTTTTTTGGCAAATTTACATACAAGCAACAAAATTGACCTTAAGCAAAAACCCCGCCCCCCTTATTTACTCTTGTGATGTCCGTCATGAGCTGTAATGGCTGGGAGGAGTCTACCGGTGCTTGTTAGTGACTCTTTTTGGAGCAATACCTGTGCAATATCCTTCAGATCCAGGTACATATTAAAATAAACAACAAAGGGGACATTACAACTATCGAAGCGAAAGCATACCGGACCAGTCATGCTCCTGCACTGCTGGGTAACTTTTCTTATAATTTATTGTTCGTATCCTCCTTAAGCTATTAGAGCGTTACCACAGCTAATGAGGATCTTAATAAAACAAACTGTTACATTAGCTAGCTAGCTGAACCTCCAGGTGACCCAAGGCTAATAAGATAGCAGCTATTAACGCTGCTAAGGGGTAATACAGCCTGTTAATATAGATTGGGAGACTTTTATGCTTCAGGAGGATGTCGACTGAAATTTTAATAGAGTAAAATGATAGTTGCTAATAACTGTTGCGAATAACTGTATACCCCAGTCGTTGTCGTTGTCTTCGCTACGTGAATGTGTAGTCACGTCAAGGCACTGTAATATCTTTCAACCCCCCTTTTTAATTAAAATCAAATCAAATCATCGGACAAGATGAGATAACGTTAAAAACCTATACATCTCCCATACTACAAACTACACGCATACTGACACACACACACATCCCTGAGACGTTTTCATAGTCTTGTAGTCCATTGTAGACATCGCTCCAGTTGTGTTTTCAGCTTTGGGAACCAAAAGAACACGACAACCCCAGCCTAAACTTTTGGGTACCTGATATTCGACTTGCACAAGCCATGAGCACACCTCTACACCATTGTACCTGCTCTGAGCATGTCAAACCTTGTTTACATAGTAACGGTTGCTTGGACGTATGATTGGACAATGATTGTTTGTGGGCGGGGTTTTTCGAAAGGTCAATTGTCTTAGTAAAACCTACTTGTCAACCGTAGATTAGTCGTCCAGCATTCATAACTGCCGGTTTATTTTTGCAACACATATCCTGCACGCTAACATGATGATCTACTCTGTGTACACTCCACCTCGCAGTGGTCATAATGATGTGGCTGATCATTGCATGCAGTAATGAGTTAGAGACATCACAACGTGCTGCCTTAATAGGAGACGGCAGACAAAGGATGTTTGCCGTGTGTTGTCAGCTAAACAAAGATGAATCACAAGTTGTGTTGGAATGCAATAAATCAAATGATGTCAAACTAAAGCAAAGCCATTTTAAAGTAGCACTTAAAGGTCTTCATGCAGTGGCACTCTCCCTCATGAATTCACATTAAGGTTTTATGTCAGAGCCCACCACTTAGCTTCTTAATCCTTTTTTTCCGATAGCGATCCACGGTTTTTCGTCGTCCTCTTCTTCCCCTCCCTACCTCACCTAGTCTCATTCCCTCTTCTTTCTTTTGCCCCTTTTTGCATTTTTCTTTTCAGGGGTAAATACACACACACACAAAGCACCTCAGTCTATCATCTGTGACTGCCGCTACAGCCAGACATAGCGAAACACGATCCATGATAGAGTGGTGCAAATCGCCCAGGCGCGCTCGTCTACCATCTCACACGAGGAGGAGGAAGAGGAGGAGGAGGGGGGGGGAAGAAGCCAATGAGACAGGTTGAGTTTTGAGAAAAAAAGAAGAAAGAGGACGAGGTAGTGTAGGGAGAGCTGCTGCCGGTGGTGGTGGTGAGTGCGGCAGTGATAGGCTGGCAACTAGAGCGATGCTGGTGTGACTTTCCGGTCCACTGAGTTTTAACCCTTGTGATCTCGCTCCGGTTTCATCCCGGTGTTCTCGTGGCGGTGTTTGCTCGTCAAGCAGCAGCGGGAAGAGCCCGAGCATTTTTTTAAAAAAATCTTGATACAGAGCAGCCAGCCTTGCTTTGCCTGAGAGCTGGAACCTTGATACTCTGAAAAAGCCTGAGTGGAAGAATCGCTTCAAACGTTTTTCAAAGGTAAAATATCAAGCTATTTACATTCCACTTATGATAATAACTGTGTAGTCATCTGTTGTGATTTATTTTTCGTCTCCTCTTTATTGCTTTTTATTAGCCTCAATTTTCTTTCCCTCCAAGATGCATTTATTTAGGTTGACAGATTTGGAGTTGAACTTGTCAATAACTTGCATGTGGCATACTTAAATATATATAATGGGTGTAAGATGATGTTCTTTTAGAGTGCCTTATTATTCCTGCAGAACTCTCCAGTCCATTGTATACCTTTCAATCCTGTTGTGGATTTTATTCTTCTTTTTCCTATACGAGTGGGCGGTGTGTGTTCGGTTGAAATTGCAGCAAATGTGTAAATCACATTACATTATGCTGCACATGTTGTGCACATAGTGAGAAACATGTAGCTCCAGGGCTGTTTAGGACTTTAGGTTGGGTGAAGAAGCTTAATGGTCATCTCCTATTCCCACCTTTTTTTTTTAACAACGATTTTTATGCGTCACATCGTCATTAATGTGTTCTGATTATGTAAAACAAATGGGGTACGAGGTGTTTTAATATTGTATGAAACCAGAATTAGCGGATTTAGCCTGAAGCCTTTTAAACTACATTAAAGGAGAAGAAATCATTATGCTTGCATAGTTTCAACTTATTCTGAGTGAAAAAAAGCAGTTTCTCTTCTCCACAAATACACAATATCACTTGACACCCATGAGGCATTCTGGGTAATGCATGCAAACAGGGGGCACCAAAAGGTGTTGCTTTTTGGGTGTCGACTTGCCTTTAATTAATCATTTTGGCTTGACGTCATGGCCCAGGAGACAAAGATGGATTGAAGCGCTTAACAGACCAATAGCTACACAGACAGAGAGTAATTGGTGTGTGGCGAACGGTGGCCAATGTAAGCAGAGCAGATGCATCAGCAGGAGAATAAGTCCGAGACCTGCTCAGGGGTCACGCGGTGCTAGTCCCCTATACGTTTGCAGGTGACAGGTAAATATGAACAGGTAGAACAGGTGAAAGTTCCCACTGCAAGGCAATCCTTCTTATGAGGTAACACAATAAATGCTTCTCCTGGGTCTAAACCTATTTTTTATTTACTAAATCCAAACCTAAAGTAGGGTACACACTTTTGTACAGCTTTTGTAAATCTGAAGATTTTTTTTTTATCTGTTACAGAACCCACACAGGAAGATAAAAATCAGGCATAGAACAGTTTTGATGGGACTGTGTGTGTGTGTGCTCTGATAATCTCAACACACACACACACACACACACCGAACAACTCTGTCACCGAACAACTACTGAGTGTCGTCTAATCCAGAAATCGTGCGTAAACAAACGAGATCTAACAAATACGTGGTCAAATCCAAGTATATCGGAATTTGGAATTTTCCAACTTCCTACTTGAAAAAGCGACTTGGAACGCCACCTGAACTTGGAGCTGCAACAAAATCTAATATTATATAGGTCAGCCATGTTGGAGATGTTTAGACGTGCTGCTCCTGAACCAGGTTGAACTAGGAGAACAGAATTTTCAACTCGGAAATGTTGAGTTCCAAAAGTGCCTTGAATGCAACACAGCATGGGGTCATGGGTCGAGAGTTGTCTGCTTTCCCCAAACACGATTGGACGTAAATATTGAACAGGTTTTGATATTTACATTGGTCAAACCTGAACTGTTTCAGAGCCGATTATTGGAACAAATCATCTTATAGGATGATGTTATTAAACACAAACACACCGTACAATTCTGTCCAACCACGGAGCTTCGTCCAAGCCAGAAATCTTACATAATCAAACAAGATCCAACAGCGTGATCTAATGCTGTGTTCCTAGCAACTCGCCATTTTGGATTTTCAGACCTCCTACTTGAAAAAAGCGACTTGGAACGCCACCCAAAGTTGGAACTGCTAGTCATCAAAGTAGGGAAAGAAATCTTAAATATAATATGATGTAGCCATGTTTGATGTTTGAGATGTTTAGACGTGCTGCTTTTGAACTCGGATATTGGAATTTTCAACTCGGAAATGTTGAGTTCTGAGTTGCCTTGAACGCAACGCAGCATTACGTGTTTCTCAGTCAGTTCGCTTCCTAATTGGCTGTCTTCCATTCCACATCTCAAATCACGACGTCATGAGTCGAGAGTCGTACATTTTCACACATGGGGTATTTTGATCGTAAATATTGAATGGGTTTTAATATTTACGATGGTCGACCCCGAAATGTTTCAGAGATTATCAGAAACAAATATTTTATAGGATAATGTTAATCCGTGTATCATTCGTTCATTCATTTTTAATTATGTAACAAAAACATGAAAAAGTAAAAAAATACTTATTTGATATTTGGAAAACAAAATGGAAAACAAACACACCTTTATTCGTTTTCTCCATTACTGATTAGCCAAAGTACATGATCCGGAAGTGAAGCGTTACACAAAAAGTGATATCTTTAGCTTTGCAACACTTAGGAGACTCTAAATCCTCCGAAATGTCCGTGAGGGGGTTCTGTGTCCAAGACCAGCTAAAGTGAAAAGGACACGTTTCTGATGCACAGTTTTTTCTTGTCATGCCGAACTTCTGTTAGCATAGCCGTTAGCGTCGGATGAGCGTACACTGTAACATACTTTGGCCAATCGGTAATGGATAATATAAAGGTGTTCATTTTCCGTTTTTTTCATTTTCTGTATCGACGCAAAAGAGCTTGAAATTGAAAAACAAGGAGTTTTCCGTTTTTTCATTTTGGTTTTGGAAAAAAATATCAAACAATGAGTGTTTTTGTGTTTTTCATGTTTTTGTCACGTAATGAAAACCGAATGAACGAATGATACACGGATTTAATGTCATTAAACACAAAATGATCTAGCGTTTTCCATCCTTGTTGGGAAAAAAACAGCCTGAGGGTCTTAATGTGTGTACCCTGCTTTAGCCACGTGTGCCTTTGCAGTGAAGTAAATATAGGGATGCTCGGTTTTTAGCCAGCCATCTGCATATGTGTTAGTGGTAATTACATTGTAAATGTGTGTTTATGCTCCTGAGAGAAAGAGGCAAATGCATCTCCACTCTCTCTGTCTGGCGTATGTCGGAGGAGAGGTAAAGTTTAAATGCCAACGTTTAGCACAAGCATTCAGAAGTGAGATGATAACCCCCACCGTCATAAATCACAAAGGGCTGATGGAGTATCAATACTCAGCACACCCTTGCCCGTGATTCATGGGTTCCTGCCATGGACGACAGCTGCTCGGCACTCGCATTAGGAGAGAGGTCTGAGCAATTTTCTTTTAATTTTCTCGTCTCATGTTTCTTGGGACGGTCCGGCTAACCGACTTTCCTCACAGTCTTACGGGCAAACACAACGACAGAAGCTTAGCGCTGCATGGGAAATCCCTCAGCCAACAAAGGCTTTTGGATGAACTGCTTTATAATTTATGTGATGAAAGGATGAACTGCTGTTTAATTGATGAAATATATGCATAAGAAGTTAGTTCTCAGCACGAGGAACTCAGATTTTATGCTTTGTTTCGTTGAAGATGGATGAATACCACATTATGTGTGAAAAATCTCAAAGCCAAACCTCCAGTACAAATATAATAGCACCATAATTTAATCCTTATTAGGGTTTTCTTTAAAACTAAAGAGAAAATGTAGGATTGCTTGTCTTCTTTAACTAAAAACAATAGATCTATGGTATGATAGCTTGCAAAATGGTCTGTTCTTATATACTAACATTAACACAGATAGATGCATTTACTAAACACAAGCGTGAAACATTTAGCATTTTCTATCAACACTCACCAGTGGAATATAATGCTATTAATGGCAAAGCAGAAACATTACTGCATTGGATTCTCTACAGCATTGTTTCTCAATTGGGGGTACATGTAACATTAGGGGTATGCGATGTGAGAGAACGCAGGAAATTAACAAATAAAAGTATTAAAATATGGGGTTTTATAAAGTTTATTTTTTGTTAAAAATGATAATCACACTGAATATTACCAGCAACTCACAAAACGACAACAAAAACACACAAAATAATCAAAAAAAATATATACTAAATAATAATAAGAACAAACGACAACAAAATACACAAAATAACACCAAACACACACAACAAGAGAGAAAACTAATTCATTTTACCAGCAACACACAAAATGACAACAAAGACAAACTAAATGAGAGAAAAACACAGAAAATTACTCTAAAATATACAAAAAATAACTGCAAAAATACAAAATGACAACAAAGACAAACTAAATTTAAGTAATACAAACACAAAAAAACGACAACAGAAACACATAAAATAAGGGAAAATATACTGAGTATTAAAAAAAAACAACAGAAAAACAACAACAAAATACACAAAATAATAAATAGAAATGGGCTTGATTAGAACATAAACTGAAAATACAAGGATCAGTCTTGGTCACACATCAGGAGGGAGATGTAAATTATAATTATTAATACTAATATTAATTAATTCAGGAGGAAGTAAATACAATTTCACTTCCCATCTGATACCGATATTGCAACCTTAAGTATTGGCCCATACCGATATGGATCTGATATGATAACAGCACAAATCATACATACTTTTATTACTTATTTTGTTGTGTGGAATGTTAGAAAAGACTTGATCAAGTGATGTTGCTCAAACAGAAAACAATAGACAGCAACAGTAGGGATTAGAAAAACTGACCCATTTATTATGAACTAATTGTTTACATAAATATTAACCTACGACATAATATCTACAGTATTCTACAATTTAGTAAAATAAATAAAATCACTATTCATTCCATCATTATGTTCTATAGTTGTTTTTTTCATAGTATTCTGAGCAAAATTTAGTAGTTGGACAAAGGGGGTACTCGTATTCAGATATTAGCGAAAGGGGGTACTTGAGCTAAAAAAGAATTTTGAGAACTACTGCTTTACAGAAACCAAAGCTGACAAGGTTTTTCACTCTCTACACTATCTTCATTTACACATTCTAAACAATCTTAATAAAGGTTTTAGGAAACCACACAAGGGTGAAATTGTTCATATGGAGTGATGTCATCGGGGAGATAGCAAACCCTTGTTTTTAATTAAATTGGAGTTTAATAATGTGCTCCAGAAATCAGCACACCTGAAAAGCTTCAGACAATGTCTGGTGGGAAAAAGTTTGATGAAGAAGTCAAAAGCATCAACACCAAAAAAAAAAAAGAAAAAAAGCTGAATATGTAATTAAATGCAACATCAATGTATAATATTGAAATATTGATGCACCTTTGTCGTATTTGTTTGTAAACTGAAGATTACTTTGGTTTCAGAAAGACAAAGTAGTGAGAAGTACTCATTGAGTTACTCCTAAACAGAAAAAGAAACAATTTTTCGACTTGACGGTTGTTTTTCCTTCTGTCAAATATATTCAGAGAAATTCAGCCTGAAGCCTGTTTTCAATTTAAATCACCAATGTTGGAGGTGTGAAGCATTCAGCTCCAAAACCATTTATAAACAAAGAAATACAGCAAAATTATATGTGTTTTGACAGCCAAGAAAATACTTGTGGGTCATATTTTAAATGTAATGATGGTGAAATGGGTGCAGATCTGCCATCGCTCATATCGCAAACATAAGGTTTTATTTTAATAACACTGACTGACACTTGATTGTTTTTTTTTTTGTTGTTTTTGTTTTAATAATGCAGTTCTATTTGTGAATGAAAAACAAATGTGATTGTACTAAAACTGTATTTTCATAATGTGTATCACCGGGTTAAAGTTGAACAATCTTTTTATTTGGTTAAAATCTTGTCCCGTCCTCCCTATTTAACTCATAAGACTCTTTGCCAGATATAGACAGTTATCTGGATCAATGATCCTGATCACTGATCATTATACTATAATCTTTCAAACTTTAAAGGCTGGGAATAAATGTACTGTATATCATCATAAATAACAATACAATAGGTCCAAATGCGTGGGAACCAACATTTTTTTTCAAACAATTGCGATGAAATGCGTAATCCCAATCTGATCCAGATCAAAACTGGGTGGGGTAATTGAGTAACCCACCCAACACAACTGAGTCAAATTTCAGAAAGAATGATCATTTATAAACCAATATATATATACTGTATATATATATATATATATATATATATATATATATATATATATATATATATATATATATATATATATATATAGTATCTATAATGCAAAGAAGGTCTGCGTGCATGTGTGTATGTGTGTGTCTGTGTCGGAGGAGATGAGAAAGTCCCACATGGCATCCCACACACACACACACGCACACACACACGCACACACACACGCACACACACACACACACAACCACAATGTATTTATACTACAAATGTACTAAATGAGTAAAATAAAACTAATATTTATACAAAAAATACACCAAACGACAACAAAAATATGAAAATGACTCAAAATACACAAAACTAAATATTTATACAAAAAATACAAAAAATGTCTCCAGAATCACACTACAATGGCAAAAAAAAAAAAAAAAAAAAACAATAATTATACAATTAATGCAGAAAAAGAAAATTTACAAAAACACACATAATCACTCCAAAAAACATAGATTAGAGAAAAATATACCAAACAAAAAAAAAACATAAAAACGAAAAAAAAGAAATAAAAAAACCAACACATCATGCGCATGTCCCATAGAATTAAACCAGGGAAATCACACACTATTTTATAACACTACAGAGTACAGAGTATGTACACCTCTTTGTACATCCAAACTTCAAACACATACTCATACCCTACTTAAGCTCCTCCCACTATATGAATACATACTTCCGACGGGCACTGTACTAGTTTTATACTAATCCAGAATCAGTACATGATCCAGATTTCCTCCAAGATATAATGGAAAGACAATAGCGGTGTTTCCATTACAGTTTTTTGCAAAACAAAAGCGATATTTCTCAAGTTTTGAACAAGTATAATTGGTCTTTGAACGTGTTTCCATCAAAGGTCGTTTTGGGCAACACTTAAAACCTCCTTAGAACACTCTGTATTCCTTTGTTGTTTGCTTTCTAATGTGGTATAATAATTTTAAAGTATAATGCTAAGAAATGTCTCAGTCTCCTCTTCTTTCTACACAAATCGTGCCATGTTTTCTCAGAAAGAAGTGGTCATGTGACTAGATACGTCATAAAACCTCCTCATGAAAACACAACTTTTTACCAATATTTGAGAGTTTTTTTTTTTAAATTCAGGTCTTTCAATCCCCAGTTTTACTTTAGATTTTGCACATTTCCAAACATAAATAAAAAAAGTTTCTTATGAAGTCACCTAATGAGTCAAATGTTCCTAATAAGGACCATTGACATTGAAATTGAAATTGAATGCCAGGCTAAATTACAAATGACACCAGAATTTACCAATAGCTTGTTAACATCTATAGACCCAAAAACTGCTTTGCTTTGTAAAACATCACTCACCACAAAAAATCAGTGCTTTTATTGATACAAGTCTGTGTTGTGTTTCCTTCCTGTTAAACAAAAGGGGCCAAAGACCCTCAGCCTTTTCAACATTTACAGTTTTATGAGCAATTGATGTTTTATCATCATCTTATACCCTATGTGTATTCTCAATTCAATTCAATTCAACTATATGTATATAGCTCGAATATATGCCTCGAAGCGCTATCAAAATATAAAATTTGTAAGAAAACAAACAACAAATCCACATAATTGAGCATCAGTGACAGTGGGAAGAAACATTTATCAATATATACAGTATCATATTTTGGCTTCCCGGCTGTCTTATACACAAGGCAGGTTATTTTAATTTTAAAGTGCAATGATGTGGTAAATGTAGCCCCTCCCTGTCCATTGTTATGAGTTGTTCATAAAGCATAATTGCACATGTGCTTGTTTTGCTGGAGTTGCTAGATTTCACAAGATAACGATCATCTTTAGCTCATGTAACGCCGATGCGGAAGGGCTGACGCTCCTGTTCTTTAGCCGTGGACTTTACAGGGATCATTATCCAAACAGTGAAGCCAGTGGGTGGCTACCGAAGCTGGAGGTGAAATAAGCCATTTAGCAGTTTTTATGATAGCAACCCAGCCCTCGCTGCTTCCACATCCAGGGTCAAAGCTTAGTAGCTATCTAATCTTCCCCAGTCTCACTTCTGTCATTAGCAAATCGCTTGATCAATCATGGCTGCTGCAAATGCGAGAGCTGGACCATTTCAAAATGAAAGAACATAACCATAACACCATTTGAGATTATTGCCGCTGTTTACAGGTCCCTCTTATGTCTCATTAGTTTGGTGTTCAATGTGAAATGTGATAAGCATGCAATACAGCTTACAACATGTGATGGTTTAGTAGCAGATGCTGAAGCTGGACAGAGAGTAGAAACATGTAGATCACAGTGTTGAGGGAGAATTTCTCTTTTTCGGCTCAGCCAGAACAAAAATAATCAGCCTTTCTAACCTTGAATTAGCTATCAGATACTGTGGAGTTTATTGCATCTTTCATGCAATACCAATTTGTTTAAAAATGTTTTTTTCTCTCTTCGTCTCTAGGCCTTGCATTCACTCAGATACTGCACTTTAGGGCGAGTGGAAGTATATTTTCTGAATAGGTTGCCAGTGCGGGAAACTCTGAAAATACTGCTTTGCCCTTGTTTGTGTAAATGTAATGCTTTGTGGGTGCATGTCTGTAGAAATTACACTTTATTCAATGACACACCTTTTTAACCTTCAACTTTTTTATTAATCTGAATAGTCATCAACAGTTGGTGCATCGTGGATTTTCTGCTCAAATATATAAACAAATATCTTACCTAACATGAGCCTTGAATAATGTTATTGCTTATTTTCCTCCTTTGGCCAATTTTGGCCTCTGCGTTCTCACCTATTTTCCTCTAGGGGTAGAAGTGAGCATTTTTGGGGGTAAATAGTCCTGCCCAGATATTAGCAGTGTTTACTTCTTTTCTTATCACCAGGCCACAGAAATAAACTGTTGTGAACATTGACTGGTTTACCACAACTGCAAACCAAATAGGTGCTTTAAGAAATGTTAATTTTTATTTAGTAAAACTCATAGTCTTTTGACTGAAATGTAACTTGGTTTTAGTCAAAATACAGTAGTTTAGTCACAGATATTGTTGAGTTTGTGAAAAAAATTTTTATGGATTTTTTTTTTAGATTTTGTTTGCATTGATCAACATGGTTCGGGATAGCATTAATTTGTAAATACAAATACATCTGATCTGATCTTATGTCCTTGAAAGCAATCAGCTCACTTCCTATTGGCTTTCCGCGAAGTTAAAGTAGTTTTGATTGGAGACTTTAAAAAAAAAAAAGAACCTTAGTTCTGATTGAATTTTGTCACATGTGAAAATTATAGTTTAGTTTTTATAAGTTAACAAAAAAATATTGATATATTTTGATTTAGTTTTTTTTTTTACATGTTTTTTTGTTTTGTTTTTTATTATTTGTTCGTCATATTTTCGTCATCGTCACGTAACTAATTGACAGAAAGTTTTAGTCGACAACATTAACACTGGCGTGAAACTGAACAAATAAACCACCCAAATGTCGATCAGTTCAGAGTTGTATTGTATTGTTGTGCAACAGTCTATCATTAAGCAATGTCATCGTGTTACATAGTTACACATAGCTGTATTTTTTTTTTGCTTGTGAGAAAAAAATGACAACAAATAACCATAAATGCCAGAGATGGATAACTAAAACCTGTTTTTGCAAATTTACTTAGCATCTAATCTCTACAAGAAAATACATATTTTTCTATGATATTTTTACACTCTGTGATACACAAAAAGACTGCCGTGTGACTACTTATGTGTGTGACCGCGAGGGTAGGAAATGGTTAACATTGTTCTGTTCGATTCAAATGACAACAATTCTTTAAAGCTGTATTTAATGATATTTTACCACAATGCTTTATTCTGGCCCTTGAATCTCTTCTTAGTCACATGATCAACACAAAGACAACCAGATAATCACACCGATACTGTTGTATTTACAAAGTTTACACATTTAAAACCATAGCACCTTTAGTAAACCTAAATATGGAACCAAAATAGGTTTTTACCAACCCCCATTCCAGCTTTCATCAACGAAATCAAGTTAAAGAAAGCAGTTGTGCCATTTTTGACAAAAGAATAATCCAATATCTGATACAATATTAAGCTGCACAGTTTGATACAATTATGGTATTGACATTTTGCCCAGCTTGTGTATATATTATTGATGTGCGGGAAAGCCTCCGGTTGGATATGATGTTACACTTAACAACATCAATTTCCCTTTAGAGAAGATTTTTGGAGGCGTTTGAGTCGTTTCATCTGCCAAATGTTTAAGAAGTTGTCCCATCAGCATACAAGGGGACCTGACGGAAGTCCTTAGCCTCCTCATTTTTTCCTGCCCTTTCCTTCTTTAATCCAGGACTAGGGACAAGAACAGAGGCAAAGAGTGGCATTTTATCCCCTAATAAAAGACCACTTAAGCATATAGTTCTCCCCAGACTCATCAGCTTTGGTCTTTTTTTTCCTCTGGCACCACACGAATGGATTTAAGAAAGAGGGCAAACATTTTGTCTAATTAGGAATACCTTTCGCCATTTTACTCCACAACCCTCCCTTTACTTTTCTCACCATTGCACCTCTTTTTCTCTTTTCAAAACCCGAAGCTGTTCTTTTTTGTACATCTCGTGACCTTTTGGGTTTTCTTTTACAAGCCTCAATCTTTGTCTTTCCTGGGCTTTGATGTTTCTATCAAATAAACAAGGAGAAAAAAACTTTTGTAACCAAGAGTTTCTATGGCTTGACAGTTTGATAAATGCTTTGTTTACGGGCAGTGGGCGCTGCACATCATTAACAGGCTGAGTGGTTTCAGTGGCAAATGTGTAAGGATAACAACAGCAATAATGTCATTATGCAGTAAAATTATGCTAACGATAATCTACTGCAATCCAGCAGAAAAACAAAATGCAGATAAGTGTCAGACTTAGTATTATTTGTTTTAAAAAGTGAAGGGGGGGGAGGGAGTGCTCTGTCTGACTTTGTTCTATTTCTGGGGATGGCTGCTGGAGGATTACTGCAAGTGGCACAGTATTCATTATTTAAATGGCAGGAGGGGAGTAGGGGAAGGGTGGTTTCATAAACCACTTGACTATGACATGTGTGCCACAGCCACACTAGACAGTCGAAAGAAAATAAAAGTTTCACATTCAAAATGCTTTCCCTTTGCAAGGGCAGCTCACCATCTGAGATCTCTGATACAGTCGACGCTAACTGAAAGTGATGGAGCAAACACAGATTGATGGACTTAATGGATGGAATCGTTACGACTTCTCCAGCATTGCTCTCTATCCAGCTGCTTCATGGTGCATGCCAGATGTGGTGTTGTAGTTTTAAATACAGCATCTTTTCAGCTTGTTGTTACATTCCAAATGCCTCGGCTAGAATATCTGCCACACGTCTCGTTGTCGAGGCTGGCTGATTATGAAGTAATGTGTGCTCCGTCACCTCGCATGCCTCCGTATATCATCAAACGATGACTGAATATTTCTGCAGCAGTGATTTGAAATAGCCTCAGAGGAAAATTGAAATCTGTTGCGATGAGGCACCCTTTTACCAGTGCGGTAGGGAGCGTTCTCTCACTGTGTGGCAGAAGCATCTCTATTGGCTCAAGTGTTTACTCTGACAGTTTTCAGCTTGGACGCAGAGAGGGTCCTGCCACTGTGATTAATGCACTGCCATGTCGCCGTGGTGGAGGATGTCTCACGGCGGTCTCCTTCCCCTTACCACTACTCCTCCCTGATATTCCACTAATGTGACTCGACAGTAGGGAGATTGATAGTCATCATTATGCTGCTCTCAAAGAGTAATGTCACTTCCCAGCAAGATCCAGGCATCGTCTAATTCAACTACTGCTGTGGGCAGCGTATGGACTGTGCCGTTGCATATTTTTTACTGTACATACAAGTGCTTCCACTGTGTTATTTTAAAGCCGACCCAGTGACATTTCAGAAACACTTCCTCCCACTGTTATCGCAAACTCCCCGAGCCTTGTTTGCATATTCACTGCTGAATACATTGCCCCGGGATGTCTCTGTAGAAGCAATGAACTTGACACAACAAGTATTATGGTGCGAAATACAAGGATCAGACTCGCCGAGCACTTTGGCAACTGTATCACCATTTTCTGAGAATTTTTCCGGTATAAGGTCATTCGATTGTTTATCTCATGCTCGTTTGATTTGTTTATGCGTAAATGTTTACTCCCTCGCCCAATCCTCTGAGAGAGAGAGAAAAAAAAGAGGTTTAGCATTTAAATTGGTTGATCCCTGCACATTTGTTAAACCTGTTTTTAAAGCATTACGCTGATGAAGAGCAGACGCTAATCCTCGTTGTGCGACCTTATCTGACTAAACACCTGACAATGAGATCTTGTTGTCACAGGGAACACAAAGACTCGTGGCTGAACGTGGCCTGACATAGTTATTGACCTAAGAAGCTGAATACTACTGTATCTGCAGGTTAGCGATTTACTCCAAAACTCGGGTTATTTATTTTTTGTAGGCTTGGGATGCTTCAAAGGCTATGTTTACATGAGAGATTTAATTCAGAATAAAAGCTAAATTGACTTTAAACTGACCTTGTAAACACCTAATTCCGAATGAAAATGCACATTCCGAATTGAACTTCAATCCAAATCAAGTGGCTGGTTTATTCCGATTTTAATTCCGAATTGAATAATTCCTCAATCTTGTAAATGTTTAATTCTGCTTAAAATTAATTTTGGTCATTCTGTGTATGCTTGTCCTGTGGTGATGACATAATCCAAGATGGCTACCCGGACTCGAGCTGAGACTATTTATTTAATAAGAGCCTTAGAAGACATGGATATAATGAAAAGAGTGGATGGACAGAAGCATAAACATAGACATATTACACATACAGACATCGGCAAACAAAACAGACTACATCGTGGGACATGAAGCCTTGCACCAGACCACATACTGTAGCTTCACCAATGTCGTGTGGGTCATCATAACGTTTTCCTGTCACTCAAAATCCTGTAGAGTGATGATAGAGCAGCCGTTGCATTAACCGCTGGCTTTGATTGACCAAAACACGGTTGTCTGCATGCCTTCTCCTGCTCAGCAGACGAAAGTGAAACGTGAAAAGTGAAAGTATGTTATTGTCGAACTGCTGCTTGAAAACTACAAACGAAATAAAAACGAAGACAGTTCTTATTATATGGTCTTCTATGTTGTGTCCAAAAAGACAAGGTTTGTTGTGTGTTTTTCCCCGATACACCCCCAAAGCGGAATTGAAAGCGAATACACCATTTCCACGTAAACACTTTAATTCCGAACTATTTAATTTGGAATAATTAAATCCGAATTTACAACCAAAGCAATGCCAAAACATTCAGAGTTTCAAGTCAATTTATAAACGTATGAGCTGGTCACAGTACAGTGAGGGTGGGGCTTAATGCAACTAATAGGCTGATGACATCTATGGCCTATGGCTAGTGTTGTCTTTATATGTGAATTGAAATGGATAGAATTGATTACCATCGTTGGTATTTTGCATTGTATTATTGTATGTCTTAAGTGACTGATTATTAGTTTGTCAGTCAGGAAAAAATAAATAAATAAATAAATAAAAAAAACATGTAACCGAGGCCAGTGTCGTTCAAATGCCTCTGCTGCTTTTCTGTCTCTCTAAGCCCTATTTTTTTTTTTTTTTTTGCTACACAAAATCTCAGGTATCAGAGCCCACACCTGACTGAGGCCACTGGGTTAGCCAGCTAGCTTCAGCAGTAATCCCTGAATCTGCAGCATGCATTTTTCTTCTCCTTATGTTCACACCAGCTGATCCCCTACGATCACACTTCTCATTGTATATGTATCCACACAGGACATTTAGTCAATACTGCTGTCTTTGAATATGTAAAGGAGAAGTGGCCTTCACCTGAATGTGGCAGATGTGATTTTTAACTAAATCATGGGGATTACATTATTGACAGTGCCTTGAATAAACATCAGGGCGTTCAGGCTTTTAAAGTGAGTCAGCCATACTTTCTAATGTTGAACAATTGTCCTATGAAATGAATTAGCATAATTCAAAGGTAAACGTCTCATCTTAATGTCATTTTTTTTGTGTGATGACAGCTCGAAAAGGGGCTTTAGTGTGCTATCAGATTTAGAAAAGCTTTACAGATTGGCTGTGAAATGTTATCTTTGACTCTAAGTCAGACATGGGAAACTGGCGGCCCGGGGGCCACATGCGGCCCTTGGTTTAATTCTGTGTGGCTCCCAAGACCATTACACTAAAAATTGTAATTCAAGAAATTGGATGTAATATGAAGCCCAACATACAACACTCAATAACTCAACAAAACAACAACAAAATGCACAGAATAACAACAAAAACACATGAGGTAATAACAAAAACATAAAACAATTCAAATGAAAGGACATCAGGAACATAAAACAACCACATAAACTCACAAACAACACAAAAGAAACACACAATGCTAACAATTACACAAAATTACAGAAATACTGAAAAAATAAATAAAATAAAAGGTACAGATTTACAAACAAAATGCAAACATAACATACAAGAAATAAAAAAACACATATAATGCCTCATAAAATACCCAAAATGTCAGCAGAAATTCACAAAATGACACATAAATACACAAAATAACTGCACAAAAAGATACCAAACAATGTCACAAACGCTTTGTTTTTTCTTGTGTTAATGCTCAGATTGATCAATATTCTTAATACTGGCATGAATGTTGATAATGTGGCCCTCGGATCAGATTTTTGTGGCCCTACTATGATACCAGTTGCCCATCCATGCTCTAAGTGCTGGATATAGGCACAAATTTGTTGCCATTGGTGTTTATTTTATTTATTGATTTATTTAACAATGACTGTACATTAATATCCAGATAAAAAAAAATTACCAGATTTAGCCACAAGGCTATTTTTCATCAGCAGTCCCCAGACAGAATGTTAAAATGTCAACCTGAAATAATACAAATTAAAGGAAATGTACAATAAAACATTTGACTGACATACAGCGAAAAACTGACTGACCTTGAATTATTTTGTAAATTAAACAGAGGTTTCAATATTTGATGTAATTTTCCCAGTTTGCCAGACTGTGCTTTTCTAACATAATGCAGTGGTGATCCCGTAATGTTTTTTTTTTTTTTTCCAGTATTTGGATTGTTTGTTTACAGAATGACTCCAAAGGCCTATGTTACGAAGCAAGTTTACCTCTTATCACGCTAACTTCCAGGTTATAATCAGTGCGTGCTGGACTACGAAGCTCCCAAACGTCTTATGGCGCTAAATCACCATGGTAGCTTGTGCTGAACGACTAGCCTGGTCGGTAGTAGATTTTGCTCTGGCTTGGATCTTAGCGAGTGCTAAAGTCCCGCCTCCTGACCAATCAGATCTCTTAGAAAGAGAGCTGTTCAATAAAAAATGATGTGTGAACACGTCACTGTGTGGATCTGACCTGACAGCTGACAGGAGAAAGAATATTTAGACATTGATGCAATTCTTTAATTTACTGATGACATCCTTTAGGAAAGGTATAGATTTATATCTGATGGACTGATCTACAGTCAGCTGATGAAGCCTGTCTCTCCATATGCTTGGATGGGTGAAGTCATTAATTAATCAATTCATTAATTCATTCATACGCTATAGTGAGGCTCACCGCATCAGCAGGAACATACTACAGGCAGTGAAACAATGTACTCTCATCCCAGTGTGTGTGTGTGATAAATAAATAGGTCTACTTGAATAGAGAAATGTGTGTTGTAATCATCCAATGAATTCATATAATAAATAATCTCACGCTTTTACGCATTAACAGTGTCAGCAGCTTCCTGCCTGTGTTCTTTCAGTCCTGCCTTTTCTGTATCAACGGTGTTGTTTTTGGTCTGAATTATGGATTTTAATTATTCATCATTTTAAACTTAAGCTGAACACCTAACCTGGTCGGGACCAAGTTATGAAGTGGATCACACCTGAGCGAGTATAAAAGCTCCGCCTCCTGGTCGCTAACACTGTTGCTCTTTGCTGTCATCATAGATTTAAATTCATTATATTTGTTTAAGATCATAAGCTGTTCCTCCATTGTAAAGACGCTCGCTCTGCCAGGTTCTCCATTGATTGGTCAGACGCTGCAATCTCCACCCCTTTTATATGAACGTGCACGTGCCGAGGCTGAAAACACTTAAATTAGCGTGTTGTGATTGACCGTCGTAGGACAGCTCCTCTCTCACATCTAGATTTGTAGCATAGGCCTGTTTGAGTGTGGTTGAGTGACCAAGTTGTTCAACAGTTGGTGATATGCGAGAGGACCATGACGTACATGAACATTAGAGCTGCCTGCAGTGAAAGGTGTGACCTGATGAACCGGAAATTTGAAATATTGAATTTTATTCGTTGACCTGGCATTTAAAAGTGAGTTTATTGTCGATTATGACACCAAGATATTTGAATTCTGGGACTACCTGTATTATTTATCCTTCAACATAAATATTTGCCTCATTATTTGGAGTGTTGGACGTGGAGAAGAACATTGTTTTAAGCCGGGCTGCTCAATTAATCAAAATAATTTGATTATTACACCCAACGATTACAAAAATAACATAACTGAGAAAAAAACGTTTATTTACAAGTTTTATTTGCTGAATGAAACAAACCCATATTTCAGACATCTACAATTAATAAAGCTGGGTACACACGTTATTAATACTAACTTTGAGTTGTTTAATCCATGCACATGCAAGCTCCTCCTCTCTGCCCCGCCCCTCTTAAAGCCAAAGCTAGCCTGCAGGCTAACAAGAGGAAAGTTGTTGCTCGTGGTCTTGAAACATGGCATTAGAAAAGCAGCAAAAACGCTTGGTAAACAAGTGGCAAATCAAATTCTGTTATATGGGAACATTTTGGGTTTGATGATGAAGACCTAGAGCAAAGACACATCACATGCAACAAGTGCTTTGTTTTTGTACAAAAGTGAACATACTTGATTTTAGTGTTTGAAGGATTTTATTAGTGTTTAAAGAATCTGTTTTGTGTTTTTTGTACAAAAAATAAACATAAAACAGTGTTGCTGAATCCTTTAAAACTGCAACAGAATCCATCAGCCTCATCGTGTTGTTCACACATCGAGCTGAATTGGGAGCCATAATCTCCACAAGCAGGGAGGATATTGTCCGGGCACACAAGGAAAAGCATATGCAAACAGTGACAGTCCATTGTGGATTCAGCTCAAACTCGATACTGCGAGTAAAAAAAAAGACTGTGATGTGAATTACTCTTTTAGTGTTTGTGTCAATATTGTGCAGTTTAATCTGGTCAAAAGTAAAGAAGAATGCACTGCACAGTCATAGTGTGAATCTCTGAGAGTAAAACTTAACCAGCTGCTGCCTTTGATAAACAGACGATTTATGGTTCTGCTCAGCCATATGCTGCCGCTGTCGCCTTTTTCTCTCAGATGTCCCTTCTCAGTTTCTATTGTCAGTCTCGTCGTTGGCTCTTTATGATTTGAATTGTGATGGATGTATTCCAGTGTGAAATGACTCAGCCTGGGTGTGAACGTGGACCATCCTTTGCCTCCCACTGCTGCCATTTGGTGAGCGGGAGGAGAAGAATCGCATGGCAGCGTCTGAGAAGACACGGACAAAGCTTGTGTTTTTTTTTTTTTTTTGTTTTTTTACGACGCACCTCCCTTTATCTAATAGGGGCAAGGCAAACATGATTAGGCCCCAAACTAAAGGACGATCAATGTCTTTCCCTCCACACTTACACTACACACCAGGGTTGAGGTTGAAATCAATTACATTTTTCAGTGACAATTATGTTTTCAGTTATCCATGTTCCATTACAATTTAATTACGATTACAATTTTTTTTCTGATTGCAGTCAAATTACAATTATTATTGTCCACCTAAATTCAATACAATTATTTTCTTTTTACTAACTTTTATGTATAAAGTGCTCAAAAACAGCCCACATCAGAACTGCTTTTGAAGGCGGGACAAGCCGGCAGGGTTGGGGTCAATTACATTTTTTCAGTTACAATTACCTCTTCAATTACCCATGTTCAATTACAATTCAAGTATGATTACAGTGACGAGCAATTTTTCCAATTACAATTAAATTAGAATCATTTTTATCCTCAGAAAGTCAATTACTAGGACCAAAGTGTGTTACTAATGATCTCATGTAGTATGTATTTTGGTGTACCTTGTATCCTCATCATTCATAGGCCTGTTGTGATGATTGTATGTTATAGTTTTAGCATCTTTACATTTACATTTCAATGCATTGATTATAATCACTTATTTAAATACCCAAATAGGGCCAATAGATGAAATTTAGCAAAAGCTATAAACTCTTTGTACAAAACATCCGTACAGTATTGTTACTCTTTGTACCATTCAGTTTCTATTTAAATAAATTCTATTATATCCTAACTCTAACCCTTCTAACCCTTACCACCTGTATGGTTGTGAACAGTGCTTCATTTGTAAATCATCAGGTCCCGGAACAAACGCGGGGTGTTGTAAGAGAGAGACAAATATGTCAGGGAATACATTTTTTAAAGCGCCTTCTGCTAACTAAATAAGCCTATATCACGTGAACACAAACAACCAATTAACCTAAATGTTTAATATAATAATGATGAATCAGCGTTAGTGAAGCGCGGACAATCGCTCGTTACGGAGCACATTCCTCTATCAATCTGAGTGACAGCTGTCAAAATCTGCCATGTTTCAGCACCAAGGACAGCAAAAAACCACAGCTAGTTTAGCCACATAGGTCACTAAACTATCAGAACACAAAAACCATAAATACAAAATATTTACAAACTTTTACACCCATAACATAAGGCCATAACTACTCTAATGAATCAGCAGCAGAGCAGAAAATGAAATTAAAATGCGTGCATACATTTTATTTGTCAAAACAGCCAAAAAAAAAAAAAAAAACAGCCATGGAGAACTTTGCATCCTTGCAACTTTTTAACATAATTCACAGTCGAGGCCTGCCTTGTCTTTTTTAAGTCAAGAGTAGCAGATCATCTTGAGTCCACCCTGAGTCATCCTTGTGTCCCTTGGATAGTTCTCCTCCTGTGTTCTGTCTGTTGATGGCAGGTTGGTAGATACAGGTGTTGCTACTAGCTACGCTAACTGCTGCTGCTGCTCCGCGATTTCCACAAAAACAACCTTGCACTTCTAAACCTCAGGCTTAGCTTCACTTATTGACTCTTTAAATCCAACCACCTTTTTTTTTTTTTTAGTCACAATCTTTGTGCAAAATCACAAACCGGACTTTCCTCTCTTCTTCACTCGTGCTGTGTATTCATTCAATTTTGTGTTAACAATGACATTTCCAGTGATTTCAACTCAATAAAAGACACAACTGTCCAAATATAATACTTATGAAATGTAATCAAAACACCTAAAAACAAAAAGAACTTCATATGAAACATATTTTAATAAATGTCAACTACATGTGTGTAAGCCATGGAACTGTAACATGTGTCATGGCAATTTTTGTCCATAACTTTAATAAAAACAAAGTTTGTTTACTCTGCATATGTTGGTGCATAAAACGGAGGACGACCCTTTATAAAAAATATATATATAATTTATTACAAAATATTTAGAGACAGGTTGTTGCAGCTGATTGAAAATCAAATATTATCTTGTGTTGAGAGAAAGAAAAGAAATCAGAGTTAACAAACTTAGTTTTAATTAAAGTTATGGACAAAAATTGCCATAACACATGGGTCCCCAGTTTATGCCAATTACAATTACAAAGTCTATTATCTGAATTCAATTACAATTCAATTCAGATTACAACGGCAAAAATAATTTTGCAAAAATGATTACAATTATACTTATGCCCCATTTGTAATTAATTACCAATGATGCAATTCCAATTATAATTGACCCCAACCTTGCAGCACACAACTTGTGCAGTGTGCAACCAGCATTGAGCTCCGGCATTAGTGAGAACAGAACTTGCACACCTCCAAGTTCATTTTGGAAACTAATTAAAAAGTGACCTTATTGCTTTCAGAGGTTGTTAGGCATAAATTAAAACACTCTCTACCCCCGTGTGGGGAAATCTATGTAAAAACAACATAAAGTTTTGGGTAATATTTATAATTTATTACAGCTATTGATTCTGTTTAAGGATTAAGTTTGTTTAGGCAATAACAAGAGCATTGTGGGAGGAAAAAAAAATCACTGGCGTACCAGGGGAAAGCGTGCACATTAATGGGTGGGTTGAGCTTTTATGCAACACTGCGTCTGCAGAACGCTTTGCATCAGGGTGGGGGTCAATTACAGTTGTAATTGTGTAATTGATAATTAATTACAATTATGATGTACTTGTGATTGTATAAAAAAAAAAAGGTTTTGCTGTTTTAAACATAACTAAATTGTAAGTGAGTTCAGATAATTGACTTTGTAATTGTAATTAACATGAAAATTTGATAATAAAAAACAAAAGAACTCAATTACAATTTAATTAAACGCGTAATTAGGGAATCATGCTACAGTTCTATGGCTTACACATATGTAGTTAATAATTCTAAAATTATGTTTCCTATCACCTTTGCCGACGACCTGTCAGTTTTCCTGAGGATCAATTTACCATTAAAAAAAATAATCTAGGGGTATATTGGCAGAAAAAAAGACTCAGACACCCACATCAAAAATATAAATACCAATATTTTCATTGATTAGGAAACCTAACAAAGTAACCAAGAGATGTAAAACAAATGAGATGATAGATAATATTTTTTTAGTGTATTTTACATCTGGTTTAAGACATGAGTCAAAACTGACCCGTTATCATAAAAGATGCTAACAGAAAGCTAACACAATTTTTGAATTTATTTATTAATGGCTCAGTAGTTGTGATTACTTGTAATTTAACTTTAGTCATTGATAACGTGAGTGTAATTCACTGTCAGGGGGAAAAAAAGAATTGTAATTTAAATTGTAATTGAAAAAAAATGCTGGTCACCCTAATCCTAACTGAGTTGTAACTAAACATAGATAATTGAAAACGTAATTGTAATTGAAAAATGTAACTGACCCAACCCTGCGCTGCATCAATTAATCTGTTATTTCAGCAGTTTTTGTCATTCAGTGACTTTGTCTTTTTTTCTTTGTTCTGTTTGCTGGTTTATATTTATATTATATTATTATAATTACCTTGGGGCGTAGCATGTGATGTGATGAGGGGTTAAAAAACTTAAATTATCTGCTGTAATATTCAGCATTGGCACAAATGTCAGCATACTGTGATTACACAGTAAGCAGCACAAACAGGTTAAGTTTCTTGCTGACTTTGCTATTTTTGCTTAAAAGTAAAAAAAAAAGGAAAAAAGAAAAATCATCTGACTAATATCTCACACTGTGCTCATGCTGGTCCTCATGATGTGCATGTGTGTGTGTGTGTGTGTGTGTGTGTGTGTGTGTGTGTGTGTGTGTGTGTGTGTGTGTGTGTGTGTGTGTGTAAGTCAGATCAAACGTAAGGGAACAAATGTTACCAACTTTTAAACAGTATTTGTGTTTTTATTGAGTTATTTCTATCATAATATTGATGCATGAACTAATGTTACCATTGTCAGATGCTCCAAGGCTACGGGACAATTAAACTTAACAGGGTCAATATACTGTATGTGGAAATATATAATATTGGAATTTTGTTTTAGTATTAAAGCTATGTGACCTAAAGAATTGACCCATATGAGTTATTTGAAATGATTCCTCAGGCCAATATACAGCGCTTGATAGTATCAATGCTCCGAGCGGGGCTTCCCTCTTGAAATACCGCCCATGTAAGTTTGGAGAGACGGACCGTCTTTGGCCAGGTCATGTGACCTGGAGAATGCTATACTGCAGTCACGTGACCACATGCTCAGATATATTAATTGGGCTGAAAGGCTTTTGCTAGTATTTTCCAGCCTGTTCTACTCCTGGTCATGGCCGAGGCAAGCAAAAAGTTTAAAACTGCTTCTGAGGAGGCTAAAAAGACGGCGCCGCGACCCGCCTTCCGCCCGAATCCGGACACCACCCCGTCCCCTGTGCCCCAGCCCAAGCGCAACCGACCAAGCCCTTAGAGCCAATCCTTATCCTGAAGTTACAGGTCAACTACTGTCTGCATACACAATTAAAAAACAAGTGAGGCTGGCCCGACCGACTGTTTGTTGATTTAGGTCTAGCGCCCCTAGTGGCCAAAAGTTACACAGTGTGCCTTTAAGTAAATTTCAATTTAATTAATAAAGCACAGGCCCATTCGTAATCGATTGAACCCACAACTTTCTAGTTTTGTGATTGAAGTAAGTTGGCATCGTTTTTATGGCTTGAAAATGTTTTGGTCGATACTCGCCCAATGCTATGTGTAATTAGAGGATTTTATTTTCAGTTTACATGCCTTTTTCATTTCGTTTTGGTTTTATTGGCTTTTTCTAACCAGGTACCATTACTGGCTTTTAAGTTTCCTGAAATTGGTGCCAAACATGCTAAACCCCCGTGCACCCCTTTAAATGTACATACACGTGTACACCTTGTGTACACAATTGGTTTGTCTCATAAAAGTGCAATACAAATGTAATCCATTAATTATCATTTTTTACTCACATATTTTCAACAACTTCATAATTTAATAATTTTCAAACCCTTTTTATGTTTGTTTGGACTTTTTTATCATGGAAAACCTCAAATTTTTTTCATTATTTAATAGAATTTAATTGAATGCATTATTATTATTTTTGGCACAAGGACAGTTTTAAAGTTGTACATCTACGTTATGTAACAGACTCTGGTTGATAGGGGGTCATTACACCTAAAACCTATTTTCCCTTTATTTTGAAGGAAGACACTTTGATCTATTACGTATTAATTGAAAAAAGCATTAAGATATGTCATTGATTGATTATACTTTATTAATCCCCGAGGGGAAATTTAATCATGATTACAATGGGAATCAATGGGACAAAAATGGTCAAGAGGTTACTCAGTGTCAGTATGATGTATATCTCATTTTCTATACACTTCTAATACACAGGACTTTGGAATTAAGCAAAAAAAAAAAAAAAAAAAAAAAAAAAAAAAACAATAGTGGCAAAATTTGACACAACTGACCTTAAAAATTACCAGAATATTGAGAAGCAAACACATAAAAACACCCAAAATGTCACTTTTGGTCACTAAGAGGGTTAATACGGATAATAGAGTTATTTATTTATTTTTTTTTCATTTCATATTCGTCTAATGTATTTGCATTGAATGCAAGATTGTGTGCGTTTTGTCCGTTTTCTAAAGATGATAAGGACATTTTAGGAGGTAAAGTCTCTCATATTACGTGATATTTTGCCCCAGAATTGATAATTTTGTCTATTTTCTCCCCTATTTACAGCAGAAAAATTGTGAGTAAATGCGTCCCATCGCATGCATGTGAGCCTATATTTAGCATTCAGCAAATACTAATACTAAATAGAAATATTAATTAAATTCAATTTTATTTGTTTAGTGCAAATTAAAACAAAGTCATCTCGAAATTTGGAATTCATAATAAGAAAGAAAAAACCCAACAAGAAACACATGAACAAGCATTAAGCGACAGTGGGAAGAAACAACTCCCTTTTAACAGGAAGAAATCTCCGTTAGAACCAGGTTCAGAGGTGGCAGCCATCTGCGTCGACTGGTTGGGGTTAGTGGACAGAAGGACCAACAGAACAGGATAAAGAGATAGAACATCAGAGTGTCTCAGACTAGTTGAGCCGTGAACCACAGATCAGGAACTGCCATCATCAGCTTCACGACACCTGAAACAGAGCAGAGAGAGAAGGATGAGGAGAAGGCACTGACTGCAGAAAAACATGATACATTATTATCAAGTCAGCCTGCCTTGGCCTTGGGCCTCACTCCCAGTTGCCTAGTCAGCACTTATTATAAAGGTGACGAATCTCTTCCCGTTTATTGGTAAGCTAACAGCGACTCCAAGGTCTGTAAATGTGACCATTCACAGACGAGCCCATGTCCACTCTAGCGGATATATTATGTTATGATTCAGTTATAACATAACTCATTATAACACATTATTATGATTTCATGATAATTATTACCGCTGATGTGCCTCTGTTGGATACTGCCATCCTGTTTAGTGTTTTTCCGCCTCTCGGTATCCTCAGATGTGATATTTACCAGGAACTCGTTCAACCCAGTACATGATAAGTCAGCATTAAAAACAAGACAAAATAGAGAATTAACATTTTTGTCTCTTTTCCTTCCTGTTTAAAGTGGAAATGTGCTTGTAATTGCATGAGAATGTCCCAAAACATGCACGTGAGACTATGTCCAGCATCATTGCATGTTCAGCTTGATTTACAAATAGATGAATAAACAGAAATAATAATAATAATAATAATAATAATAATAATAATAATAATAATAATAATAATAATAATAATAATAATAATAATAATAATAATAATAATGTGAACTCACTCAACAATGAACCCAGTACAGGATAATGTTTAAAGTAGCACAAACACTAAAAATTTCTTTAATTAAAATGGTTTCAAACTTTAAGGTCACGCCCTCTTGTAGCAGCTGTGCCTGGAGACTCCACAAATTCTGTCAATTTCATTTTTTCTTTGTGTTAGTGTGACAAAACAGTGCGGTTCAAGGATAATTAATTCATGTCAGTGCTGTGAAAACTGTCTGAAAAAAAGAGGGCTTTGCTTCACTCAAGCGCCTCGTAATTAAAAAAGAATCCTTACTGCAAAAAAAAAAAAAAAAAAAAGAAAGAAAATCTCTTATTTCCCGTCCCTTCGCGTTGCACCTTTGTCAGCGAGGAATACAATTTCAGTGCATAGCTATGAGCCACAATATCTGATAGTCAGTTTTGATGTGAAAGTCTGCTTTGAGACATAATCGAGCCCCCCCCCCCCCCCGTCTCTGTTGAACACTTCCTCCATTTCAGTTGAGTCATGACAGATTCTAGTCATGTTGTCGGGCAGTGCATAACCTGAATCGTGAGCGAGATGCTAATTGACGCTTGTTGTTGCAGGGAAAAAAAAGGCAAATTGCATAGTTTACAAGTTACAGCAACTCAAACTGCATACATCCAGAACCCTGTGGATTCACGTGAAGAGGCTAAATGGTTGAAATGTGCCCAGAGAGGCATAATGGATGCACCCCTGCTACCTGCTCTGTGTTATTCTGTCCCTCTCACCACGGCTAACATCATTTACCTACTTGTTTCTCTCACACACAAAATACTCAAACTCTGTCAACAAAAGCGTACTCCACCTCTGATGTTAGTCTAATGCAGGGCTCACCAACCTTTCTGAAACTGTGAGCTACTTCATAGGTACTGTATATTCCAAAGGGCTACCAGTGCCAAAAGAGCTTTTTAAATACAAAATGTTCATGGTTTCACTTAAATCAATTAAAGAGTAAAATATCAAGCAATGCTGGCAGTAACTTAAAAAGGTTGGAAATGATTACGTTTTTACATTAAACACTTTATTTTTTGCAATTGTTTACCTTCCATTACATCTCATAGAATATTATCATCTTCCTATTTTACTCGCGACTAACAAACAACTTTAAACTAATCATATAAAATGTAACAATTATGTCATATTTTACGATAAATCTACCTTGTGCTTTTAAAAAGTTATTTTATATATATATATATATATATATATATATATATATATATAATGAAAACACACAAAATAAGAGAAAAATATATAAATAAAAAAAATAATAATAAAAATAAATAAATAAATAAAAAATAAATAAAAAAACAGCAACACACAAAACCACAACAAAGACACACTAAATGAGAGAAGAACACACAAGATCACAACAGAATACACAAAAATTCCAAAGAAACGTACAAAACGACATAAGAAACAACCAAACGACACCAAAAACACACACACTGAGAGAAAATATTTTAAATAATACCAACACACAAAACAACAACAAAAACAAAAACACACAAAATAAGAAAGAAATATACTGAATAATAAAAAATTAAAAAAAACTGAAAAACAGCAACGAAATACAAAAAATTACGCCAAAAACACACAAAACGACACTAAATCACACAAAATGATGATAGAAATTATTAATTGAGAATACAAGGATCAGTCTTGGTCCCACATCAGGAGGGAGTGACAGGAAATGAAAGAAACTTTAGAAATCAATCTGTTCAGGAGGCACTAAATACTGTTTCATTCCACTTATTTACAAAAAGAGATTATTTAAATATGTGTGTTATCACTCATTCATTCCATCGTTATGCTCTAGAGTTGTTTTTTCACAGAATTCTGAGTAAAATGTTGTAATCGGACATACGGGGGTATTACTGCATACACATGCTTTGTGTATTAGTCCCGCCCCTTTTCCTACATTACAGTAACAAATAATCAAATTTTCAGCATCCTGTTTTCGATCCATTGCTGCTGTTAATACACTAATTTTGTCTCATCTTTATATGATTTTGATTAAATACACACAAAAAAAACATACACCTTCAAAATTGTCATACAACATAAAGACATTTCCTTTATATTTCCATAGAAATAGTTTGATATTTGTACATTCTTTCATTTCCAATGTTCCACAATCTTATGCCATACGGAAACACAAAAGCACACTGACAGACCTCAAATTAATTACATTCCTCAGTTTTTTAAGCTCCTTCCCTCTCAATAAAGAGATTTTCAAGCTTTTCTGGTAATAATTTTGGTAATATTAAACAATATTTTTGGCCTTAAATACAGCTTGAATCGTTTGAAAAACAACCTAATCTGCACATTTCAATATAACTTTGACTTGATGAACAATGGATTGGCATGATTCAAATATCTAGCGTTATGTACAGTAAATACCATATTGATTGTGAATTTGTTTTGCAATTACTTCTGCACAGTATGTGAGATATGGCAGTACCAGTGAACAGTAAAGAATATACAGTCATATTTGATGTAAAACTATTAAAAAAAAAACAAAAAAAACAAAAAAAAAAAAAACATACACACAAAAAAAGAATTCCACACTTGATGCAGATTCGAGTCTATTATGAAGACAAAAGTTTCCTCATTAGCTTTATTAGCCTATTCACTTACTCATCAAAGCCATTAAATAGCAATGATTGCATTTGCAGCCATTAGGCCTAAATGATATTTTTGCTCCTTAAGCTATTAGCGGCAGTAAAATATGTTTTGTACATCAAACATTTAGATGATGTTCTTGCAGAGTGAGCCACGATGAATAGTCGTGTAACAAATTCCGAGCGTGATTTAGCTGCTGCTCAGGCTGAACTTATGACCTTTTTTTTTTTTGGGGGAGGGGGGGGGTCATATTTCTATGGCTGTCATCTGTAGGAAACATTTAGCAGTCAGTGTGTATGAGAATGATAAAGTTCTCCTTGCAGATGTCTTTCCCTTTTCATAAATATTCAGGATGTTTATCGTGTCCTTTTGGAATAACGCAGCAGATTTATGTCGCGAGTCCAAACCGAGCCAGCAAAACGGGTTCTTGTTGTACTTTCTTTTTCAATCACATTGATAAATGTTTTATATCCACTTATCATTTTTATTGTCAGCAGAGTCTATCCCAGTTTATTCAAGACGGAAGGTGGGGCACACCCTGGAAAGATGGTCAGTCCATTACAAGGCTATGATACAGGAAAACACAACCATATGTCACACACCTACTGTCAGTTTTCTCACTTTTTTACTTTTATTGTGATAGAAAATACCTCTAAAGCATTTTAGTTCAGGGGCCAAATACAGAGCAGTATGATCTCAAGTGGGCCGAAGATTTTATGCAGGAAAACAAATAATTTCAACATTATTGTGCCCTAGTTTGCACTTCTATGTATAAATAAAATACTAAATATGTAAGAAACTGACAATATCTAAGCAATAAGTGATAGACATCAGTATCAACAGGATCTTCAGTTTAAACTTCCTAGATTTTGTGACCTATTTCTATTCATTTAAAGGAAATATGTAACAATTTGAGGAAAATTAAATTATTTTGTGAGAATATTTAGTTTTCTCTCCAACTGTTTAACATTAAAAATGACTGCAATCATGCAATATAAGCACTGGGAAAACAGTAAACTCCTGCAAATATTGTTGAGTTTCAAAGATTCAGGTTGTCTTTGTCATTTCTGCTTTCTCCTGCAGGCCGAATTGGATTCTCCAAGGGCCAGATTTGGCCCCCGGGTCATGAGTTTGACACACGTGCTCTCAATAGAAAAAAAAAAAAAAACTTAAAACGATCGTAGCATGTCTCTCCAGTCATGCAACAATTACATAAAATATTATTTCCACAATCTAGTGACATAATTAGACTTCTAATGCAAGGGGTGGTCCTAATTCAGCTTAACCATGGTTTGCATAAAAATTCAGACATTTAGTCAAACTGATCACAGAAAAAAGGTCGTAAACCATGGAATTCATTGAACTACTATGCATTTTCACCATTCTTTACTTCTCCATATTAAACGGGTGGCTAAATATGTAGCAAATGTTTCGACAAGATAAACAACTTGACAAAATCTTGTGCTACAAAGTATCGTGACACCACTCTATCGCTCCCTAAGGAAGGGTAAGAAACACTTTATTAAAGGGAGAATATAAAAAGAGACGGCAGTGTTACACATTGGTGACGGGGAAGGGAACAGGGAAGAAGGAGTCAGGGTAGGACAATGGAAGGTGGTGGAGTAGAGGGCGTTTATTTTCTTCGTAGTCAGATTAAATCAGGGAAAGCCGGTAAAACAGAAGTGGGTACTTGAAACGGAATTTGGGAAGAGCTGAAAATGAAAATCTGAGGATCTACGTATGAATAATGACGAGAACAATACCTGTGCAAACAAATAAATTAGAGTCTCTAAATTAAACATGATGTGATTTACCTCCATATTCTGCTTAATAATAATAATAATAATAATAATAATAATAATAATAATGCATTGGATTTTATATAGCGCTTTATCATCGTCACACAAAGCGCTTTACAGAATTAAGGCATTATTCTTTCACTCCACACTTAGTGGTGGTAAGCTACTATTGTAGCCACAGCTGCCATGGGGCAGACTGACAGAAGCGAGGCTGCCATAGTGCGCCATGCGCTTATACAATGTTGCTTATTTATTCTAATAATGGCATTTAGTTTTTGCCATTCATACACAGTTAACTGATGTGAAAGTGGACAGATGTTCAGTTTATTTAATTTGCTTGTGTTTAGCCTCCAACATTCTGTGATTGTGTAAAAAAAAAAAAAAAAAAACATGCAAATTGCAGAATCTCACTTTCTGACATGGAAATGAATTTATGTATTTATTTCAAACAAACAAATACAAAAAAAGATGAAAATTAATAAACAAATCTGAACAGAATCTCTATAAAAAAAAAGTGAATTTCTATATAATACACCTTTGTCACTCAATAGGCTTGTCAAGTCCGACACCCGTTCTTCACCATTAAAAAATGGAAAATCCAATACAATAAACTAAATGGACAAAATAAACTAAATAGCAATGTTGTTCATCATTTATTATCAGAATTTAAAAAGACAAGTGGATATTGCAATTTGACAGAATAGACATGCATTGTAAAAGGGCTAATATCGCATATTTATGAACATTTTACTCATTAAACAATTGTACAAATCAAATCTGGCACAGAAATAAGGAACTGGGTCGACTCTGAATGGGAGAAATAATGACGGGGGAAACGGGAGGCTCCACTTTTGTGATTGTTCACTTCCTGTTTAGGTGTCTCACGACTACGTGATAAACAACGTTTATCTTTTGCTGCACATTCACATCAAGTTGGTGACTTTTGAACTTTTTAATCGACTGCTGTCATTGCGTTTCTCTTGCCTGCGGGCCGGTCGTAAAGCACTTCACTGCGTGGCATGATGGGCGTCTCTGATTTAGTGTTTACCTCATCGAGGTGCTTAGTTTTAGTTCTTTTGATCTTTTTCTTCTTGTCACTGCTGTGACTAAGGAGAGGACCTCTTCTTATCTGGTTGCACATCAAACTTCAGGTTGCAGTTCAGTTCTTTGCTGTGTGTATAGTTTGACAGTATTTTTTCAGGACACTTTGCAGATACATTTCCAATAGTTGGTGAATAAGCTTTAATGGACTTTGATCAAGTTGTATATCTCAAGGCTAATGTCAAAATGGTCCATAATCGGTTAAAACCACACTATTATCTTTAGACATGAGAGATGAAAGCTGATGCCTTCTTTCTTTTTTACTGTGAACTTTATATTTTGTTAAGCACATTGAGATGACTTTGTTGTAATTTGCGCTGTATAAATAAAGTTGAATTGAATTGAATGTAACATTGCCGGCCATTCACAGCCTGTAAAACACTTACTTATGATTACACTTTTGCTTTTTGAATGTCTCACATAACCAATGTTTACACACTCCCGCGTGTTTTAATTGCAATATTTACCCATCTTAAACAATTCCCGCTATCTAAGACGACTCCTTTAGTGTCAACATTTCACATTTAATCTGTGTTTTTTAACTCATTTCTATGTTTCTGGAGTTTATCTAATCAAGCCTGCACAAATCTCATTTAAAAAGCAGTAAGATCAACAGGATTTATCACATTATTTTGTCTGTTTATATTTCTTATGAAATTGTAAAAGGATGCTGCCTTTATGGCCGCCTCATTCATCATTTCTACTCGGTGCCAACTGTTTTTTTTTTGTTTTTTTTCTTAACAAGATGTACTGTTACTCTTTTAAGCCAGCGATTTGTTACAACATTTTGACACTTAATGAATATAAAGTGTTGCTCAACTAGGCTACAAAACGTACGTATGTGTGCTTGTGTGTGTGTGTGCGCGCTCGCTGGTGTGTGTTTGTGTTTGCGTGTTTGTGTAGGACAGCCGATGATAAATCGTTGTTGTCTGACTTGCTGTAGTGGAAGACACTTGTAACATATGGATGGTGGATTGGATAAATCTGCTGAAGGAGGTTCAAGGCTCCTCTGGGCTCGCATGCGTTGACGTCTGGCGTCCTGTGAGTCTCTGTTTGTGTGCACAGTACCTGTAAAACCTCACAAGGTTTACACACTGAATCACATCACCAATGGATTCTGCTCTTTATTTGAGGCAGGTTTGAAGGCTCCTTTAAATATATATCTCTACATATGGGTCTAAAGGCACCAGCTTTATCTTTTTATCACTGTTAAAATACTTCTGTATGTTTCCTATATTAGCATGGGTGTGACTGTTAAATAGATATTAACTATGGACCTTGAAAACTAACTAAACATTGTAAATCTTCCCAAATCATCAACCAAAAATGCTAAATGCAGGTTATTGGTATTACATTTAGATGCTTGGAAAGGGCCAGACGAAACAGCATGTGCAAATCTTGCGCAAGATCATTTAAAACTGAGCAGTGTCGCGCAATTGTGTAGCACACACAAGATTTCACGTGTCTGTACAAAATACCGTACGAAATACGATATAGAGCTGACAATATGATAAATAAATCAGAATCAGGGCAGTGGGGGACCAGGGCCGTGTTAATAAATTACCCAATGAAGATATGTGTAGCAATTTAAAAGAAAAGCAAAAAAACATTTGACTGCAATAATTAGTAGGGTTGGGTATCGGTTTCGCTTTATCCGGTGCCTACTCGGTATTCTTTAAAGGGTTCGTAACATATGGAAATAATAAACAAAAACATTTAAATAATATCAAATAAAACAATATTGTCTTAAACTATTTAATACTGGAGATTAATATTGTTATCATGATTTTGTCTGTCAACAATCATTATTAGCCTTTGTAAAAAGAAAAAAAAAAAACTCTTTATTTCAATATATATTTTTAAAGCTATAGAGAGCCATTACAAAAGAGTCAAAGAGCCACATGTGGCTCCTGAGCCACAGGTTGCAGTAAACCCCTGAGCTAACCAATCTGTTGCATTCCTGTGTAAATGCAAAACTGTGACTTCTAAATCTGGTGTTAAAGCTTAAGTTTAACATTTTGTCTACAAACATGACTTGTTATGAGCTTAACGTTAAACAGAAAGTCAGCGGACACTGAGTTGAAGTATAGACATGGCTCATATGTTGTCATATGCAGTGTTTGCTAAAGGGAAAGGCTGCTGTGTCATCATCTGTGATGATGTCCACATCACGAGCAGCGCTGGGAGCATGACTCACTTCAGTTTGTCTGGGGTTGTTGACGTGTTTGGCTTTGGGTCACGTAGGTTATCAAACATGGTGCATTGTCAGGCTTTTAAGTAAACTCCATGTTGTCTTTTATCCTCTCGCTATCAGGTATTTGCAATTGGTGTGCTGAATCTGATGAGTAGCGGCACTGACGTCACAATCAACAACCAGGGGAAGGCGAGGCACCGAAATGAGGTCTGGTTGCTATCGTTTACCGGTGCCACATTGGTACCGCGTTTCGGTACCCAACCCTAATAATTACAGTGTGTGTGAAAGTGTTTCGCTTTACAAAGACAGAATAAAAACACTCAACTCTATTTATATAGCGCAAAGTACAACAATGTCATCTCAGCGCGCTTGACAAAATATATGGTCTATAGCAAGAATTATACTTTCAGCTCAAAATACACAAACCAAAATTAAATCTCTGAGCTTATAACAAATATAACATTAGCTTGTCTTTGTGATAGCATTGTAAATGGTAGGTGATGCTCGTAGCGGTGTAAAAGTCATATTGTACCAGCAAAGTTCGCAAGTGGTCTTCTCGGTCCTGAGGCCCGAACCGCATCTTTGACTCCCTCTATGCAAGTTAAAAACCTGGGCGTTATTTTAGACTCTGAGCTCACTTTTATCCCTCACATTAAAAATACAACAAAAGTAGGTTTTTATCACTTGAAGAACATATCCAGAGTCCGCCCCATTCTCTCTCAGGCCAACACGGAGACGCTAATGCATGCTTTTATCACTTGTCGAATCGACTACTGTAATGCTCTGCTGTCTGGTCTTCCCAAAAAGAGGATTTCAAGTTTACAGTTATTACAGAATTCAGCAGCACGTGTCCTGACAAAGACCAGGAGGTGGGAACACATCGAGTTCTCTCTGTGTCGTGGCCCTCAGTGATGGTAAATGGCTTTTTCTATTTTGTTGTGCTGGGAGCTCTGTGCCCACGGTCTGTGTCCTGCTCCTGGTGCAGGTGGTCGGGCTTTGTACGGGTGGATGTTCTGTTTGTTGTTGTCTTTGTGAGACCTCTTTGAGCTATTTTTTTAATTGTGTGTAAGGGTTTAATGATGTAAAGTACTTTTAATTATATTGTATATATAAAAAGTGGTCTATAAATAATATTTGATTGATTGGTCTTAGTTTGCTGGAAAGCCAAAATGATTCCATACAACCGATTTATGAGTCGGGTTAGCATCTCCACTTCACTGTGTAAGCTGCTATAGCAAGCGAGAGGGTCACCTTTTTATACTTTATTTTATTTATTTTTTATCTTGCGAAGCGTAGTTTTGTTACACCGCCAGTAACCACTTGTTTTCGGGGGAAAAACAAAATGACAATGTGTGATATTCTCCCAAAAACATGTAGTCAAGGGTATATTCAGGGTCATATTGCTATTTCAATTTCAGGAGTGTACAGTAATTGCAGAAATTCTGTCGGTTTTCTGTGATCAAGAATAAATCAGAAGCCCTACAACCTGTTCCTCAAAATAATCCTCTTCTTTGTTTCATTCAACAGATTTTGTTTTTCATATGTGAGGCTACTTCTGTATGTAGTTAATGATCACGTTCCATACTTCTGCAGGTACACCTGCGGAAACCTAGTTCCGACTTTTACTTCCACTAGAACTCGATAGTCAAGTTTGATCGTCTTCTCTGTGAGTTTTCATTTATGTGTGTGTGTTCCGGCATTTCCCTCTAAAGCTGCCTCGCAGGAGGCCGTCATGGAGGTATGTGTCCGTTGCATGCCCTTCTTTGACAATATCTTGGAGGTAAGAAAAAAAAAAATGGAAAAATCAATGTCTGCCAAACACAGTGAAATGTTAGGCTGTAGCCAATACATGACAGATGAGGCTTAAGGTGGTATTTTGTGAGGTGACTGAAGACGGGAACGCAGGCAGTCCTGTCTGCTATTGTCAAGCAGAGTGACATTATAGAGGTTTTGAAGGACAGTAGATCTGACTTCACTGACTACTTTTATTATGGTCTGAAATGACGTGGACCCGTATGAATGTGTGAGAACGACTCTGAAATGGAGGGGAGGGTAAAGTTAAGGATGACTGTAGACAGCGTGCACTTTAAAAGTCAGATTTGCTAATAAATGCTGATACTCAGCCACTCAGAAGACATCACGTCCAGCAGAGATTGGATGGAAGTACAGTGAAATTACAGTCCTCTTGATTAGACTGGGTTGGACCGCAGAGCAGAGTGGTGCTCCTCGTTCACATTGCCATGGAAATCTAGCCTTAATTCACAGTATTTGATTGCTTAGAATTGTCCCCAGCCATGTTTTTAAGGTTCTTTTTTATTATTTTTTTTTTTTTTACATTTTCCACTGCAGAGCTCAGCAGGGTTGAGGTCAAATACATTTCTCACTTAAAATTATGTATTCAATTACCCATGTCCAATTACATTTCAATTACGATTACAGCGACCACCATTTTTTTCCAGTTACAATTCAATTACAAAGATTTTCTCAATTACTAAAGTTCAATTAAAATTCATCACAATTACTTAATAAAAGTTAATCATCTCTTATGATAGCAGGTCCTAAATCAGCTGGCAAATACTCCAAAAACAAACATTTATCATCTAATTTCTATAATATCTATTGGTTACCTTGATAGGCTTCAAAATCAATGAAAATATAGGTTTCAATATTTTTGGTGTGGACATCTGAGCCTTTTTTGTAAATATTTTTAAATACATATGTGTAGAACTGTACATAGAACTGTACAATTATATTTGACAATTTGTTTAATGGATATTTCATGGCAATTACAATTACAAAGTCAATTACTCAATTACAATTTAATTACAATTACGACAGCAACAGATTTCCAAAATTACAATTATATTTATCAATCATTTATCAATCATTTATCAATTACGCAATTACAATTATAATTGACCTCAACCCTCGTGCTCAGGACACAGAGGTTATGGCATACGCAGAGCGAGGGCAGGGGGAGCATTGCCCCCCAGTGGTGAAAAGTTTTCATTACAGTTTTTCCAAATTCATTAAAAAAAAAACAATTCAATTTATAATGTAAATAATATGCAAATATTTTAAGTGCCATACGTGACTGTACAAAATACATATGAATTTATTTGTTATTTGTTGACGCACTTCTTCTGTTGCACAATACTTCTTCATATTGTAAATGGTGAGGCAACACTGCACCCAGCAGTTCATGTATGGCACTGCACAGAGGTGGAAAAAGTACTAGTCTTCAGCACTCAAGTAAAAGTATAGATACTTGAATAAAAAAATGACTCTGGTAAAAGTAAAAAAAAATTAGTTGCTCCCTTACTTGAGTAAAAGTTAAGAAAAAAATTACATGCTACTAAATGTAAAAACCTCTCGTAAAAAAAGTAAAACAAATGTCTCTTCAATAATAAGACATGGTTTTTAAACCAGTAAATTCCATATCTTTTATTCTTTCTAAGAACTTGTAGAATACTGGTACATGGACACAAGTTAAATCTGTTCCCCTCTATCAATACCTAGAGAATTTAGCACTCATAATAAATACAATTTGTAAATATATATATATATATATATATATATATATATATATATATATATATATATATATATATATATATATATATAAACTACTTAAGTACAATAACAAAGTATTTGTACTTCGTCACTTAAAGGTCTAGCATTCTGCTATTTTTCTCTCATATCCATTTGTTCTAAAAACCCCAACAACATATTGAGGTTTATTTTCCCAAACTCACCAGTTTTCCAGTGTTTTAGCTTCTGAAAAGTAACTCTTCTTTTGTTCATGTCATCCTAACCCCGAGTGACCACAGGAATAGTCTATTTAAGACTATAGTTCACTGTTTTGTCCAACCGCTGCGTCGCATTGGGTCACAAACACGTCAGATTATGTCAAAGGTGATACAAGGCGATATAACAGCTACTAAAAGTGGAACTGATTGTGAGCGCTTTGGATTATCTATATACTGAACGTAAATATATTCTCTGTGGATAAAGGGACTGGTTGTTAAGGGAGTGGGCTTGAAATCGTAGTATCACTGGTTCTAATCTCCCTGGTCCATCACTGTTGGATGTTGATCATTCCCTTATATTAACCCTAACTGCCCCCTAATGGCTACACCGTGGCTGCCCACTGCTTCTCAGGGAGGGGTTAAATGCAGAGAACAAATTTTGTGAATGTAGCTTTACATATATGACAATAAAGTATAATATTTATTCTATATTAAACCGCTGTGTTTGTTTTAGCTGTGAGGTAGTCCGAGAGGGAGGAGTTCACATTCTGATAGGGTAGGAGGAGCCAGGATTGTCAGGAGGAGGAGTTTCCGCAAGAAAAACCCAACTCTGCCGTTTGTAGCTTACTTTTTACAAAATGTGGAATAACAAGGAAGGGAGGAAAGAGAACTTTTTCCAACTTAGGCCCTCTGAATGAGGCTAAATGAATGTATGTCACTGTAGCAAGACCATTAAGTGTTTTTTTTATAATACTGCCCTTTAGGCTAAAATGAAGCAGAAAGCCGCTGCTGGCCTCATTTTATCATGATTTTACAACATTAAACGATGCGTCAACACAAATTTTTGTTACTTATAATTTTTGCATTATTGTATATGTTACACACATTGTGGTTGGCGCGAATCTCAAGATGGTTTTTATATTTAATTTCCATTTTAAAAGAAAGTTACACATCATTGTTTTAAAAATAATTTCCATCCACACAAAACGTCACTCTCTGTTGTTGGCAGATTTATGCATTAGGGTTATAGCTTTGCCTAACAATATTTGAGACCTGGTCCATGTAGGAGACCTGTCTAGTGTGAGCCCAGCCCATCCATACAGAAATTCACAGGAGAGGCGCAGGCGGCACGAGGCCACTCGAGGCCGTTATGCGGCAGGGGTCGACCCCTGGACCGCTGGGGGGTGTGGCTAGTGCCCCGCTGTGCCTGGGGAGTGGGGGGTGCCGGCATGCCCAATGGGGCCGGTATGGTTCGGGGGTGCCGTGGGGTTAGTTTCCGGCCATGCTGCTCGGCACATCCCTGGTGCTCCGCAGTGCCCACCCCGCTGTAACAGGAAGCGACCGCGTCCGCACCAGGACCAGCACAGGCCCACACAATACAACACCGTCCACAGGGAGGTGACCCCGTTTCCACCGATGAGAGAATACGCCATCAACCACCCAAGCAGGGCCACCTCGCCAACCACAGACCAACAAGCAGACGTACCAAAGCACCCGCACTACCCCACACCAAAGCCTCCAGCACAGTCCCTGTGACGTTTGGAAACTTAAAACTCCGGTTATCAGTCCAACACTCTTTGGTCATAGTTTTCCAAAAGCTCTGTTTTTAATGACCTTATCCTGCATTTTTGTGTGGATGACAGGCCAAAAAATATATTTGCTTTAGCAGAAACCCGGCTACTTGTGGTCTCAAACTCTGCCTATGGGTTACGGTTGTATCTCAGTTTGTTCACGCTATGTGGCCGAGTCTTATCTGTAAAACAAGCGTGGTACGTGAGTGAGGAAACAGTGTGTTGCTGCTACCTCATCCATGATGAGCCTGCATGACTCCAGCAGTGACCTCGCTGCAGAGCCGTGGGCCATATCATGTTGCTTATTGAGCATGCACAAAGCCTCTGAGGGCATGCACATTACATCTTAGTCTTTCTTGCAGAGCAAGCAGAGGGTGGAGGAAAAAAAAATCTAAACTATCAGTAGTGCTGGGAGGCTTTTCTCACAGTGTGTGTGTGTGTGTGTGTGTGTGTGTGTGTGTGTGTGTGTGTGTGTGTGTGTGTGCGTGTGCGTGTGTGTGAAAGAGAGAGAGAGTATAACCAAATATCAATGATCAAATATGCCAAGTGAGCACATGCATTTATTCAACACAATCACCTTGTACGACTCGTACTGCACGCTAACGTTATCGAGCAGAACAGAAAAATAACAGTGATTTGTCCCCTCTTATCATTCCTGTCCTGTGCACTGCTCGCCGGGGTTAGAATTCACAGCCTGGCCTCAGGAAAACTTGCTGGAAAGCAGAGATTTTCAGCTTGTGCTGCCACAGCTCGTGCTCTGGAGCCCAGACGCTGCAAGAATTGTCAGCTTAGAGAGACTCGACTCATGTGCAAGAGAGTCAGCTATAGCAGGCAGATAGAAAAGCACCAACATGTATTATTGTTGGCTTATTATTGCAGTTCATTAGATGAAGAGACCTGCCTGACAGTTCATTAATAAATAATGGCTGAGCTAATGTGTGCGATATAAGAGATTGCTGTGTAATTATCAGCAGGTCTGACTTCTTAGAACAGTATTTTTCAACCTTGTGGTCGGTACCCCATGTGGGGTCGTCTGGAGTTTAAATGGGGTCGCCAGAAATGCCTAGTAAATAATAATAATAATAATAATTTAAAAAATTCTGATTAAAAATGTATTTTTTCAATATTGTAAATTATAATTATTTTACAAATTAAAAACACTTAGAACTGTGTTTTTAACCATTGGGGTCGGGACCCTGTGTGGGGTCGCCTGGAGTTTAAATGGGGTCACCTGAAATGTTTAGTAGTTCATAAGAAGAAAAAAATTTAAATACTGAATAAATTGACATTTTTCAATTATTATTTTAAAACTTAAAACAAAAAAATAACTGTATTCAGTACTTTCACTTTGTCAAATATAAATCTAATTATTATTATTATTATTATTATTATTATTATTATTATTATAATTAATAATAATAATAATAATAATAATAATAATAATAATAATAATAATAATAATAATAATAATAATAATAATAATAATTAATAAAATGGGGGTTTAAAAATATATAGCACAACTTTGTATTTGTAATACAGTAAAACTAACTTGATGTCTTAAGGGTCTCCAGAAATTCTTGATATTAAAATGGGGTCACTGTCCAAAAAAGGTTGGGAACTACTGTCTTAGAAGTCAGTATTTTGTTTTGATGTATTTAGTTTTATTTTACTGTTAGTTTGGGAAAAGAAGCTACTTTTATATATGTTAATTAGAGCTGTTTAATTCTTAGATGTAAATAAAGATAACGTAGAATAAAAATTGTGCCATATTTGCACAGTCTTTATTCTGTTCTATTTTATTCAATTTTTTTCTAGTTTTAGTTTAACTTGTTTGTTGTTATTGCTGCAGTTGTAGAGTGTCTTTCACAAAGTCCGCTTTTCATTGTCCAGCAGTGCTTTGCACATTACAATTAAGTTATTGAATTTTAATTGTTCATTTTCCAGAGCACAGATTAGTTTTTCAGCAAAAAATTAAAAAAATAAAATCAAATTAATTTGATGCAATCCTCAGACACTTACTGTAAGTGAAAATGTTTTCCCGAAATACGCTTCAGGTCTTTATAGTCTTTCAACATTTTCTGATTTCTTTCTTAGTCTTCTGAGAAATGTAATTAACAGCATTCCTGTTGCTTCGGACAGAATAATGATAATAATAATGATTAAATAACTTGAAACTGAGCTCGAAGCTCAAAATTTCTAATTTCTTTGTCCATATTTGTTTATTCATGGCATTGTGAAGGATACGTATAGTATGAATCTCCTTCCTCTCAAATACTCTCATAATAGAGGTGAAAATGACTCATTACTGCGAGTGAAGTGCATCCAATCGAGAACAATACGCCAACAATTAATCAGTAAAGATAGGCGTTTCCATTTTTAGATGGCTACAGCTTCCTTTGTGTGGCTTTCTCACAAACTAACCACTCTGCAGAGGAAATGCAATTATACTGACGATTGGGGGAAAAGAAGACCGCCGCTACAACCATGAGTGGCTTGTTTTTTCCTGTGACCATTTTCTCGAGTGATTGGAGGAACGGCTGCAAATGAATAGGGAGGCACATGAATTGCAGGCAGAAAAGACATCACGTTTCCATGACCCCCCCATACAAAGATGATGTAGACGTTATTCTTTGTGTGCCTTTACTATTTGAATTTATATTGCTTTAGTAGGAACAGTGACTCACGTTGTTTTGTTGTTATTCCTGACACTCACTCCTGAATCTTTAAAAGCTTCTCTGCGGTGGCCACAACCAGCCTAACTAAACTTTAATGCAGGCTCTATTCAGCCAGGCAACATCCAGCTCCTTAACAACAGCAATTTAGTTGCACCCAATGGTTGCTCTCAAGGGCAGTTAGAAAATACATAGGGTGGCCATACATCCGGCATCGCCTCGTGAAGTCTCCTTTCTTTTTAACCCTCCTATTATCAGCCAATATTACTAACACATTTAACCCTTGGGGTCAATCTGACGCCAGGGATATTTGCCTCCAGAAAACGATGGTCATAAAATTGTTGACCAAGTTTTTATGCCAGGCACTTTATTTGTATTTGTTGAATACATAAATAACCCCTTGATTATGAAACCTTGACCTGTTCTCTAGCGCCACCATCAGGCCAAACCTTTATATTAGGAATGCACCGAATATTTGGTAACCGAATATATTGCAAAAAAAGCCACATTTGGCCTTCGGTGGAGTGAGTTAAAAGCAAGGCCGAATAGTAGCGTGTGGCGCAATGACGGAATCAAACAACGTGCATTGATTTTGAGTCAGAAAAGTGTGTGCGTGTTGCTGCAGCAGCTCCTTCTTTCTGCACACAAACAGAGCCAGACTCTCTCTTTTCCGCTTATCCCTCACCGTCGTCCGTCACCGCTTGAAAATTGGAAGTCGTTCAATTCCACTACCGAGTCGTTGTTAATAAAGTATAATATATATTGTATATTAAACCGCAGTGTTTGTTTTAGCTGTTGGATAGTTGGAGAGGGAGGAGCTCACATTCTAATTGTACCCATCAAATTAGGAAAAGCAAAAAAAAAAAACTCAACTATTACTTGACCCCAAAGACAATAGGAGGGTTAAAGGCCTTTTGGTCTTTTAGTGCAGTAGGTTTCTTCTATGGATCATTTTGGTTCAATAACGAAGATGTTGAGCTGGTTGGATTGTCTGTGGAATATTGGAATATTTGGGTATCAAATCCAGAACTATTCTAAAAAAATAACGTTCCCAGTATGGTTCGATGGATTCCTTGAACTTTTGAGAACAAAGGAAAACATTTAATGGACTAAAAAGAACCATTCTTTGTATGAAAATGTGTTTATTTGTTTGAATAATCTTTGTTTTTTATTAGTTGTGTTGCTCACTTTTCATACCCACAATGCTCCATATGCAACTGGTCTTCTGCATGAAGTCCTACATATCTCATAAATAACATACACGTTGTTACAATAGTTGAGTTTGCACTGGTTTGGTCAGTTTGAAGTGTTTGAAATGCTAAATGAGCCTCTGTTTTGACTAATATTATTAGCACATGCTGCATAGCTGAGCTCTTGTTAAGGAAAACTATTGTCAATGTGTGCTAATGGATGAAAATTTGACTTTTTAGTGTTCTCTGACTGAAAACAGCTGATGGTTTGGTTCATAAAGTTCAGCATAAAGTAAGTGTTTTCTTTATGAAAAGTAATTAATACTGAAACAAAGTTTAGATTATATTTTAGGAATCAATATTTTCAGTGCAGCAGGATATATTATTACTTAAAAATATTGTACCTGAGCTGTATGAATCCTTACAGTACAACTAAAATATTTAATATTATATGTTTTTTTTAAAATAAAACTACCAACTCTCTCTCTCGCCTTATGTTAAGGGTTTGCTATTATTTATCTGTATATATCCTGGTTTTGGTAAGTCCTAAAAATTCTCCTCTTTTTTGGTGTTATTGAAAGTTGAATACTAGTGTCCTTTTTTTTATATACAGTATATATATATATATATATAAAAAAAAGTGCTTAAAAAACACACTCACAACAAATTGCTTTGTAAAGACTGTCTCATATAAAAGCTTTCAATGCTTCCATTCATTGTCCCTGGTGATGATTTTTTTTTTTGTTTTGTTTTGTTTTGTTTTTTGCACACTTTGACACGTTACTCTCATCTTATTTTTGTTCCACAGTAAAAACCAATGTTGCAGCAAAAGGAAGTGGCAGGTTTACCTTGATACTGTCAACATAAACACATTAAATACAGTATGTAAAGAACTGAGATCAGCTGTAAACGTGATGTAGCATAGCCAGGATAATGTCTTTAAACAACATGTTAGTTTTACCAGTCATCTTGTTAAATTGTGCCGAGAAATCATTTTTTTTCTGAAAAACCTACAGCTACAGTGCCAAGACTGCATATCATCAGCAGTTTATTTATCAAATTATTAGGAGAAAATTAAAAGTGACACCTACATTTTGTGTCCAATAGTTGGAAACTATATTTTAAAAAGGAACATTATATATTGTTTTTGCACTTATATGACCTTTTGGTTGGTAGCGCTCAGTTTTAAGATGCTGTCCTGGTCCTGGATTCAAGGTCTGGATTTATTTAAATTATTTAGATACCACTTAAGAAGTCCCAAAGTGCTTTACAGAGCAGTGATTCTCAAATGAGGGGACGCAATGACACTGCAGGGGGTACTTGAGAAAGAGAGATGAAAATTACCAAATGAAAGCATTAAAAATGTGTATTTAGTTAAAAATGATTATCATACTAAACAAAGACACACAAAATAAGAGAAAAATATAATGAATAATAAAAAGAACAAAACAAACAACAGCTAAATACACAAAATGACACCAAACACACACACACACACACACACACACACACTAAGAGAGAAAAATACACAAGATACACACACACAGAATAATTTAAATATCAACAATACACAAAAATGACAACAAAAAACACACAGAAAAGAAAACATATATTGAATAATGAATGTAACAGACAAACAACAACAAAATACCACCAAAAAACACACGCACACACACACACTAAGAGAGAAAAATTATATTACCAGCAACACACATAACGACAACAAAGACACACTAAATTAGAGAAAAATACACAAGATCACAACAAAATACACATAAAATAACAGAAAATATACAAACTCTAAAAGAAACAACCAAACGACACCAAAAACACACACAGAGAGAATAATTTAAATAATACCAACAACACACAAAAATAACACAAAATAAAAGAAAAAATATACAAAATAATAAAAAGAACAAACAAACAAAATAATAAAAAATACACAAAATGATGATAGAACATGAACTGAAAAAAAAAAAAAAAAAAAAAAACTCTAGAAATAAATCTATTCCAGAGGCACTAAATACTATTTCATTCCAATTATTTGCTAAATTAGACTCTTTAAAATGTGTGTTATCACTCTATAGTTGTGTTTTCATAGAATTCTGAGTAATACGTTGTAGTCGGACAAAGGGGGTACTTGAGCCAAAAAAGTTTGAGAACCACTGTTTTACAGACAGATTTTTCATGTAAGGCACCAATCAACCAATGGGAGCAACAAGAATACATAATGATAATAGATTAACTTGACTAATCTAATCTAATATTATCAGTCATAAAGTGATATCGGTCAACATCAGTCTCGGTTTTTCCACTGATATTGAAAAACTTTAGGGAACACCTATTAATCATTAATTAGTTTCTTATTAGCATGCATATTTGTAACATATTGACTCTTATTTAGTTTATTATTAAGTACTTATTAATTCCTTATTCTGCATGGCTTTAATATACAACCAGTAAGGCATTAACTAAGAGTTTTCCCTCAATAACCTCAGAATTATTGCTTCTTAGTATTAAGTAAGGAAGTTGTTGTATATGAATTACAATCTTAACATGCTAGGGTTAGGATTTGGGTCAGGATTAAGGTTTACCCTAACCCTAATCCTAATCCTAACCCTAACCCTCTTTGGACTGTGAGACTGCCATTAAGTGTATAATAAGGCATTAATAAGTACTTAATAAGGCATTATTAAGTGTATAATAAGGCATTATTAAGTACTTAATAAGGCATTAATAAGTACTTAAGGCATTAACAAGTACTTACACATTACTAATTAAGAGCCAATATGTTACTAATGCTAATAAGCAACTAATTAATGGTTAATTTAATGTTCGCTAAACTAAGTATTACCAACTACTGATATGTGCTGTTGTTTGAGACGACCTATTAAAAACAAATATGGCACTTGTTCTACAACTAAAGTTGAATAAATATTCTTATTTTGAGGAGTTGATGTTTATTTGTAGAATACATTCAGTGGAGCATCACATTAAAAGTAGGACAAACCTGTTATTTATAAAATTAGGTATATGGAGGGGGGGGTTGTGTATTTATCGGTATCAATAGTAGCTGGGTTTTTATTACAGATTTTTGCCAAATAAAAGCGATATTTCTAAATGTCGACAAAGTATAATTGCGCTTTGAACGCGTTTCCAGTGAACGTTGTTTTGGAGCCTCGCAACTCCCGTAAAATTTCATTCTGTGATTCTTCGCCGCAAGAAGACGGACACTCCAAACCTCCTCATAACACTCTGTATTCCTTTGTTGTTTCACGTCTAACGTGGCAGTAATATTTTTTTTAAGTCTAATGCTAAGAAATGTCTCGGTCTCCTCTTCTGTCCACACGTACCGCGTCGTGTTTACTCGGAGAGAAATGGTCATGTGATCAGGTACCTCACGTCCTGTGACGCGTATTTGCAGAAAAAAGTGTTTCCATAGCGCTTTTGCGACACATTTTAACATCGAAACATTTGAAATTCCTCCTCATGAAGGCGTAAAACATTTTTAGCGATATTTGAGTGTTTTTTTTAAAATTCTGGTGTTTCCATGACCAGTTTTTATTGGGCTATTTAGATTTTGTGCATTTTAAGGGTAAAGGAAACAAAGCTAATGTCAGACATTATTAGCATATTGTATATCGACAAAAAGCTATGACCGATTATACAGTATCTACTTATTAATCACCAATGCTACGTAGTTTTCCTGCATTTTTTTGGGGGGTTCTTTTTATAAATACATTTTGATAGTTATTTAGCTTTAGAGATGAATGTATAGTAAGTAAGTAAGTAGTTTATTTATAAAGCGCTTTTTGCAGGTAAAATCACAAAGTGCTGTACAGAGTTGTGGTAAAAGTACAAGTGCAACACAATAGAATTATAAAACAAGAGTGCAATGTATGAAGCTGCTGCAGCAGAAAATGCTTTTTTTATTTATTTTTTTAAAAAAAAAGGAAAAATCTGCACACTTCCCTGTGGAACACAGAGTCAGTTTAAGATGTAACGTCAGCAGCTGCTTAATTTCTCCTGCCTGCGCTGCGTATGCACGAGTATTTTCTAGGTGTGAGTTCAATCTATATGGACAAACAGGGACATGCCAAAGCAGTGCACACATGAATAGACACAAGCAAGTGTTTTTGTCGGTAAGGCTAATTGTCAAAACAGCTTTCGAGATTGGGTGAAATTGCTATGTAATCAGAGAGCTGTCAGAAGGAACTGCGAAACAGTCATCATCTGTATAATGATCTGCCATCTGTAGCCATGTCTGCAAAAGAGAGAGGAAGACAGACGAACAGTGATGTAAAACTTTTTTTTTTTTTTTTAAATCCTTTAGTCTATTTTAAATGATTATCTTTTATAAAGTGTGCAATTAGTACATTGTATTTCAAAAGATGGCTGCCATGTGCATTGAATCTGATTTAAATCTTGCCTCTTTGTTTGCACAGGAGTACATCTGTGTAAGAGGAAATGGGAAGGAAGTCTTTTCCTATAATGCAATGATTATGTAACTCTTGAAATATTGGTTACATCCCCGTTCCCCTGCTCTGAAATTGTTTTTAAAGATGATTCAGCCTTTGATCAGATAGAAAGTCAGCAGCAGCAGGAGGAGGGGAGGGTTGGGGGAGGGGGGGCAAGCGCTGAAGCTATGGCAGGAAATGTGATGGAATTCACTCAGCTACGTTTTAAACGTCTTCCTTGGTTTCTCAAGTTCTTCAAGTCCCTGAAAATTGCCAGCTCTCTTTTCTGAGTAAATCACCAAAACTCACCTTACGGCAAGGTTGTTCTAATGGTCCCAGATTCCCCAGGGTGCTCCCCACCTCTCCAACACCCACCACAACACCCCTTCCCTCCAGGGCCTCTCAGTTTGAAGCAGCTGTCTTTTTTTTTTTTTTAGACTGAAGAATACCGTTACAGCACCAAAGCTCTGCTGAGCTATAAAGAAATCCCTTCTTTGATGAGAAGGAATTGCTTGAATTGGCAAATAAAAAACAAACCCTAACCCTTTTTTTGTGGTAGAAATGTCATGTGGGGGGGATAATTTAGCGAAAATTATGCTATATGGTGGCTTTTGGTGCAATATATTATTACTTATTATTAGGGGTGTGTATTGCCTGGCAACTGGCGATACAATTTGTATCCCAATACATAGGTCACGATACGATACGATACGATATGGATGCATTTTCGATTTTTTTCAACAATAAGGACCCATGTTCAATTACGATTACAGCATTTTTTTCCAATTACAATTAAATTACAATTATTTTTTATCCTCAGAAAGTCAATTACAATTACGTGCTCAATTACTAAATGTCAATTACAATTAATCACAATTACTGAGCCTGAAATAAATAACCTAATAAAAGTTAACCTTCCTCTTGTGTTAGCGTTCTGTTAGCATCTATCATGCTAACTGCTCCTAAATCAACCGTAAAATGCACTAAAAACAAATATCTATCATCTCGTTTTTTTATTTCTTTCTTATCAATAAAAATATAGGTTTTAATCATTTTCGTGTGGGCATCTGAGACAGTTTTGTGTCAGTATACCCCTCGATTTCATTTTTTTTTTTTTTTAAATGGGAAAATGTGGGAACGCTTGATATGAATAATATTTTAACTTATTTGGTTCCCCAGTTTTGCGTTAAATTATAATTGACAGTTTATTTTTATAGAATTTTCATGGCAATTACAATTTTGTCAATCATCTGAGCTAAATTACAATTTGATTACAACAGCAACAGATTTTTAAATTACAATTACTCCATAATTGTGATTAATTATTAATTACGGAACTACAAATATAATGGACCCCAACCCTGAGAAGAATCATTGCCACTTTTTGTTTTTTTAAACATCAGCCATCACACTATTTTGATGAGGTAAATGCTGTGATAATAATAAAGCTGTGACCTCTCTACGTTTCGTGATCTGTTTTGATGAAATTGTCATGATGATCACAGTCTGCAATTTTCTTATTGGTGAAGGGCAAACTAGTCAAAGCAAATGCCCTTTCAATTCCATTAGCAGTTGCATCAGTCTCTTAATGGAGAGTAAAATGGCACAAGACCTTTTGCTGTACTCACACAACGAATATGAAAAGGCTTTCACCAAGCCTGCCAAGCCTAGTGAGTGCAAAATGGCTTTTAATTGTGTCCCCTCATTCAGTGTGGGAACATTACATGCAGCATTCAAGGCCTGTCGATGCTTTCATCAAGAAGGGATCATTTTTTCAAAGGTGTTAACATCATAGAAACCGAGTTGGACTAAACATTAAAGAATCGAAGAAAGAGGCATCAGTGAGCTTAAGAAAAAGGAAGTGTGATGTCATCCGAGGCTTTCAGACAATGACAAAAAAAAAATGTGACTTTCCAAACTATTTTAGAAACAGTTAGTGCATAATTACACAAGCATATTGCATTCACTTGAAATTTGAATTTCCTATTTTTCTGAATAATTCATTGTTTTGGTTTTTTTTGGCTATATTTCTATGTTCTATTGCTATATTTTTTGGAGTAATTTTCAGTTTTTTGGACACTTTTTTTTCTAAGCTTAGAGGGCATTTCATTTTGTTGGTTTGCTTTTTCGGCTATTTTATGATTTTCTTTTTGTTTTTTTTGACTAATATTTTTCTGTTTTTTGTGCTAATTTTTTTGTATTTTCTCCCATCAAATTTTTACCTGTTTTTCAGACTATTAGTTTTCTGAACTTAAAATTGCATTTTATTTATTTTTTTCTGTTTATTGGAGTAATTTTTTTCTGGTGCTAACCTTTTTATCAGTTTTTCAGGCAAATTTTTTTCTGTTTCTACTCTTTTTTTTTGCACTATTATTTTTCTGGGCTTAGAGGGCATTTGAAACAACAGATGCATTTATTATTTTGTTCAGAGCAAACGTGGTCGGCGTGTTTAACTTGATTAAAAAAAATTACTTTCAACTTGATTTAGGACATTATGAGGTAGTTCTATCTTTAAGCCATTATATGGAGAATATTATTACAATTAGTTTATCGACTTTACGCAGGCACCTGAGGACTTTGCAGTTGTTCAGGAAGAAATCCCTTTCAGATCTGCGGGATAGAGTGACGTTTCTCCAGGATCTGTTGGACAAATATGGCCTGTTCCATGGATATAAAATGATGCATTTGAAATGCCTTCAGTTTCATGGCTATGTGGTCACTAAAGATACGATCAGATCAGGAGAATGCTGAAAATACCGGTATTGGAAAAAAAAAAAAAAAAAAAAAAAAAAACCTCCAAAAAAGCATACATTACATATGAAAACACAAAACGACAAAAAAAAATACAGAAAATGACTCAAAAAGCTCAACTATGCATAACATGACAAAATAAATGCACAAAATGACAAAAACAGAAAATGGCCAAACACATTAAAATGATACAAAATGACTCAAATAATGTACAAAAAAAACAATAAAAATGCACAAAATGTTGATAAAATGCCCAAAATGACTCCAAAAACCCACAAAATAACAGAAAAATGCACAAACTGTTGATAAAATGCCTAAAATGACTCCAAAAACACACAAAATAACAGACAAATGCACAATAATTCAATATAAATGCACAAAATGACTCCAAAAACATACATTACATAAGTGAACACAAAAGGACAAAAAATAAATATAATATAAAATGAGAAAAATGAGAAAAAAAGAATTAGCCTGATAAGCCTGAAAATAAAATCAAAAAAAAAATCAAAAATATCCCCAAAGCAAACCAAGAAAATCAAAAATTAAAAAAATTCAGAAAAACCAGATGGTATTCTTTGTTTATTATGTATGTACGGAAGCTTCAATACACTTGATATATATCAAGTGAACTGAAGCTTTCGTACAGAATAAACGAAGAATTTCATCTGGTTTTTCTGAATCTGAAAGTTGGCAATTCTCTGCTTTTTAACTTTTCAGTAATAGGCTCTTTGCTCCGTCACAAAGAAACAGATTCACACTCTGGCTGGTGTTTACCTTAAAATATGAAGACCTCATAAAAAAAAAAAATATATATATATATATATATATATATATATGTATTAAATTATGCAAGCATCATCAAGATGGAAACAGGTCTATCATATCAGTGATGGCATGCAGTATTCATCACAAAGGCCTTCTAAAGCATGTCGCTGATGGAGATGATGACAAGCCCACGTTAAAGAATTATGCAAAGCAGGCATCCGTCTTGATGTGATTTCAAAGCAAAGCCCCATAAACCACACAGCTGTTTCATCTGCCTTCCCAGTCAGTGAGACTCCACATTAAAGCTCCGGCTTAATTCCCAGTGTGTCTTTAAGGAAAGACAATACTGGCCTTTAAAAGGCTCCTTGTTTTATGTGCTTGTTTTTTAAGCACAGAGAACAACATATGCTCACACTGGATAATGTAAATCAAACAGCTATGAGCCGCTGTCCGTCTGTTTTTATTTTTATTTTTTATCTGTTTGCCCAAGTGCCTCACACTAAACGAAAATATGTGTGTATAATTAATCACTAAAAGTCCTTGCAGAGTCAGGTTAAAGGCCTAAATACTGAGAGAGAAATAACGGGATGTTAAGTGATATCTCAACGGGAGACTTAGCAGAAGATTCTTATATACACACAGCAGGGTGTGTGTGTGCGCGCGCGCTCATCAACCTTAATAAAATGACCACAAGCATTAAATCATGTGCAGCTGATAAACATTTTTTTAACTAAAATATTATTTTTTTTTTCATGGTTTTCATCGATTTTTATTCATTTAAAAAAAAATACAAACCTATATCAAAATATATTGATATTCTTATTAACAAATAAAAACTAACATACAGTATATTGTTCACATGGAACAAAATCCAATCAGAACTGCTTTTGAAGGCGGGACAAGCCGGCAGGGTTGGGGTCAATTACATTTTTCAGTTACAATTACCTCTTCAATTACCCATGTTCAATTACAATTCAAGTATGATTACAGTGACCAGCAATTTTTCCAATTACAATTAAATTAGAATCATTTTTATCCTCAGAAAGTCAATTACAATTACATTCTTAATTACTTAAGTTCCATTTCAATTAATTACAATTACTGAGCCTGAAATAAATAACCTAATAAAAGTTAACCTTCCTCTTGTTAGCTTCCTGTTAGCATCTCTTATGATAATGGGTCCTAAATCAGCTGTAAAATACACTATTTATCATCTAATGTATTTCCTATCTATTGATTACTTTGTTAGGCTTCCTAATCAATGAAAATATGTTTTAATATTTATGATGTGGGCGTCTGAGCCTTTTTTGTGTCATTATACCCCCAGATTTAAAAGTGCATCCTTTTTTTAAATGGTTAAATGTAGGAAAACTTGATATGAAACATATTTTAATAATTAATTGCATGCGTAGAACTGTACATAGAACTGTAACATGGTTCCCCAGTTTTGCGTGAAATTATAATTGACAATTTTTATAGAATTTTCATAGCAATTACAATGTCAGTTATCTGAACAGTTATCTAATTAGAATTTAATTACGTTTACGACAGCAACAGATTTTCAAATAATTGTAATTAATGATCAATTATGCAATTACAATCAGTGGTCCAATGGGAAGTCAGCAGATTGCGTTTGTGTTTGTATGTGGTCTTACGCATTGTTCACATCAAATCTGTCTGTGTGTATTATTTACAAACATTAATACCATCCCATTATCAGGTTGATCAATGGGAATTTAATCTTTGAAAAATGCATAAATGAAACTTATACTTTATATTTCATTGACTACATTTGTAAAAGACTAATTTTAACTGAAACGAAGCATTTCAGTCAAATTTAAATCAACATTTGCTGTCAAAAATGACACTGATGATAAAACAGTGCATTGGCGACTTTGAAAAGAAACTGATCCCACCAGACGTCTGAAGGTCTGCTGTGGTATCTGCCACTTAATCGTTTAGCAGCTGATCTCTCATGTTTCACAGTTACCCACCAGTTGGTTTGTAGATATTCAGACATGGCTGAGATATGAGCGCTTTTATTACTGCTTTCTGCAGGATTCTTTTTTAAAGCAATAGGGAGTTGGAATGGCAGCAAAAAAATAATACATATATATATATATATATTCATATAAAATCATATGAATGAAAACCAAGAAACTTTCCCTCAACCGTTTACCAGCAGTCCCACTGTCTGGTGATGAACTGGGCTTGTGGCAGTCTGCCAGAGATGCTTAGTTGGATTGAGATCTTCTATTTTTTTTTCGCTTTGGCACGAGGCTTTATCCTGTTAGCGGAGGCCTCTGCCATCAGGCAATTTTCTCTCAATAAAAGGGTGAGCCATAGTCTGCAACAATGCTAAGGCAAGTGCTATCTGTCATGTAATAAACACATGAAACCTGGACCTGAGGTTTACCATTAAAGCTTTACATGAAGCGTTCCACTACCTCGGCCAGCTTGATCTGAGATACTATTCACCAAATAAAAGCAATATTTTTAAAAGTCGACAAAGTATAACTGCGCTTTGAACGTGTTTCCATTGAACGTTGTTTTGAGTAGGAGCCTCGTAACTTCTGTGAATGGATGCTCCAAACCTCCTTATAACTTATATTTCTTTATTGTTTCACGTCTAATGTGGCAGTAATAATTTTTAAGTATAACACTAAGAAATGTGAGTCTCCTCTTCTGTCCACACGTACCGCGTCATGTTTTCTCAGCGAGAAGTGGCCATGTGACCACATTCTGGTGGAAAAAGTGTTTCCATAGCGTTTTTGTGACATTTCAATATCAAAACGTCTGAACTTTCTCCTCATGAAAGCATAAAAACATTTTTTGCAATATTCAAGTGTTTTTTCTTCTTTTCTGGTGTTTCCATTTCCAGTTTTTGTTGTGCTATTTAGATTTTATGCATATCCGAGAGTAATGAAAACGCAGCCACCGTTTGGCCTATGTAGTCACTTATTTTGCTCAAGATGATAGGCAGACCCATAAAAGTATACATTTGTGTCAGTAAGTGGCAGTAGATAACGCAATAGGACTGTATTTGGTGTAAATTGTGTGATGTAACAAGACACCATGTTCATTTCCTTGATTTATAATTTACACCAATGTTTTTTTTTTGCCTTCTTCCTAGTGGTTCCCAAACTTCTTGAATGAAAAACTCTCAGGGATCCCCCACCGTGACAAAATATATATCAAGTAGGGATCGACCGATATGGGTTTTTAGGGCCGATGACCGATACGGACTGTTGATATTCTTGGGCCAATATTTGGAGCCGATACTACTTTTGCTCCCTCAATTTTACACAATGATGATAACAAATGGTACAAGTCTCAATTAAAAAAAAGGAACATTTATTGAAATTAACAAAGGTGAGTTAGAACGACACCAAGGAAAACAAAAATTAACAAATAATAAAAACAGGTGATGTAGAACAATAACAAGCAAAAAATAGAGTGAGATCTTATGAAAAGTTATAGGAACTGTTTTTCTTTGTCCTGATAATAGCTTTGACAAAAGTTGGCCTGACTAATCCGTGTATCAATCGTTCATTCATTTTTCATTATGTAACAAAAACATGAAAAACGAAAAAAAACCCACTCATGATTTGATATTTGTTTCCAAAACCAAAATGAAAAAACGGAAAACGCCTTGTTTTTTAAATTCAAGCTCTTTTGCACATATATTTTATTAACAGGATTATTGAGTATAAATTTATATAACTATAGTATTAAACACAAAAAAGAAAACATGAATAATACTCCATTCAAACACAACCCCAGAACATAAATTAGCAGAGGAAAATAACGTGATGTCAGATTTGCATTAAGCAACAAACTGTTCAGGTTTCTGCTCTAAATTACATCAACATTAACAAAAATAAATATTCAAACAAGTAGTAAACTGCTTCTCAAAGTTTTAAAAACTTCTCAGTGCAGCGCTGAGTGAGAAGCAGAGGGAGAGAGGAACATACACACACACGTCAAACCTCCAGCCAGCTGCTCGTTAAATACAACTGCGACAACAACAACACGTGGAACCACGGAACAACAGCTAAGTCAAACAGTTAAAAAATTATTTGAAAGTTTAAAACTTGCCGTTGGGGTTGAAGAGATTCTTTCATGCTCTGCTAGTGGGGGGAGAGGCTCAGCACTCTGCAGCCAACGGAGCAGTCTGTAGTAGCCGCTCTGTATATAAAGTGGATTGGCGAACGCAGCAGCGCGCATCGGCCGATGCCGATACACGTAAAACACGCAAAAATCGACCTATTAAATCGGCCGTCCGAGGAATCGGTCGATCACTAACATCAAGCAAATGGGTGACTATTCTTTTTCAAATCTCATAAAAATATTGTAAAATCTGTAATTACATGTTTTAGAACAGTGATGAAGCTCTTTATTAATAAAGTGAGGAAAAAAAAAAAAAAAAAAACATGACACCATCCCCAGTTTGGGGACCACTGGTCTATCCTAAACACTAATAGCAAACAAACCAACATGACTAAAACTACAGCAAAATCAGGGGGCACTTTTGTGATTGGGAGATGTTGGTGTTAAATGGACGGAATGAGCCAATCAGAAGTAAATACTATTGTTTGACTCAAATTTCCAACTGAAATCACTGTTATTTTTCCTTCGGCTTTGTCAGTTGGTTCATCTTCACATTCATTAGGTTGTAAACCTTTAAAGACAGAAACAAAGTTAATATCTGAAACAATGTATACATTTTAACAGCCTTTTTAAATGACAAACACAAATATTATTATATATAATTTCCTCATTTTCTGTAAGGTTTTAACAGTGAACAGAATTATAACATTTTTAACTTTGGATTATTGTATTGTATTTTATACTGTTAATTTTCCAAACTAAATGAAATGTTGTGCAAGAACCATTCAACACAACTCATTTAAATCAATGCTGCAATGTCACTTTTCTAATCTGCCATTTAGTTAAATAACTTAAACATAACGTTCATATTGAGCAGAGTTTCAAAGACTATGACAATAAATGAACATTTTACCGACCGTTGACGTCTTTGGACTGAATATATTGATGGACTTGGAGGGTCTTTCCTCTGACTGACTGAGCTTCTCTCAGTCCCTCTCAGGTGATCAAACTCAGTGATCAATACTGATCAGGGGTCAATCAGCCTGTTTCCTCCTACAGGTGCACTCTGGGAAGTCGAGTTCTAATCAATTTGGTATTATGTATGTATTTGGTGTAAATTGTGTGATTTAACAATACTGCATGATCATTTATTTGTCTAATAATTTACACCAAAGTTTTGGTTGTTTGTCCCAGTGGTTCCCAAACTTCTGCTGCGCCCTCGTTTGAAGAATGAAAAACTCTCAGGGCTCCCCAATCGCCACAAATTGTAAAAAAAATAAAAATGGGTAAAAAAGGTTTTAAATCTGAACTATTCTTCTTCAAATCTCATAATAACAAAACTATATTGTATATTAATTGTAATAAATTGTAATCACATTTTTAAAAATGGTAAAAAAGCAAATTTTTAAAAATAATTTAATTGTTGATTTTTAAACATTTTTCAAAAAACAAAAATTGACTCCAAATGCACACAACATGACAAGAATGCACAAAATAACAAAATAGACGCACAAAACAACTCCAAAAACACAGAAAAAGACCAAAAACAGTAAATCCAAAACAAAATGATTCAATTAATGTACAAGAATACAAGAAAAAAAAAATGCACAAAGTGACCTGAAAAATTTACAAAATGGCAATAAATTGCACAAAATGACTCAAAAAACACACATAATAACAGAAAAATGCACAATGATACAATACAAATACAGAAAATGACTCAAAAAAACATACAATACATTAGAAAACACAAAATGACAAAAATTACAGAAAGTGACTCCAAAACTCCATAACATGACAAGAATACATAGCATGACAAAATAAATGCATAAAATGAAAATAAAAATAAAAATTACCAAAAAACATAAAATTGATACAAAACAGATGCACAACTTCACTCAAATAATGTACAAAAATACAATAAAAACACACAAAATATCAGAAAAATGCACAATCATGCAACACAAATGCACAAAATGACTCCAAAAACATACATTACATTAGAAAACACAAAATTACAAAAAAAATACAGAAAATTACTCCAAAAACCCAAAACATGACAAAATAAATTCACAAAATGACAACAACAACAAAAAACACAGAAAATGACAACAACAACAAAAAACACCGAAAATGAACAAAAACATTAAAATGATACAAAACACACAAACAAAATGACTCAAATAATGCACAGAAATCCAATCAAATCCACAAAATAACTCCAAAAACAGTCAAAATGACAGAAATTTGCACAGTAATACAATGACTCCAAAAAATATTAATTACATAAGAAAACACAAAATGACAAAAATATACAAAAAGTGACTCCAAAAACATCCAGAGCAAGAAGAATAATATACAGTACATAAAATAAAAAATGGAAAAAATACAAAGTGACCAAGAAACACACAAACCCTTTTGTTGTTTCCTGTATTAATGCTCAGATTGGTCATTATTCTAAATACCGACCATGTGATGAATGTTTTCTGGTGCACTTTTTTAATCATGTAAAGTAAATTGAAATGCCTTTTATATAAAACATGCTATACAGATACATTTACCTCACCTTGGCTATAATTACAAACTATAAGCAGGAGTGTAGTTGTAGTCTACTAAATCCTCCATGGATTAGGTCAAATAAAGTAGAATGTGTTGAGTAAACCAGGACCAGAACTAAATTATATTTCCGTCAAAAGACAAAAAGACACACAGCTCCAGTTTGTTGTGCTGTAAATTGTTCTCCATGAAGCCAACACACCAGCGACCACCTGCCATGGTGATGTAAAAAGAATATCTATCAAGCTGAGCCACTTTCAGTTATTGCTCCATAGTCCAGTTCCAATGCTCAAGTAGCCACTCTGTGCTTTGTGCTGTGGACAGAGGTCAGTTCTGTCACCCAATAGTCCAGTAGCTCTGAGAGAGATGCTCTGTATTTTCCTAAACCTTTCAGACCCAGCTTATAGTTGCTCATCAATTTGAAGTATACTGCAGCACTTCTGTAGAATCAAATCACACTGGCCAGCCTTCATTTATAATGTCGGAGAGCTCTGACTCTCAGTAACTACTTTTCCTCTTTCAGAGTTTCTCAAAAAAAAAAAAAAAAAAACAGGACTGACTGCAGATAAGGGACATTCCCAAAGTCGAGCTACTGTTTTGGAAATACTCTGACCAAGTTGTATAGTCACTGCAATTTGTCAAACCCTTACTGTTGTCCACGTTTCCATTTCTGACGCTCAATCTGAAGGACAGCAGCTTCTCTTACTCCTCCATAGATTCCCTAATCCAGTGGTTCTCCACCTTTTCAGCCCCCAAATAAAGGTTCCAGAGACCGAGGACCCCCACTGTACCTGAAGGTGGTTGAACACAAACATGAACATTGAAGAACAGTCATGCGGCGACAGGGTCATCTATAAGGGGGAATAAAGGGGAGAGATTTTTAGGGTCCATCCATAAAGTCAGCAAAATGATGGTCCATTGTTCTATGAATCTGTGATAACCACATTTATTTATCTGAATAATATCCACTGTTATCCAGGAAGTTTAGTATTATTTGGGCCATAGTATATAGTCATCTTAAAGATGTTTTTAAGAAATAAAATGGGTTAAAAGTGACCAAAAATGGTGAAAAAGGTGATGAAATGGGATTTTTAAATTCACAGAAATAGGTTAAAAGTTGCAATTTAGTGACCAAAAACTGACAGTAAAAGTGGTAAAAAAAGGTAAATAATGGAAAAATTAGATTAAACTGGCAAATAATGGGCGTAACAAATCATAAATTTGGTTAAATTGTCATAAAAAAAAGCATGATAGATGGTAAAAAGAGGGTAAAAGTGACAATAATGGGTAAACATATGTTACATTATTTAAAAAAGTGGGGAAAAGAGTTTAAAAATGTGTAGAAAAGATATTGAAATTTGATGGAGAAGTTGCAGAAATGGTGAGTAACGTCACAAAAATTTGTTAAAATGAGAAAAAAAATCGAAAAAGTGATGAAAATAGGTTAAAATATGGAAAGTTTGGAGTAGTTACAGGAAAAGGGTAAAAATAAGGAAGTATGCGCTCAAATTGGTCAGAGAAGATTGTTAGTTTCTTGACCTCAAATGGCATCCTGACGTCATTAATATTGTAGTTAATTGTTGTATTGGTGGAGGAGGGACTTAGTATTTCATATATGCTGAATGTTTTTTGAGCTGCTGTAGTGATGTGTAAAAAAAAAAAAAAAAAAAAGCACATTACATATTCCCAATGTCAAAAAAAAAAAAAAACTGCATCTTTTATGGAGCTGTTCCCAAACACATGAGTAAATGAGGCAGTCGCTGCAGTGCAGTGCAGCTGGTGGGGCTTTGTGTTTCCTCTGTGCTTTGTAGGATTATACATGCTTCATGGCCTGATGTTATGCTAATGTGCTCTCAGTTTGTTCTCATACCTTTTTTCTTAAGTCACTCGTCAGGTAGTCCCACTAAACTTGATTCATATGAAATTGATTAAACCATATTTGCTGGAGGATGATCTAGGAAGCATCCAGATTAGAGGCTCATATCTCTGCTCGCTGTGCTGACACTTCGTCTCATTAACAATTAAGCACTGCACATTTTTAATGGCTTTGAGGTTGGCCCTCGCTGCACTTTCAAAACTTCCAGAGCAAATAGTGCCAGCAATTCCAAACTAGAGAGTAAACAATGGCAATAGGATCAATAAGGGACCATTGGCTTGATAATCTTTCACATGCACTCAGTCATTTCAGCAAACTCGCTCCACAAACAAAATGTAAGAATTTTAGCTTGCTGAATGAACTTTATGGATAGAATCATGTTACAATATCTAGGGCAGACATGGGCCACATGCAGCACTGCATCTTATTTTGTTTGGTCCTCAAAGTAAATGCACGAAAATATACAAAAAAAAAAAACAAAAAAAACAAACAACATGACAAGACAAGACAAAATTACAGAAAATTGCGCAAAATGACAAAATAAATGCACAAAATGACTCCCTAGACACAAAAAAAACACTGAGCTGAGTCAAAACACACACACAAAGTGGCTTTAATAACATGCAAAAAATGCATTAATAAATGCACAAAAAATCCACAAACAGAGAAAAGGACAGAAAAATGCACAAAATGCACAAAATTAGAAACACACTAAAATCATTCAAAACACACACAAAATGACTCAAATTATGTACAAAAATACAATAAATAAGTTCAAAATTACTTCAACAACAAACAAAATGACAAAAAAATGCACAAAATGATGACAGAATTTTAAAAAACTATGACAAAAACACACAAAATGATAATAAAAATCAGAAAATTACTACAAAAACATAGAAAAAGACCAGAAACACAGAAAATGACAGGAAAATGCACAAAATGACAAAATAAATGCAAAAAAGTGATTAAAACATGATTAAAAAAATCAATACAAAAAAAATATATAAAATGACTCCAAAAAACATACATTACATAAAACACAAAATGTTTGATGTAATTAGTGACACACCAAACATCCCAAAATCATGCCTACCAAAAATTCTTGATAGTGATTTTAAGATTTTTATGCTAATAAAATATATAGTTTACCAACCAAAAAAGATATCATCCACAAATAATGAATATAATGTACATAAACAACCTCCACACCACTCCATTAAAGATTATCATGAAAAATAAATGTTGTGTTTAAAGCTATTTTAAATAAATATTTGCTCTCCATTTAAAATGAGGGGTCAGATGTAATACATAACTCAGGGGTTAATTTATCTAAAAAATTAAGGTATTTGCTTTTTTTTTGCTTCCTAGATCTCTTCATTCACATGGTTTTTATTATTTTTCTAGAACATGATATTAAAAAGAAACCTGCTGTTTTCTGTCAAATTTAATATTTTCTCGGAATCTAATTTAGTATATTTATTCCTCGTAGTCTATTTCCCACTCCTGCTCACTGACATTTTGCTGTTGCCATCGTAGCTGCTGATTATTTGGAGAAATGCTTGGGTTTAAATGTGAAGTGGAGCTGAAGAGCTGGTGCTGGTGCTGGAGGCTGGTGCAGTGAAACCAGGCCCAGCGGTGAGGTAAAAGCAGCCAGTGGACGTAGATAATCCATGTTTCTATTAGCCTCCTTAGCACATTTCCAATGGGGCTCACAGTCTGGGCTGCATGGGAGGATGAGGAAGGATGTCTCATATTCGTTATCATCCGAGCCATGGCAATTTATGTGCTTTTTTTTTTTTTCCCCTAAGCGACAATACTGCTGCTGATTAAAGTACTTTCTGCATCAGGATGGACTGAATGTGAAGGTGTGGAGTTGATGAGGAGACCATGTTTGATTGTTCTCGAGGAAGCTTGAAATATTCTGTTAATCACAGCGAGGAGGAACAGTGTTTTAAAGCTTCTGATTTGTTCATTTTTCCCTTTGGTCATATATTGCTGCTTTATACTTGATTTAAAATTGACTCAGCTTCAGCTAGTGCTCAGTCTGTCAGCTATTCAAAGCAGGTTTTCGGGGGGTTTATCAGTGTAATAACAATAATAAAAATATATATAATAAATAAATAAATGTTATAAAATGATTTTATGATGAAAGAAAACACAAAACCAATATTGTTGCTTTCAAATTGATTTATCCCTGTCTTTGTTCTTCTCTTATAGGGATCAATTTTTCACTTTTATTCATTTATTTACTGCGTTCATGAAAATGCAAACCAACATATACAGTATTCCCCATGTACCGGTACATCAAAATTGATCACAGTCCAAATAAACATTTTCATGATTGGGAAGGAGCAGTAAAAATGAATAAACTCTTATATTTCTGACCCTTAACTTAATTAATACATAATCAATGACCCCCTCCAACCTTCCCCTATCATTCCACACAATTTTCCCGATTCTCTGATAACCCAAAAATCATTTCAGATAAACTAGGGCCAGGCCCGCGGAACGTCTCCGCACAAAATAGCATGTACCACGTTCCAGAGACTTCAGTCAAATCAAATTGTGCGACGTAAAATCTGAAAACTGAAAAATGTGTATAATATGTCTCCTTTAATGGGAATTGGCAAACAAAAAAAAAAGGGGGGGAGGGGGATGGGCCCCTCAGGCCCCTTATCAAATTGTGCGAGGCATTATTGTAATCTACGTTGAATTACCTTTGAAACGATATAGTACACGACTATGTTGCTATAAATTTGGAAATTACCGGAAAAAAGGGGCACCAACTGTCTCATCATATTCATTCATAGAGTGTTCATACTAAACAGCATTCCGGAGGAGTAGTCATTTGAAAAGCTCCCCGTCACACGTAAGGGGTAATGGGCCCCGTCTATATACTGGTATGTGCCAATGATTCGGTTCCACCAACCATCGTAATATTTGACTCGCAAATAAATGATAAATTGACTTTTGTTTTTTTTCTTTTCTTTTGGGCCCCAAATCGAAAATTGTGCCAGAACATCGATGCGTACACATCCATAGATTGCACCTAACAAATTTCAGCCCGATTTGTTCACATAACGGGAGTAGCGATTTTAACTACTGTACACAACAACAGAAATAACAACAATAACAAAGTGAGTGACGTATTGAGTACGGTAGGACGGCCTAAAAATGTACAAATCACACCACGAGTCAACTTTCTAAAGCATATTGGCTGTTTTTTTTTGTCTTTTTGTTTTTTTTTTTTACTTTTTGTTCTTTTTTTTAACTTTTTTTTAAAATTCTCAAATATTTGTATAAACCTTCAAATCATTATCTTGAGCATTCCACAACCTTACACCGACAACAGACAAGCACTTTACAACATTCATTTGTGCAATATTCCCTTTAGTATATACAATATATCTTACTTTTAACCATACAAAAATACACAAAATGACCAAAAAAAGCACACAAAAAAAACAAGAATATAGAAAAATAAAGTGGTAAAAAAAATACAAAGCTTTAGTGTATCTTCCTTTTTATGATATTCGTTCCTACCCATAATATCCATCCATCTTTATCCCTCCTATTAACCTCAAATGTTATGAACACATTTTACCCTGGGGTCAATCTGACCCCAGTGATATTCGCCTCCAGAAAATAATTTTCAGGAAATCATTGACCAAGTTTTTGTGTCAGGCACTTTGTGTATCTGTTGAATACATAAATAACCAATAACGATCAAACCTTGACCTGTTCTCTAGCGCCACCATCAAGCCAAACTTTTAAATTACAATTCATAGTTTCCATTTAAATCTTCTCACATTTACTGACAACATTAATGAGCACAAGAGTCTGAACAGTTATTGGTTGTGGTGATAATATGACCTTTCCTACAGCGCCACCATCAGGTCAAACTTTCAGGTTTAGGATTAGTGTATCCTGAAAATCTTTAATCCAAATCTTTTCTAATTTCGGGTGCACATTCATTACTCTCAAAGAATGTACTATATTAATTGATGTTGTGACCCCGCCCCCTTTCCTCTCATAAACATATTTATTTATAAAGTCTTTTGTCTCGGACACAATCTCCTCTACTTCACTTTCACTGTGAAAGCGCTGACAGATTTTACACAGCTAAAACAGCTTGGGGTCAAATTGACCACAGAGGAACACCAATGCGTGCAATATGTATCATGATAATGTTACGCTTAATCAATTGTACCAATCAAAGTAGGAAAAGTCATGAGATATGAAACAAAACAAAAAAAAAATGGTAAATGGACTTGATTTATACAGCGCTTTATCACCACACTGAAACAGTCTCAAAGAGCTTTACATATCAGCTCATTCACCCAATCACTCTCACATAGTCAGGTACTGGGATCGAACCTCCAACCTCTCAATCAGAAGACGACCCACTACCACCTGAGCCACGGTCAACAACTTTTTGGAATAATAAACATTGAATGGGGTCAAATTGACCCCAAGGATAATGGGAGGTTTAAATAGCTATTAATAATGGCCCTTTCAGTGGGTTTGCTCTGCAGCCACAGGTGTGGGTTGATATGCTTCCTCATACACTACATACTACCTCAATCTCCAGTATTTCATATTCTCCAACTTCAAACCCCTTTAGGGATTGTAAAAATTCATGCTGTCAATGCTAAAACAACAGAAGCTCCTAAAACACACAACTCCCACTATGTTCTCAACGCCTCTGTGAGGCAGGAAAGATGATCCCATTTGGGGCTCATTGGAGCAAATCAGAATTGTCAGCACTGTGGGTTTTTACCTTTTAAACAGGGAAGATGGATAGATAATCACCACATGCCATTCTGGGGGCCAATTGCACAGCTTTGTGTGAAATTGGAAAACCTGTTCTCTCAGAGCTCTAATGGATGTTCTGGTCATTAGTTATTTGAGAGTCTTCTCTGGCTGTAATCAAATGTGAAACATTGCGTTAAGCGCCCATAAAAGAACAGCTGCCTCTCTAAGTGACCTTCTGTTTAAGAGAAGCCAACTGTCAGCCGTGTGGCGTTTTGTGACAATTATTACGTGGATTTTCATAAAGAGCAGTGCTTATGTCTTCCTTTTTTTTGCAATGGTTGCATCTCCTTTAATGTCTTGCTCCTGGTTGTGTTTACTTTTCTGGCGATGTCAGGTGCCTATAGGCTGTGACGCTGATGGTAGAACTCAGACACATTATCCTACATGTTTGCTGTCTTAGCAATCCTGTGTAATCAAATCAAATCATATCAAATCAAACTTTGTTCATTTATCAAATACAATTCAAAGTGCTTTACATAATTAAAACATTACAAATGATTAAAAAAAATACCCCAAAAACATCACACAAACCCACACATACAGACATTATGTAAGGTGTATAATAAGGACAATGGCAAATCATACAGCTGTAAAAGTGTGCGTGCATTCAATCAAAAGAATAAACACCTTTTGTTTTAATTCAGGGGTGTCAAACTCATTTTAGTTCAGGTGTTAAATACATCGCAGTTTGATCTCAAGATTGTCACAGATTTTATGCAACATTTCAACATTATTTTACCCTAGTTTGCGTACATATACATAAAATACAAAACATATAAGAAATCAACAATATCCAAGCAATAAGTAACATATAACAATTCCAATGGCAATGGGACCAACGAGGGACCATTGGCCTGATCATCTTTCACATGCACACAGTCATTTCAGCAAAGTCTCTCCACAAAAATATTTTAAGAATTTTAAATTGTTGAATGAAGTTTGTGTAGGAATAATTTTTGTGTGGCCCCCAAAGCGGCCTGCACAATAAAAAATCAAAAAATACAAAAAACACACAAAATATCTCAAAAAACCCACGACATGATCAGAATGCACAATATGACAGAAAAATGTACAGAATGGTAAAATAATTGCAGAAAATGACTCTCTAAACACAGAAAAAGACCAAATACACTAAGCTCATTTAAAATGTGCAAAAACACAATAGAAAATGAACAAAAATGACTTCAGAACCACACATAATGACAGAAAAATGCTCAAAATGAATCCAAAAACACACTATAATGGTAGAATTATATGCACATTATAATTCTGAGTTCATAAGATGTCAAAACAGATACTTATACATATTTCTCCCTTCCTTGATGTTTCCCTAGTGTTTGCAAAACATGTCTTGTTCCCACAGAGATTCCCTTTTAGTGTCAGCACACTGATAATCTCATAACAAAGTGTGTCCTGAGCTGGGAAAAACATATTCCCTTCCCCTCTTCAGTGTGATTAGCCAATAGCAGCCTTTCTGATCATTTTGGTTTTTCCAGCCTATAGGAAATATGCGCTGTTACTGTGTGTAGCCACTTTTTCATTTCCCCCAACAAGACCTTTTCATCAGTATCCATTTTCCATCCCAGATAGTGTATGCTCCAAGACTTCCATAACAAAACAAAAAGGACCAAAAACAACACAAAATATATGACTCGAGTAGCATATAAAAAACAACACAAATGCACAAAAAGACTTCGAAAACACACAGAAAGACAGAAAAATGCATATATAATTGAAAGGTTAAAATACAAAGTGACCACAGACAGACAAAACCCTTTGTTGTTTCCTGTATTAATTCTCAAACATCCTAATATGATGCCTATCAATATCCAAGTAATAAGTGACAGATATCAGTCCCAAAAGGGTCTTCACTTTAAATTTCATAGATTTATTGACCAATTTCTACCTAATTAAAGAAAATGTCATGTAATAATTTTAGGAAAAGTCTTTTTCAACAGTTAAACATGAAAAATGACTGCAAACATGCAATATAAGCACCACAAAAACTGTGAGGAGCCACTGCAAATATTAAGTTTCATTTACACAATGTCATTTTTGTTTTCTCCTCCGGGCCGAATTAGATGCTCCAAAGGGCCGAACTTGGCCCCCGGGCCTTGAGTTTCTCACATATGTTTTAATTGAATAGAAATAAATATTTTGATGTCTCTTTTCTCTCCCCTTCACCAGGTGACCATCTGTCTCTTCAGAAAGCCCCGCCTCCACTTCCACCTGCTCCACCTCCGCACAAGCAGCATCCATCCATCACGTCCCTGAGCCGTAGCTCGCTGGCCAATCAGAGGTGCCCGAGTCCCCCGCCCGCAGCCGGCCTGGCGGCTGACTTGCAGAGTACAGCGGAATGCGTCCAGCTGCAGGACAGCTGGGTCCTGGGCAGCAATGTGGCCCTGGAGAGCAGGTAGGGGGCCCCAAGTGACTTGAACTCAACCGGATAATCCTAAACGAGACTGATTTCAATAGAGATGACAAAAATCAACAGGAAGAAGAAGAAAAATAAACAAACCAGGAGCTTTAATCGTCCTATTATCCTTGACCCCATTTATTGTTTATTAATCAAAAAATAATAGTTTACTTCTTTTTTTATGACTTTTCCTAATGTGATGGTTACAATTGATAAAGCATAACATTATCATGATTTTTTTTTAAATGCGTTGGACACGTATTGCACACATTGGTGTTCCTCTGGGGTCAATTTGACCCCAAGCTATATTAGCTGTATAAAAGGAGTCTATCTGTCTGCTCTTTCATAGTGAAAGTGACGTCGAGGAAATTGTGTCTGAGACAGAGGACTTTATAGTGATTAACCCAGAATATGTTACAAAAATGAGATAAAAATAAGTGAATAAATGTGTTTATGAGAGGAAAGGAGGGGGTCACTAATATCAACTAATCTGGTTAATTGTGTGAGAGTAATGAATGTGCACCACAGATTAGAACAGATTTGGATGAAAGATTTTCAAGATACACTAACTCCAAAACTGAAAATTTGACAACAATTTTCAGACAATCATTTTCTAGAGGCAAATGTCCCTGGGGTCAGAATGACCCCAAGGGTAAAATGTATTAGTAACATTTGAGTATAATAGGAGCGTTAAAGGGCAGTGTGAAATACTCTGTTTTTATCAGTGGCTCCTAAAGTAATTCATTTTCTACATTTGATATTTTCTAAAAGTAATAGAGGAATATGCATTACTAATTAAAAAAAAAATGGTGTCAACACTATCCCTATGAATTTATCTGCATACACATGCTGATTAGTGTAAATTATTGTTCAAATAGTGCAGCTTTGTTCAGAGAAATTATTCAGGCAGATATTAAGGTTGAACCCTTCGGCGATAGTCGTTAAGATAAAATTGACAAAGTAAGTCTTTCCTATCATCCAACTTTATGTGTGTAGATTTAAAAAAGGAAAAAAGAAAAAGAAAGAAGAAGAGTTAAATCAAACATTTAAGATAACATAACCAGAGTAATGTTTCAGGGGGCTTGCATGTTCTCTATCATCAGAAGATGTAGGTTTTCTTTTTATAGTTAAAAGATAGGGGCAGACATTATAAGTTTTTACTTCTTTCTGCTCCTTTTCATTCGTGTAAATGCTGTTGTTGCATTTTTTTTAATGAATGAAATAAATAATAAATAATTTAAAGTATAGGTTAATAGGAATATTAGTGACCAGTAGCTATTGTGATAGATTGTAGTTAACTGGCAGAGCAGCTTGCAATTTTAAAACCTCTTGGGTTTTTGCGCAAAATCCAGAAAGAAAAAAAAAATCAGGAAAACTTGGGGGCAGAAATAACTTTTTACACCTCGTTTATTATCCCACTTCTGTACATTTTTGCATTGAATCCTGGGCAAAAGGTGCAAAGATAGCTTCAGCATGTTACACACATGCATCCTCACGTTGTTGTCACATGTTACATTAAAATAGAATGTGATTGCCAGTTGTTGTTTTTTTTTTGCAAACAAATGTGACGAAATGTCCTTCCTGTGCTATTATTGTGCTTTATTTTTTCCAGTCTCTTGAAATATTTCCATTCATGTGTGTGAAAATAAGTGTTAAGGCGTAGCTTCTCAGTGGTGGTCTCATTGTCCTTCCCAATGACAAGAACATTCCACAGGTGGGGTGTTTAGGAAATGTGGTTGATTAAGGAATAGAAACACTTGACCTTGAAAGTTAGGTATTGTGGTTTTGTTAGAGTCTCTCAAATAATTCTTCATAAATATGAATATATTATGGATTCTCAGCTCATTTGAGCGCAGACATCGTAGTTAACAAAAAGAACATTCACTTGTTTTTAATATCCTATCCTTATCAGGGTGAAACTCATCATTCAATTGCAGGACTAACATATCGAATTGAGGAAGAACAAGCTAGAGATGTTAACCCACAACCTTCTAGCTTCTTGACGAGAAATAACGTTGTAGATTATTGCCTTGATGCTAAAGAGTCAGACACTCTGTGCCATTTACCATTGCTTGGTTTTTGGTTCTCTGGTTTCTTCCCGCAGCAACTTGGGAAACTCTCCAATAACTTTGAGACGTAGGCTATGTTCAAAATGGCAAACTTCGTACTATGCACTACAAACACAGAGTACATACTGTGAACTACTATAATTATGGATAGGAGGATTAGGGTGATGACCGTTCCCACTGAAGTATACTTAAAGAAAGTGAGAAAGTGACCAAGTAGAATATCAACATGTGCTCATTTGATCCATAAAACTTGCGGAAACACCTTTCATGACGACATTTCGAAGATATCTGGAGACATCCGCGTTTTTCTCACGTACTCAGGCTTTCAATGCTATCTAATGTGAACGTACTACATACTATTTTTGACGTCAAACTTAGTATCAGTAGTGTTAGTATGCAATTTCAAACACAACCTTGGAGTCCAGCCTTGAGCCTCGAGTCATACTAAATAGTAGTTCCAATCCGATTGAAAAGGTTCTCACAATCTGATAAAACGATTTGTGGCAGTTTTGAACTGAAAAGTAATCAGAAATCAACTAGTAAGTTGATTAATTTAAAATCCAAAGTGGTTACTTTTGTGAACATTTTGGCATTTAAAAAGAAATTGGCATGAATTTATCTGATGTATCTTGATTAATATACTGGTACTAGCCAAAACATCTGATGCATAACAAGCAGGTGTGGCATGGCTTCATAGGGATAAGGTTTTACAGTCATTTCCATCTTTCATCTTTGGGTAAATTGGTTGCTGAATATGCGATTATGCAGACACAGTAAGGAAAGGAAGGCTTGATTAAAGTGTGTGAATATCAAAGAGCTAAGGTAAAATCAGTGAGTCTTTAACTTAACGACAAACTTGGTAATAGAACTGTGTTACATCTCCATTTCCAGTGCAGTTTACCATTTTTTTTTGTTTCATTAGAACCCTTGCCAAGTTTTTTTTCTCCTGAAACATCACTTAACATCTTTCTTAATCAGTGAGCTCAAGATACCACGGCTAATGACGCGCGGCGTATTGCGTTCTGACTCAGGAATGTCCTTCACTAGATGATTGCATCCCAGCCGCATTTTTCTCAGGAACACTGTCTCCTCTCTGGAACTGTGGAGAGTGTCAACTTTTAGGTATTGTGCATGAGGGCCATGAAGTAACAACCTCCCATGATGTGCCTGGATCACTCAGGATGTGGTGGTGGTGACAGTCTCACTTTCCCAGGTAGACGATGTGATGGAATACCAACCGCCCAATGACCTTGAGCTGTCTTAGCGGTATCGACGAAACAATATGTGCACACCTATCATCAGCCGAGACATAAATCACTATCCCTGCAGTGGACTCTAAATCAAGTGCTTGTCAATGGGTGGGAACCAAGGGCTGCTGCCAACCAATGGGGCCAAAAAGGGAAGCCATGGTTCAGCACGTAATTACAGATGTCAGGAAAACTACCAGTGTAGGAAATGTAAACAGAGGCTCCAAGTATTCATTAGGATGTCTCAGGTTTTCTGGGGGGTTTAGTTTTACCCACACATATTGTAGGTGCCCTGCAACCAGGGTTGGGGTCAATTACATTTTTTATTTTCGTTTTCAATTATCCATGTTCAATTAGAATTCAATTATGATTACGATTACCAAATATATTATTATTACAATTGCATTCTCAATGACTAAATTTCAATTATAAATTGACTATCTTTAATTCATATAGTGTTGTGATGATTTTATGTGTTTTTTTTTTTTTTTTTCATCTTTACATTTATATTTTAGTGCATTGATGTAAAAGCCCAACTCGGGACAAGAGATTTAGCAATAGCTCTAAATCTTTGTACAAAACATCAGTATGATCACAGTATTGTTACTTTGTAAAATTGTAATAATATTCTTTACTCAATTACAATTCAATTATGATTACAATGGCGACAGTTTTTTTTTTTAAATGACAATAATGATTATAATTATGCCAAAATTGTAATTAAATATCAATTACGCGATCACAGTTCTGCACCTGTAACTAGATGTGAAAGTAATTAATTACATGTACAACTTTTTGAGTATGTTCCTAAATCAATAATTTTACTACTACTTAATTATGTTTTAAAAGAAGTAAAGTACAGTAATACATTACATTTCTACACCAAACCGTTTGTAAATGATAGTTTTTTGTGATTTTTTTTTTTTAAATTTTCATTTCATGGACTCATAAACTTTTTCCTAAACTGTCAATCTGAGGTCAGGTTATGAAAGCACATTGAACTTAATCCATATGTTCTCAGTCGTACCATTTCTGATCAATGTCCAGCCACTTTCTATGGTTCTGATTGTTGTTTCTACTTATTATATTTTTACCCACATGGCACAGTTGGGCTGGCACTGTTTTGGAGTTCATACATTTTGCTATATTTAGAACCTGAGAATTGTTTTAATGAATTGGTGTTATTTTATTTGATAAATAATTGTACATTTTGTACATTTTATTTAAAACAGATGCCTTTTTGGAATCAGTTACAATGTTCAATTACAATTCAATTACATTTTTTTAATCCTTTGAAAGTCAATCACAATCATGTTCTCCATTTCTATAGTTAAATTACAATTAATCACAACCCTATCTATTGGTTTCCTTGTTAGACTTTATAATCAATTCAAATTCAAATATAGGTTTTAATTTTTTTGGTGCGGATGTCTGAGCCTTTTTTTTGTGTCAATATACACATAGATTTCAATTTTATTTGTTTATTTTTTAAATGTTCAAATGTGGGAAAGCTTGATATGAAACATATTTAATAACTGTTAACTACATATGTGTAGAACTGTACAGAGAACTGTAACATGGCTCCCCAGTTTTGTGCTAAATTGTCATTGGCAGTTTTTAGTGAATTTCCATGGTAATTACAATTACAAAGTCAATTATCTAAACTCAGTTACACTTTAGTTATGATTAAGACAGCAAAGGATTTTTTTTTTACATTAAAATTGCATTTATAATTACACCATAATTGTAATTAATTATCAATTATGCGGTTACAATTAAAATTGACCCCAACCCTGCTATTTAATTTAGCTACTTTTTACTTGTACTTGAGTACAATTTCAATCAAGTAACCATACTTCTAATTGAGTAGAATATATCAGTACTCTTTACACCTTCGCCTATGACACATTTTTCTTTAATCAAATGCAGCAAGTGCATGTGTGGACACTACAAGGCAGTTTGTTAAAAAAGGGTTCCATATAAATCACAGTGGTTTGATCGCGGTTCATATATTTCCTTTGGCATAATGACCTCCTTGAAAATAAACCTCTCATTTGACAGCATTATCTTACTCCTGCAGCAATTAGCCATTTGAGTGATTATGTAAGTGTGCGTGTGCGTGCACGTGCACCTCCCATCACGCCTCTGTTTTTCAGTGCAGCGGTGTGCGACAATTTGACTTCATACAAACTCGTTTTAAGAGTAAATGGCTTTCAGTGTTCTTCTAAATGAGTGAAGTGACGCACTGTGTAACTGGCACCGTAACGGTTGCTCATTATCGAGTGGTGAGTGGATAAAGTCATGACTCCCGCTGTGATCGTACTGTCAAAGCCGGGGCAAAAACCCTGTGTTTCCGATTTCAGCTCATTTACTCCTGCAGTTTACAAAGATTAAACATACACATTAGACAAATGGAGCGTTTTTGATACAACTGAGGAAAACGTTGAATAAAAGAAACTCGGACTCGCAGCACAGTGTGTTTGGAACCTGGGGTGCAAACCTGGGACTTGATTAAAGTGGAAAACCTACTAAAAAACACAGGTGAAAGTAATGGATTATAAGTACTCACATTAATGCTTTTATGGGAACTTGTTCATTTTTGAGTATATTTCTAAATCAGTAATCTTACTTAAGTATGTTTTAAAAGAAGTAAAGCAATTTGTTTCATTTCTACACCCAACCATTACTGATTAAATGATATTTTTTTTGTTTTAATATGATCAACGGACATTGTGAAACTACAAAAAATGAAATGACCAGACAATCACATGCATTATATCATAGCCGACAAATCAGATTAAATGTAATGTACGCCGCCAAAACAGCATTGAATGCTGGGTATTTTCTCAGTTTTAGAGTTTTATTCATTTATTTTAATATTTCATTTATTGGTGTTGTTTTATTTAAAAAAAACAAAAAAACAATTGTACATTGTGACAAACTTTTTTTATTTTTTACCGATGCCTTTGTGGGAGAAAAAAAAAGTTCCAATTGTGCAAGATTTGGTCTCTTTAAGTTTAAACATGAGATATTTACTGTATGCAAGGGAAGCGTGGCAAGATTTATCACCAATAATAAAAGTATGGGGTGAAAGTAACTTGTAACTTTTACTTTGAGTAGTATTTAATTGAGCTACTTTTTACGTGTACTTGTACTTGAGTACAATTTCAAACAAGTAACAGTACTTCTGCTAAAGTAGGATATATCACATCTGCTCAAAACACACTTTCATGTTTCTTTTACCACTTTTTTATTAAAGAGTAACTAAACCCTAAAACAATTGTTTTCTGTTGTCTTGGGAAACTTGGACGTATACTTCAGTGGGCATAATTACCATCACCATCCTAATTATCTTAACCATACTTGTAGTATATAGTACACAGTATATACTCATTGAGTTTGTAGTGCTTAGTATGGTGTGCGCTATTTCGAACACAGCCAAGGACGTTTTTCGAATTTCAAGCCTCGAACTGGGGTTAAATTACTTTTTAACTGAAATATCTCCTTTTTTTGTGATATTTTCAAATAGGAATAATGCATTGGCTTCATCCTACACTGAAACAAGTGAATGAATCACCATGTATCTTAAGAGACCAATGCTCACATGAGGCCTGAGCAGAACTTGTACAAAGTGTGTGTATCAGTGAATTTTACACTATAGATTCTGTGGTGTTGTTTGCAGGAAGCTCCGTACTCCTTGTGCTCCAACAGATAAAAAAAGCCAGCAGGTGTGTGTGTGCTCCTTGCATACATACATTTTTTCGTGCCAAGGTGCAATGAGAGCGAACAAGATCAGGCGTTATGACATGTCTGTATGAGTCCTTTTGAAGGCCTGGCCAGCCACACGTTCCACTTATAAATGTCTTGTCAATCCTCATTGGATTCATGTGTCAAGGGAGTCCTTTGGTAAAATGAAATTACGTCTCCGCTCTAAAGTCATCATGTGTTATGGCGTCCACCAGACAGTACGCTGTCCTAATAGAAAACACGCTGGAAATGTTCTCCAAGGCGAGGGCTGCTGAACGGTAGCATGAGCAGGGTTTTTGTGAGAGTTGTTTGTGTGGGATGATGAACATGGGGATTCGCTGTCAGTCAGCCAAGCTTCAAATCACAGCGGGGACATGGCATTTCCTTTGTGCAACAACTGCAGCAGGAGTCATCAGTCGTACAATTAAAAGATCCTTTGGTAATGTCGAGAGATTAGAATTCTCAGTTTTTTTAGTACAATCCGTGTACCCTTCGTTCTTCAGTTATTCCGTTTAAAAACCAAATCAAAATAACAAATAAATGGTGTGGTTATTTTTTTTTTTTTTTTACTGACTTAAAACCAAAACACAAATACAGAAAAATCAAAAGTCAGACAAGCAGCATTTTCTGCTTTAAAATTAAATCTTCTGTTTGTGTGATATTTGGATATTTACGGGGAAACTAAGACAAGAGCTTCATGTTTTAATCTCACCACACAGAGGGGACCCACAGATGGGGGCGGACTTTTGCTCTGCTGCGTTTGATAAAATTATCTTGTAGCATGTTGTCCACCTCACAGTGTTTCGGTCCAAGTAGTGTCCAAATAAACTGGTGACTGACTGCTAGGCTGGTGTGAGGAACAATAGATGTTAGAAAATGTTTGACACATTTGACACTTTTACAGAAACAATATATTTTTGCACGTTATAATACCACCAAGCCACTAACCGCAGCCGTCAACACAGACGGAACTTGATCACAAGAAATGAGGAGCACCAGTAGATTCATTACACCACCTGTGGTTCCTTTAATCACATATCATGTGTATGTTTTATGTAACATTCATTTTTTTTTGTTTTGATTTAATTATGTATTAGTAATGTTTCAATTCACCAGTTCATCAGTCATGTGACTTTTGCGTTGCTTCTTTTTTGTCTAGCAGTAAAACATGAAACTCTCATCCATCGTTTCACACAAACAGAAGATATCATTTTAAAACAGAAAAACACTGCTTATCTGGTTTTTGATTTTTATGTATTTCTGTTTCTGTTTTAAGTCAGTAAAACAAAATAACCACACTTTTTATTTGGTATTTTGAGGGTTTTTTAAACGGAATAACCAAAGAACAAAATGTACAAGGATTGAGTACCGACAGTACTTTTCTACTGAATGCAGATTTCTGCTGTATTTTTATTAATTTTTTTTTCAGATTTAGAAGTATCAACAACTGCCGCTCGCTACATTTTTTTTTGACAGGTTTAAAAGATGATTCTGGGTTTTTTTTTCCCAATATGAAGGATTTTATTTCAAGGTTAGACATGAAGTCTAATTTATCAGTAGAATACTGATGTTCCTGCCAGCAAATGTTTATTGGTTTATAATGGAGTGAAGGGCTCTCTTCAGGCAGTTGGCAATAATTGGTCATCTGAGTAGAAAACATGTTTTTCTCTCCCTCGGAATGTCATTTTAGAAATGTGATTTTTCACAGCCAATCGGACGGATGATAATTACTTAACTACCAGGTAATGTTTCTGTTTTTATGTCTAGGAACTTTCAGCTAAGAGACAAGTGTTTGTTAACTCTCAGAATTATGTGCTTTACTTCATATTTATGCATGTTTTCCTCGAGCGGAAAAAGGTTTTCTTTGCATAATAAGTTGATAATCGCAATATTATCGGCCCACCAATATAATCGGCACATATTTGTCATAAAATGTAATATCGGTTTACATCAGTATCAGTTTTAACCAATTTAGAAAAACTGGGAAGTGATGCTCTGCCCCAAGCCTTGTGTAACTGAATATACTTTGTTTGTGGTGATAAATTCTATCTAGAGGCGGGAAAAATATTGTTTTGGTTTTGAGACTTGACCTTTCAATACATTTCATTTCCTGTCAAAACTAGAAGCTATGGAATGTAGTCCTGGCTCACATTGCGGCCAATTAAAAATTGCTTGTTCATCTCCATGTTGTGTGCTAAGCAAAGGTATATATTGTTTATGATGTGATACAGTCATGTATCAGTGCTTTATTACCACCAAGACAGTACCAAACTAAATAGCTCAGGGGCTGACTGCTAAGCTAACGCTAATTTTCGAGCCTACTAGGTATCATTATCGACCTGCACCAAATCTACATACTATATAACATATTTTATATCTGTAATGATAGCTCAGAATATTGATATTACAGTTTCGGAGTTAACGTCATCAAAAACGTCTCGTTTTTGTGGAGTTCTTACAACTGTTTAACTGCTTGGATAATTAGTCTGGATGACTACTGAGGCTGAGGCAACATATTCAAAAACAAATGACACTTTTTCCATTACTAAAGTTGAATACAATTTCCTTTTTTGCACAGATGATGTTGATTTGTGGATTACATCAAGTAGAGCATCACATCCATGGAGATATATAGGCTTTATGATGTGATCTGAAATGAGATTGGGGGAGGGGGTCTTATCGGTATCGGTTATTACCGGAAATCGGATACCAGCAAAAAGCTGATATCAAACACCTCTAGTATTATTAAGGTGTTATTTTGCACACTACAGGATGTCGGTATAAAGTATTTTTATTGTTTCATTTAACTCATTCGGTGCCAGCCATTTTCAGATTTTCTATCCCCCTCAGTGCCAGCCGTTTTTGAGCATTTTGACTGATTTTTAAAGACCCACAGAATATTTTCTACTATGACTATCTGACATCTGATACTGGATTCTGAAAGATTGAAGCCTCTACTTTCAACAAAAAAAAAAAAAAACACTGAGACCGGGCTTTTGATGGCAAAATTATTATTATTTATCTATCTGGGTCAGAGCTTAATGGATTTCTTACTGTATTTTGGCGTTCCACCAACTTTCTCTCTCATCAGTCTGCACACACGCAACTTCCTCTTCCTCCCGGACATGCAGAGTGTCACTGCGTTCCCCGTAATTTTATCCATGAGTTCCACACAGTGTGCGCTGCTGGGAATGTCAACCCATTTTCTGTCTCATAAACGCCTTTCCTCCTCTCTCTCTGAGCTCTGCTGAGCATGGATGATCTCTCATCTAAAGGTGTGTATTTTGTACCCCCCCCCCACACACACACACACACACCCTCTCCTCCTGACAAGCAGTGATGACCCGTTGAAGGTTTTATCTCACCATCTCAACATTATCAATAATCCACTCAGGTCCACACATGTTCTGTGTTAGTATGTGGAGCTGTGTGCTGCTAGATACGTCACAATATCACTCTGTAGCGCCATAATCTCACTCGTTCCTGCTTCTCCTCCCCAGCTAATGGTAGCATCAGTGGCTAATCTCTCATCTAAAGATGTACTGCTGCCATCTTCAGGGCACAGTTGGTCACTACAACACCCCACAGCTTAGATGTTGATGAGGGACCTCCGCCAGGGCTTTTTTTAGTAATCCCCGTGAAAAAACGCAAATGACGAGTTATCTCGTCAATGGCACTGAGCGTTTGGATTTGAAATGATAAGTTATCGCGTCAATGGCACTGAGCGTTTGGATTTGAAATGACGAGTTATCTCGTCAATGGCACTGAGTGTTTGGATTTGAAATGATGAGTTATCTCGTCAATGGCACTGAGTGAGTTAAGTTTAAAGTCACCAGTGTTATAAAAATGTGCACTGGTGACTGGTAAGCATACACTGTTTAAAGTAAAAAAAAAGAGTTTATTTCAGAGCTCTGGCATGAATGAAAAGGTACAAATGAAGAGGTCTCTCGTGGAGAAAGAAAAGCGGCAATCACACAGTAATAGCACAGATTTCTTATAGGATAAAAAAGGAAAGCTGATCAAAAAGGCTGCAATGGATTGTTTTCAACCACGTGACCAAAACTGCTTGCGTAACCGTGCGCCGCCATATTGGAGGATATACAAACAAACGAAAACTGCATCTGCTCACAGCGTGTCTACTAATGTGTTCGCTTTATCGACATATTTCACCATTCTCTGTCCTCATTTATTCAACAGCAAACAGCACTAAATATGACTTCAAAATATCATGATTTGTTGAACATGTCTCCTTATACAGAACAGCTCAAATAACTTCACAAATTATTGTTTGTACAGTTTTTTTCATTCTTTGTTCAAGCCTAGCCTAATCAAAAGGTACAATAGAATCTGAAAAATGTGTTAATGCACAACACATTCTTGAAATTTCTCTTCTGTGTCACTGTCTTTATTTATTACTGTTTCCAACACTGTGTCACTGTCTGCAAAAATAAGAAAGAAACAAAATATATTTGTTACGGTAATCAGTTACTGTACATTACAAGGTCATTTACATGGTTGCCTCCTCACAGGTGCCTGCTCACTCCACAGTTGCAAAAAATAAATAATAATAATAATAATAATAATAATAATAATAAATAAATAAATAAATAAATAAATAAATAAATAAATAAATAAATAAATAAATAAATAAATAAATAAATAAATAAATAAAAACAAGCAAAGTCACAATTTGAATAACTTTTATTTTCAATATGATGATCAAGTAAAAGAGTATAAAAGCCCAATCGCACCTTGCCGTGGGATGTCGAAGGTTGTTGTGTTTTTGACTCCTCTTCAGCAGGTTTTCGTGTTTTATTCTCTCTCTCTCAACATGTCCTTTACTGTGTTACCTGTGTTTACCTTTGTTCCTTTACTTTGTCATGGTCAAGGTTTTGAGTTGGAGCCCAGTCTGGCAAGCATTCACCATACAATGTAGCAGGTTTTCTGAGCAAATGAAAATGTCAAGTTTTTTGCGCAGAAAATGAAAATACAGATGAAAGAACTTACGCCTGATAAAATGGTCACTGCAAATCTTTGTATATTTATTTTTTTCTTCGTCCAAAAAATGTTATAATTGCTGGTATTTGAAATAGTTTTTAAACCTCTTGATGTCGAATGGAATTATGTCCACAACCAACAACAGCACAAAGGGTGGGCATTTCGCTAAGAAACAAAGTGTAACAACTGAACCAGTACGAAGCTCCACGTCATTTTGTTTTTTTCCTCCAACATGGCCGACTCCGGGTGGCGATTGTTATGCAAATCGGCTATGACATCACGAGGAAACCATCTATTGGCTAGTCACATAACAGAGGGGAAAGGAATAAGTATTCTCCCAGTCAGGACACCTGAAAGAACTTTGTTATGAGATTGTCTGACACTGACAGAGAATCTCCTGTGAGAACAAGACATGTTTTGTGAACTTTTCTGAGGAAAACATAAAACTGGGGAAACAGAGCTCTGACCATTCAGGGAGGGAGAAATATAGTGTCCTTGGGCAAGACACTTAACCCTAAAGGCTGGAATACACTGTGCAATTTGTTGAATCATTGTACTTATCTCCAGCTCAAACTATGCGACTCATGTGCAGAGCCCAAATGTGTGCAGCTCACGATGCATATTCTCACACTGTACGGATAACACTCTGACACGATCTGACTGCTCACACTGTACGTCCATACACGACACGTCGGTGTCTTGTTTCTGGAAATGCAACGTACAAATTAGAAGAAGAAGAACTCTGACGCATCGCCATTAAAACAGAAGAAGAAAAACAACCCGCAAGTGGAGAGACACTCGCAAATCTCAGCAAAAAGAGCTTTAAAAAAGAAAAGACGGCGAAGTGATGGACCAGGAACTGGCTGGACAGACGTGGACAGTACAGTCCATCAGATTTACAGCGGTCCTACGGTGTTCGCGCATGCTCAGTGTGAGAGTTTAAGGTAAGCCGGTCCGTGGCACTGCTTCAACTGTGAGATACCCTCACGAGGAGTGACTGGATTTCAAACATGTTTGATGTCCTTACAACCATATGATTGCTGCTCGGGAGGTGTTATTCGCTTCTCATGACACCATGTATACTACTTGATGCCTGACACACAATGTAGCAGAGACGCACGATTCCAAAAAATAGATGCACAAGTCGAAAATCGGCTCTAAATGGGCCAAAATTGCACAGTGTATACCTGCCTTAAGTTGCTTCCAGTGGACGACTAGGACCTTGCATGGCAGCTCTGTCCCATTGGTGTGTGAATGAGCTGATATGTAAAGCACTTCAGTGTGGGGATAAGGCGCTATGTAAATCACGTCCATTGACCATTTACATATAGAAGCATCTATATTGACATCTATAATCTCAGAATTATAATGTGCATATAATTCTACCATTACACTAGTCACAGAAAAAATTAAACAAACAAAAAACCCTGAAAAAGATATGCATTATTAGTTAGTGTGATTGTATCTCATGGAGAGCACAAAAATGGCACACTAACACAACAACAGCAAACACGATGGCTGATTCCTTTATGGATGGTGAAGTGGTGATTGAAAACTTCTAAACAATGCTTTGTTATTGTCAGTTCAAGGGTTTTTTGCTAACAATTACTTATTTTTTTAATCGATCTTGCCCCTTGTTTGGTGGTAAGGGTTCCTCATGTGTCAGATCTAGTAAACTTTTTAAAATCAATTTCGCACCCAACTAGTATGTGCACTCCATTGTCGCATCGCAAGACAGCAACACGCTGGTCTTTGTGGGAAGGATGGGACGTCAAAAAACAATGCATGTTGGCACTGAGTTGAGTCCTTGTGGTGTGCAGGAGGATTGGTACTAGAATAGTGGCTGCTAGCAGAGCTAGCAGAGCCCCCTGTGGAGAAGGCAGGTGGTGATGTGGTGCAGACACCACGTTGACAGCAAACGTGCAAACGAGCCAGTGCAAGGCCAGGCAACATCTGTAGTCACGCCTTTGTTTATACGCTGTATTTGAAGCAGCCCGATTATTCCAGCTCTAACCTTGAAATGCTAATGCTACGCTGAAAAGCGACTAATGGGCAGATTACTTATTCAGAGGGCTTCGATTCACATTGTTTCTGATGTGCTCCTTTGCCCTTACAGCTGAAGCTTAGCCATGGACAAACCCACCCACTCCCTGGTTATTCTTTTGTCCTCCGCATGGATGTTTTTCTAACGTTATTATGATGACAAGCAAGAGAAGACCAGCCTGGCTGCTGCTTTTGTGTTTCCAGGCTCCTCTCAATGACCAAACACTCTTCCATTACACCCATGCCCGACTATTCATTTGTATCACTATCCCTCTACCCGTCTCACACACTTTTGATTGTCTCTTTTACTTCTCTCTCTCTCTCTCTCTCTCTCTCTCTCTCTCTCTCTCTCTCTCTCTCTCTCTCTCTCTGTCTCTCTCTCTCTCTCAATGCATCACATCGCTATCACTAAGGCTGGCAGGATTAGCATAGTAATGTGCCTCGTTGCATCACACTAGCCGTAATCAATTACAGCCGGTCATCCAGCGTCTATTGCTGCAGACATTTACACCAGTTTTCTGTTTGTTAATCATGTCCAGCAGCACTTCATCTGCAGTCTGCTCTTTTACAGAAATAAGGGTGGGCAAACGCGAAAAGCCATAAACACAAAAATGACTTCAAATGCCAAATGCAATAAATGTCTGGTGTTGCAGTTTGTCTTTATGATGTTGACACGGAATTGTATACAACACTAAATGGAAGTTACACACGGCAAAGTGACTCGTTAAAGTGCAGTTTGTATGATTATGCATGACATGCGTTTATTCTCAGACAAATATCCAAAACGGAGGCTGATTCTCCACGAGCAACTACTGTTTGTTTAGTGTCTTGTCCAAGGTCATTTTAAACTTCGGACAGCTGGAATTCTGGATTTAAATTGGGAACCTTGTGTTTAGGCCCACATTTTCCCCCCGCAGAGCAGCTGTTGTCACCTAATTATATAATGAATTGATTAAAGTATATTTGTATTACAGATGACTGGGGATTAGGCACTATGGTAATCTTATGATTTTAGGTGCTTTTACACCAGCGTTATTAACTTTTATTTATTTGCTCATACAAAATATTTAAAAATCCATCAAACATTTAGAACATAACTGTGCTGGTAGAGGTTAAAAAGACCACATCGTTTTATAATGCCACCTCACCAATTCCAGCTACAAGTAAACAACTTACATACAGTATACAAAGCAGCAGATGAATACAACAAAAATAAACATTTCCGCAAATTAACGCATGCAAATGTTTTTTAAATGAGTTCAAAGTGGATATAGATTTCAGAGTCTGAGGTAAATCGTTCCCAAGTGATGGGCCTCTATATTTCAAAGTCCGATGGTTAATTAAAGTTCTGCAATACAGCAGATGAAGATTGCTGCACTGCCTCGTTGAATAATTGTAAAAATCGGAATAATATTTAAAGAGATTACAGAATACATTTGGTATCTCAATGGACAAGTGCACATACTGTACCTATACATGAATAAACAATGTATGTAAATGTCAACATTGACAATAGACAACATTTTGTATTTTTTTGAACAGAGGACCAGATGAAGACAAACTATCCGATGAATCCAACATTCTTAGAAATGTCTTTAAACCTTGTTTAAATAAGTTTTACAGGTATTTCCCCCACGCCATATTACAATAAATAAGGTACAAACATACTCAGAATCAGGATTCCAAGTGAGTTTTTTGGCAACAATAGCTGCGTTTCCATTAACCTTGGAAATGCGTAAAATCTAAATAGCACAATAAAAACTGGTAATGGAAACACCTGAATTTCTAAAAAGCACTCAAATATTGCTAAAAAGTTTTTACACTTTCATGAGGAGGAATTTCAGACGTTTTGATATTGAAATGTGTCGCAAAAGCACAATGGAAACACTTTTTCCGCAAATACACATCACAGAACGTGACGTACATGGTCACATGACGTGAGGTACCTGTTGACATGACCACTTCTCTCCGAGAAAACATGGTACGGTACGTGTCAGACAGAAGAAGAGACCGGGACATTTCTTCGCGTTATACTTAAAAATGATTAGTGCCACATTAGACGTGAAACAACAAAGGAATACGGAGTGTTATAAGGAGGTTCTGAGCGTCTTTCTGCAGTGAAGTCTTGTGGGCAATTGTGTTGCAATTATAATTTGTCGACATTCAGAAATATCGCTTTAATTTAGTGAAAATCTATAATGGAAACCCAGCTAATGACTTCTAAAAATTTGATTTTATCTACTATGTTCATCTTGACTCCATCGATTATCAAATTCACATCATTTTGACTGAGGCTATGGTTTTTTTGTGCTAAAAATCATGCGTTGTTTTGATGTGAAACTCTGGTTCAGACCAAAAAAAGCTAATTCTACTTCGATGGAAAACGTGTGTCTTGGTTCACTCGTAGTGACCTTTAGTGCAGTTCCATCAGTGAACTAGAGAGAACCTTTGCTGCAAAAAGGAAACCATGTTTTACCTGGATGATAGTGGGAAATTTTCCTGAAGAGGACTGCAGAGCGAGTGCTGCTAATAGAAGTCGGAGTACACAGGGAATGTGTTAAATTGTGTCTCATGAGATTTAGGGAATTTATCAGACCTGAAAAATTTCAGTAGGAACAAGCAGTTCTTTTAACCAGGTCACACGTCCTGACAGTTTTGTCCAATGCAGCCACGTAACCACCAAACTTAATGAAATGATGGTGTGAAATGTTCATTCTTTGCTCTGAATAGTTATGCACTTTCATTGAATCAAGTGCGTAACCCTGCTGGAGAACACAATTGCAGGACCCCATTCCCTTTTCTGTCTGCCTCATCAGATTGCATCCACTTACACTTAACTCCCCAGATAGCAGCATGTCTATTTGCCCGTGTGTCTCACTGCACATCTGCCGCCTCTGACGTTGTGCCAGTTTTGACCTCAATTCATACCCAACTACATTCTACAGACTGCTGCAGCTCGGGTGCAGATTGCTCCAGATATGTTGACGAATCTGAACTTCTCCAGCTTTTGCCAATGGCAGAAGCATTGTCATTCCTGCAGTGAAACACTATAACCTTTCAATTGGAATCCCTGTCTGATCGTTGCAGCATGTGTCAATGGGAGCATTGAGAAACCTGGCAATCCAACACTGACATTTGTTCTTTCAGGCCAGAATTGATCAAGGAAGGTTTTACCTCTGAGATGTTCTTCCAGGAGACAAAACCATAGGGGGAGTTTGAGATTTTTGCCGGGGGGGAGGGCAAACCTAAACCGTCACGAGATTTGTGCCAACAATGTGTTTAACATATACAATAATGCATAAATGATTAATAACGTAATTGATAATCCATACTCCAAAAATGTCCATCGACGCATTGTTTAATGTTGTAAATTCATGATAAAATGAGGCCGGCAGCCGCTTTGTGCTTCATTTTTGCTGCAGTACCATACATGAACTGCTGGGAGCAGTGTCGCTTCACTATTTACATTGTGAAGAACAATTGCGCAACAGAAGAAGAACAACCTAAAGTCTCAAAAGTTTAGGACCATTTCACTGAAATTTTATACTACACACCTGAGCTAGAACTAATATCTGTGACATGAAACTAAGAGTAATATGTTAGAATCAAAGCAGTACATGTACGTTATTTTAAGAATTGTATTTTTTCTAATGAAACTGTTATGAAAACTACTAGTATGGACAAAACCACTGTGATGAAGCTAAACAATGTGAGACAATTCCTAAGATGATGTGTCTAAATTCGTATATTGGTCAAATCTATAATCACTTGATGGTTAACAAGAAACATATCCTGATAGAGAGAAAGGTTTTTGGTCCCATTGTTTTGAGCTGATTTCATGACGTTTAAAGGTGCAGTCCGCAACTCTCAGTTGCAGACTACACCTTTAAACTATTACTTTAACTTGTCTTCATGAACGCCTGATGTTTCATTGATGAGCTAACATTGCTTCATCTTGATGGTATAGATAAAGGTTACCATGGCAACAGCTTCCATTTGGGATCAACAGAAAACACACACTGTTTAAAATGTGAAGATATAGCAACGTTTTTGCATCAATCTTTAATGATGCCGCTGCACCTTCTTGCATGTTTCACCATTGTGTGATTTATAATCATATAGTTGTAGTGGCTTTAAAATACAATACTTTATCATCATTTTAAAGAATTCATTGCAACTTAAGAACTGTACTTAAGAATTTGTTAAATGATGGGATGGCATTATTGTGTCCAATGCAGCCATTTATCTAGAGTAGAAATAAAACAGTTCCTGCTGCAGGTCGTGTTTACGCTGACTGTTCATAAAGTACATTTCCAATGCATCATATTACTGCTGTGAAGCATTCAATACTGGTTTATCTGATTTTGGAAACCAAATAAAAATGCAATGTCCAGCATTTGCTTTTGTATGATCATTTTTTTGGTGCTATTTTAGGTTTAGAGGTGTCTTATTATTCCCCTAAAAATGGGTGAAACAAACTGTTCTGTGAACTCAATAATTTTTTGTTGTGTGGCGGGGTTCGATTTTCGTTCAAAAAGAAGAACCACGACCATCCATATAGCAAGTCGACTTTCATTTATTTTTCCAAAAATGGTGCCGGTGCTCAATATTTACAGTGGAACACAAATATTTACATCAAGAGAAAAAAAACCACAACCTGGTCCCAGCTCTACTTCCAGCTGAGAGGCTTTCAGAAATGTCCAGGTACATTGCTCCCACACGCACCTCCAGAGAAAGACTGCCCTCTATGCAGCTTCCTACACTGCTTTTAACAGGTTAGCCCCTCCCATGGGTGTCGTTTAAATTAAACCAAAAACAATTATTAAGGAATACAAACAAAAACAATATTCACATCCTTTTCAAATGATAACTGATTTTCTAATAAACAAATGCATTTTTCAAATCACATCCTAAATTAATCCCCATATAAATGCAAAAACAAGACAAAATAACCCCTGATCACATGATCTCCCACCCTGCGCTACTGCCTTACATAATCCCTTAGTTAACTCCGCCCCGTTTTGTCCGTCAGCTGCTCAGAGACGTCATGTCAGCGGTAAGAGTTTACGTGTGTGAATGTTTGTGCAGCAGGTGAAGCCTAGAACAGTCACGTGTGCACTCCTGGCTGACTCTAGCAACAGTTGGGGAAGAAGGAGATGAGTTAAATGCATGATGTGAGGAGAAATACGGAGGGGAGAAAAAATGTGTGTGACGTGTTTGTGTGTGTGTGTGTGTGTGCTGCTGCCTGGTTAGTGACGGCCCTGCTCCGTCACATGTTGTTTTCTGTAGATTCCTTAAAAAACAAGCTGTTGAGTAGATTTGTTTGTGAAGCAAAGACTGTATTTGATAATTTTTGAATGAATGTTTAACATTAATTCATGCAGCTGTAGGGTAAAATAACATTAGCAACGTGCGGTCAAGCTGTCCAGTTTCTCTTTGTGCCCTTTAAAGCCTAAAGGCATTTAGGTGGTAATCTCCAAGAAGAGCAAAGACTGGCTTAATTCATTTACTTAGCAGCTTTTCACATGGGGTTTAAAAGTTAATAGCACGATCACTCCACAGTGCATTTGATTAAACCCTCTTAATTACCCAGGTATAATGGGCTATTAGCAAAGGTCCAGTTGTACAAGGCCAAGTGGGAGATGATTGTTTTTTTATGAGCTTCTTTTTGTCCATCTTTCTGATGTTTTAGTTGTAGGATAATTTAGAATAGAACTTCCTGTCATCCAATATTCACAAAAGTATTTTGAATATTCTGGCATGAATCACATCATTAGGAAGAAATACGACAAATGACCTGCTAGTTTGGAACAATTTTACACCAAGACAGTATTTGGACAGTGAACGGTGTGATTATGATTGACAAACCCCTGCTTACTCCTGTTTTTCCCTTTGTTTCAGGCATTTTCTCTTTAAAACGGGCACAGGAACGACACCTTTCTTTGGTGCCACAGCCCCTGGTTACACAATGGCAACAGGGACTGTTTACTCCACGCCTGCACGCCCTCTGCCAAGAAACAGCCTGTCCAGAGGGGCGTTCAAATTCAAAAAGTCGCCCAAACATTGCTCCTGGAAGTGCACCGCCCTGATCGCTGTGGGCATCGCAGTCGTGCTGTCCATCATCCTCTGCTACTGCATCGGTAAGCCTAACATCCAATAATGTAGTCTGTGTAGAACAGTGGTCTTTAAACTTTTCAGCCCCCAACCTAAAAAAAAAGGTTCCAGGAACCGGGGACCCCGAACACTGAAGAACAGTCATGTGGAGACAGGGTCATCTATAAGGGGGAATAAAGGGGAGAGATTTTTGGGGACCATCCATAAAGTCATCAAAATGATGGTCCATTGTTCTATCAATTTGTAATAACCACATTTATTTATTTATCTGAATCATATCCACTGTTGTCTAGGAAGTGTATTATTATTTGCACAATAGTATATAGTCATCTTCAAGATGTAAATCATTGTTTTAATCACAAATATAATGGTCAAAAGTGACCAAAAAATTGTGGAAAATGTGTTGAAATGGGATTTTAAAAACCACAACAATTGGTTAAAAGTTTCAAATTAGAGTGGCCAAAAACATGGTAAAAGGGTTCAAAATGTCAATATCAGCTTAAACGTGGCAGAAAAAAGTAGGAACAATTGGTTTAAACTGGCATATAGTGGGTATGACAAATCGTGAATGTGATTAAATTGGCAAAAAATAAGCATGAAATATGGTGAAAATAGGTTAAAAGTGACAATAATGGATCAACATATGCAACATTAGGTGGGAAAAGTGGTAGAAAGGGTTTATAAGTGCCGAAAATGTCTTGAAAGTGGAAAAAAATGTGCAGAAAAGGCATTGAAATATGATGGAGAAGTGGCAGAAATGTGAGTAATGTAGCAAAAATGCATTAAAATGAGCAAAAACATGGCAAGAAAAATTAATGGAAATAGGTTAGAATATGGCAAGTTTGGTGTCATTGCAGAAAAAGGATCCCCCCCCCGAGTGTCTCGCAACCCCAAGGTTGAGAACACCTGGTGTAGAATATTCAGGTTTGTAAAGAAAATCATTGATGTAAATACACAATTTCCTTCTTTTCTTCATGATACTGATTATGAAGCTTAAAAATTCACCTTGACATTTTTTTTCAAGTTGCTGAGGTTTTTTCTTCAAAAGGTTGCCTTCATGTCAGCATGTGGCACTTTCATCCTTTATCTCTTGTCTTTTCTTTTCACCACACGTTGTCTCTCCCTCTCTACGGTTAAGGCCAAATTGTCACAAGCCTTTCACTTGCAGCTGCCCTTCAAATCCACATTAAAAAACACTCCAAAGTTATCCTTAACGCCATCGTGCACTTTTTCAAATGGTTAACCTATGATCTATTGACACTTCTGATTTTCAAGTAGTCCAAGCTAATAAAACTTTACACAACTCAGGATGTTTTTTTTCTTCCCACTGTTGTTGATGCTTGTTAATGTGGATTTGTTGGGTTTTTTTCTTTTACTTACAAATTTTATATTTCAATAGCGCTTTTGTTGTTATTTGACCTATATAAATAACGTTGAATTGAATTGAATTGAATGACTTTTACTTTTGATTTGGAGAAACATTTCTGAGAAGGGGTTAAACTATAGAACTGCTTAAAGGATGAAATAAAACAAAGCACCAATATAAACCAGTTTAAAAAGCTTTCAAATCATAAATCATTAGTTAGTAGGAGAAAAATGAGGTCCAACCTAGTATTGAGTGCATAGAAATTAACATGCCTTTTTTATTGATCTTATGTAATATTCAAATTTTCAAAGTTTCAAGAAATAAAGGCTTGCAATATTTCACTCTATGTGTAATGAGCAGATATCATACATGGGTTTGACTTTCTGAAATGAGTGACCAAAAATATTAAACTTTTTCATGATATTAACACTTTTTTAGATGTACCTGTATGTTTGATGTGCAATGCCAGTATAAACTGTATATAGAGAACTTTGTGCAGAATGTGTGTAGTAAAACTAGTAACATTAGTTTCCTAATTATTATAATATTTTGTATAATATCTAGTGAGCCTTGTTTTATTTTTCGATGGGGTAGGTGTGTACAAGCATTTGCTTCAACCTACACCCTTTCTGCTGATTAGTTAAATAATTCAGTGTTGTTTGTTCTGTGTTTTTGTATTTCCGAAGACTGCCAAAATAAAACTAATATTTAGTTCAATTTAAAAAAAATTCAAATTCAATATTACACAAATGATTTGTTCTACATAGTATTTGATGAAGTGTAGAAATCCTTCAACCAGGGTTGGGGTCCATTACATTTTTCAATTACAAATACGTTATCAATTATCCATGTTCAATTATGATTACGATAACTGGCATTTTTTTTAAATATTTGTTCACTACTTATGTCTTTGCCATAGACCTCTTTTGCCTTTAATTAAATTGTAATTGAAAGTTTTTTATTACAATTACAAAGTCAATTATTTTAACTCAATTCCAATTAAATTATGATTACAATGACGACAGATTCTTGAAACCACAATTATGATTATAATCAGTGTTGGGAACGTTACTTTAAAAAAGTAATTTGTTATAGTTACTCACTACTTGATCCAAAAAGCAACTGAATTAGTAACTGAATTACTCTATAATGAAAGTAACTCATTACAAAGGAAACTAACTATTTGCATTACTATTAAAAAAAAAAGTTGCTGTATGTCAAAGAATTCAGATTTTTTAGATGCGTGTTTCGTTGCTTCATTAATTTTGAGTTGCTTACCACGGATGTGGACAAAATCTTCTCTCCTGGATATAATGAACACTTCACATGCACGTTCTTGCCTTTGACCACAATTAATTTAAAGTAGTGTTTGTATCGTCACCTTAAAAATAACAACTTTTCATCTGACTGCTCCACGCTCACCATCTCTGCTGCTTCATCCAATCTGTAGTGGTTTGTGTAAAAACACTGGCTCTGATTGGCTACCATGAAACATGACGCCGCCTTAGCCAATCATAATCGCTCACCTTGTTTTTAACCCACCTCCTCACTACAGTTGCGTATAAAGCCAGGGGTGAGTTTGAATAACAGTTTTTTTAGTCAACGCATGTAACGCACCGCATTTAACGTTCAGTAACGTTAACGGCGTTGTAAAAGCGTAAAAAGTAATTCGTTAGATTACCCCGTTACTGAAAAAACACCATTATTCCAAACACTGATTATAATTATGCCATAATTGTAATTAATTATCAATTACATGATTACAATTATAATTGACCCAAACCCTGCCTTCAACCATTAAGCACAATAGGTGATAACTCTTAACCAATGGGATGTGTCTGATATTCGGCTCATGTAAACGTGCTTTGTTTTCCTGATGAATAGGTGAAGCGTTACCTGTCACTCTGGAACATGAAAAGCTGTAATTTTTGTGCCAGAAGCAATGTAGACTCTTAGTTTTAGGGCAGAAAAAACATGACTCTATTATCTACGGTGGCATTAGACAATCCTTAGACATGCAGCTCAGTCAAACGGGACAGATGATAGACAAGCTTGCCTCGAGTGAACGGTGAAGGCACACGCACCTTAATCTGTACCAAGTTTGATCTCTGCCAGGAGTGTTTCTGTTTCATTGCTTTTTCTCATCTTTTCAGCAATTGCAGATGTCCTGATATGATTCAGTAGAGCCTGTGTGACTCAGAGTCAGATTGGGGCGCCCCGGCATAATTTTCAACCAGACAGTTCTGTCTGTTTCCCTTTGACTGTGCGTCGTCTGCACATTTCTGATCCAGCAGTTTGCAGAATGAAAGCCTATTCATTCATGGGATGTTTTATAAAAACACGAACATAAAGGGGGAGTTAAGTCACACACACGGGTGGAGAAGTGATTTTAAAAGTGAGGCTGTTTTAAGGATAGGGAAACTCCCAGTTTACGTTATTAAATTAATTTACTAAAACATGATAAAGCTGTTATTAAGTCAGTGATGCTCAACATGTGACTCTTTATATCTTCATTTTAATTATTATTCCTCAAGAAAACCTTAAAAAGGGGGAACTTTTTAACCCCTTTTTACCTTTTTCTTTGGCCATTTTGCAATTTCCTTTGTCCTATTTTTGCCCCTTTTCCAAAAAATGTGACACTTTTTTTTGTTATTTCAGATTTTGAGCTTCCTTTTGCCAGTAAATATCTCTTTTTTTTGCTACCTTTTGCACAACAAATACCACTTGTTTCCTTTTCCCCCACATTTTGCCTCTTTTTGTTCCACATTTTTGCTCTTTTTCACTATTGTTTGCCACATTTTGCTCACTTCAGCTCCATTTTGCCATCACACACCACCTGTTTCTTCTTTTTGTCATTTTTTTTTTCCCACTCTCGACAGCTTTTGGCCCATTTTAATCACTTTTCACCCTTTTCTTGCCACTTTTGGACCATTTTTTTGCCACCTAATTTTTTGTCACATTACCTACACTTTACTCATCGCTGTTCACTCTTTGTTAACCATCTCGGAACAGCGGCTTCGTCCAATGGCTGGCTGTGATTGGCGTGATCATTCAATCAGTCTAACTGGACAAATACATTTTCAACAATGAATCCCTCTGTAAAAATAGAATTGGATGGATTTTTGTTTTGATGAAGTCACGCCAATGGCAGTGCTGGGGAAGTAAACACATGACATTTAAAGTAGACTCTGGTCCACAAAGCCTTTGTCATACCAGAACCAGAACTCATTGATTCTGTCAAGCATAAATGCCTTTCATCCTTTGGGAATTCCATCCAAAGAGAAGGCTTTGAATGTTTTTTTTTGTTGCTGTTGTTTCTTATTTTTTTTACAACACATGCCAAAGTGCCTGCTTGGTAACCTTTGGATTCTTGACCAGTGCCATAAACCTGTTACAGATTCATTTCCCCTCATGCCCTGTCTTGTTACCTGAACCCTTAATCTTGACACTGTGCCTTTCTCCATTAGCGGTTATTTAAGTGTTCACCCAACTGGGAGGCAGGGGGAGATGTGACACTGGGTGATATGGGGTGAAATATAGCAGTGTTGGAATGATCCTATAAGGAGTATTTTATTGGTGAAAAGACCGAGCGGAGCTCTCGTAAAAGTAAGCCCATAAATGTGCTCTTTCTATATCGATGTGCATAATCATTTTATTGACTTAACTGCGTTGTTAGTTGTTGCGTCATGAGGATTAGGGTCGTAAAATTAGCCAAAAAACTGTATGTGTTTGTAACCACTCGTCTGCATGCCGTTGCTTTTTGTGTGTGTGTGTCTCTCTTAGGAGTTCGTGCTCATAACAGACCTGCTAGATTTGCCAAAGGAAAATGTGCAGAGATTGTCATTTGTTCAGCTGTTGTCACTAACGGTTACAGCAGATTGGATTCATTTACAGCATTCTCCTCACAACACTCACCAACGTGTTTAATTGTTGATTTGTAAGATGCCTGAGAATGTATGTGTGTGTGTGTGTGTGTGTGTGTGTGTGTGTGCGTGTGTGTGCATGTGTGTGTGTGTGTGTCTGTGCGCTTTGGGTGTCTGTGAGCATTCTCTCCACTTTCAGTCACTTCCATCCGTTGCCAAATCACCTACCAGGTGCAATGTCTGCAAAGAGCAACAATGTGTACTCATGCTTTTAATACTCTTCCTCTGTCAGTTTTGCATGCATGTATTAGCCCTGGGATAATCTGGAAGTATTCTCCTGCAATAAGAAATAACTTAAATGTTGCTCTACATCGCGTCCCAGATTACATTACCTACCCCATAATGCTTTAAAGACAAACGAAGTCTTATAAACGCCTTATCTGCTGAATTAATTTGAAAACGTAAAACCCTATTTGGAGAACCGCCGCAAAAAAAAAAAAAGAGAAATAAATGGACTGTGCCAGAGCGACAACAGCAGCTCCTGAAATTTAAATGAGCCAAAGCTGCTGAGGTGAGGCTTTCCTGTTCCAGCTCTTGCAAACTGGCCTGATTGGAAGGATATCAGCGATTGTTCAGATACAGGAAAGGCCAATCAGGAGCGAGCCGAGCTTTTCATGTGCTGATTGAATGAAAGAATGCAATATGAATTTTTTGTCAATGCACCTTAAATTGAACTACATAAACCACTACCAAATGTCTGCTCGTTAAAAAAAAAAAAAAAAAAAAGATCTCGCTTTTGAATGTCAAATTAAATTAGGCGAGTGTATTTTTGGGAACATCAGGTGATTTTGAAGTTAAAAAATCAAAGTCACTCAGCAAACTTTATGAAAGCTAAAAATTGCATGAGATTTAATTATTCGGGTGAAGGTTGGTTGCTAAATTGAGGACTGAGGGCTGAGTGGGATTGTCTTTGGTTTGAACAAACGCTAAAGCAGCCACCAGAGATGGTTGAGTGAGTGTTGCAGCCTCCTCTCGACACTTTGTTTAAGGATACTTGTTCTAATCACAAACAAGAAATCTCATGAGACTTGCATGAAGAGATAGAGCTTGCATCAGTTGCCAAAAGAAAGAAAGAAACCAAAAAGAAAAACGATGCTGCATGGTCGTGTTTTTGCAGATGTTGTTTATTCATTCAGGGTTGATAGAGACACTTCTGAGGCCGTGCTCTGAAGGGTGCAGCTCAAGTGCAGGATTTCCTTTGGGATATTTCAGAAGAGTTGCTAGAGCATGTTCTTCCCACATAAAACAGTGTTTATCCCCACATCTTTCAAGGCTATTGTGCTCCCACTCCTTAATGGAACAACCTTTTTTTCCTCTTTTAAATAGAGCAAATAATCAAATTAATGCTCGTGGCCATCAGTATAATCTCACCTGCTCACTGAGTACTTTTAATTCAATGTAATGTGTTGCATTGTCTTTGATTGGACATTAGGATTTCGAGCTACCATCGGAAAAGGCAGCATCGTTCACTCAGAGCACACTTTGTCTTGCAATAACACTGCAAAGGATTGTGGGAGCACGTTGTGGGAATTTGCTCTGGGAGCAGCCAAGAGGATTTTCTGAGAGTAGTATTACACTTTATGATGAGGTTCTGTTTGTGCCTCTCTGCTCACTTAATGCCTCGTGGATGTCAGACAAACATGTTGTGAACTTATTCAGCCTCCAGTTATTCTTAAGTGCAAATGATCCACAGGGCTTCATTTGACACCAGTGATTAGAGGTTCGCTTTTCCAGTTTCCTGCTCGGGATGAGAAATTCTTATTGCCCATAAATATTAATTGAACTGGCCTGAGCCGCAGGAACAATTTATGTAAATTCATATATTGAGTGCTATTCACCTCAAAGCAATTTGTTGATGAGGTAAGTGGGGATTGAGGCCCCGTTGCAATAATAGCAGAGAGGAAATGCTGCCTCGATGTGGTTTTTTTGGTGCTTCTGATACTGAATAGCTTTCTGCCACACTTTATTTCCTTCCTTAGTGGAAGCCGGTTTACAACAGGTGGCAGGGGTGCAGAGTTGGATGTTAACATGCTGGAAGACATTGGAGATTACGATCAGGAAACCAGCACAGCCACGGTGTCACTGAAACCAGTATCTTAAACTTCTTGTTTTGTTTAAATTGTGTCGCAGAAAATTGGTGTTGTTTTTCACACTGACGACATGGTCCATTGGGGAGTTCAGATCCAGAGGGATTTACATCTTGGCTTTGTAGTGATGGGTTGTTGAATTAAGGCTCTTCCTGTCTTGTCTTTGTGCATAAAATTCATTTATTCATTCATTCACTGTCTGGCCTGTTAATTCTTGTTCAAGGTCACGCAGGTCTGCTGATCTATAAGTCCCGCAGGTCTATAAACATCCTCTGTACAAATAATACTGCCTTGCCATGCATTTCAAAAGCTTTGTTGACCAAGTTTACTCAATTCAGTAATAAATAATCCTATATTGCTGTGAAGTAAAAACCTGTTAATTCTTATTGTGAAGGCAAGACAAGGCAAATGTATTTGTATAGCGCATTTCATACACAAGGCAATTTGATGTACTTCCCATGATTACAAAGTGCAACGGAAAACATTAAACAGTTTAAAAATCATAAACAACATTAAAATCAGCAGTAAAAACAATGTTATGATTAAAAATATCCCTCTCAGTCATACACAGTAGAGAAAAAGAAAAACCTTTAACTTGGATTGAAAAATATTCACATAGAGGGTTTTCACGGCGCGTCATCAACCCGGAAGTCGCCATTTTGGAGATAAGCAGCCGGTGTACATTAGAACGCAGGATGGAAGGAAGCGGCGTTCTCTGAGGATTAGCTTTTAGCTTGGTTGCTAGCCCCGCTGGGCATCTCCACTCCTGCTCCTGATCACACCACTTACGTCTCCTCCGCTGGCGGACACCGCTGTACTAACTGAAGCTGGATTTAAATGCAAGACGGGAGATGAGGGCGGCAGTGTTTGCATACACACCAATAACAACTGGTGCAACAACGGTGAGCGGTGGCGACCTTGAGGTTGATGACGCCGTTGATGACGCGCCGTGAAAACCCTCTATAGGATGCTGACTTCTGCTGGAAGTTTGTTCCACTTCTTTGTTAAAGCTCAGCTAATGCTAACGTTAGGCTAATGCGATTGCTAGGCGATCGCTAACATTAAGCTAATGCTAACACTAGGCTAATGCTAATGCTAGGTTAATGTTAATGCCAATGCTGGGTTATTGCTAATGCTAAGCAAATTCAGTACGGCGTGGGCCAGCACATGCATCCTCACTTGCATTTTCTTCAGGAAATGCAAATATTCGAGTTTAATTTGGAATAGCTAATTTCAAATAAAAAAATTTTAAAAAAACATCACATAACCATTGCCAATGGCAGCCTTCGTGACACCTTATTCATGTTAATGACAGGTGTCATGTCATAATAATGACAACATAATGTGTTGCCAAACCTTCTATCATTTCACCTCAGGATGGGTACATTACAAGAATGCTATGCCTCCATCAGATGTACAGTAGGTGAACTATTGAGACCTGACCTGAGGCGGTGACTCTCCTGTGTATGTGTAGAGCCCAGTGACTGTACACTACTACTATATTACTCTGTTTGTCCCTGGGTATTTTGTCCTTAGGGTGTTAGTGTCATTGCCTTAGGGTTAAAGAAGCACAACTTACTTTGTCCTCTCTGCACAGCATTTGCATCTTTTCCGTTTTGTTAGTCCTGCTTTGAGTCTCTGGATGAGTCCTTTATTGCTAGCACTCAGATTATATTTATTTTTCAGATTTTGTCTTTGCAGTCTACTCTCTGTGCAGGCCAAACCAGGCTTAATGATCCATCCATTCGTCCATCCATCTCTCATTTATACCCGATTTGCCCTCGCATGGTAAAATCTCACTTGATTCAAGCACAACTTATACCAAAATACAAAGACTACTCAACCTGTCATTTAAAATGTAATTTGTACCAAAGTGTTATTGGCTGAGCCATAGCGAACAATTACCAACCAGCCTACTTAAGCTGCACCTGTAAGGCTCTTAGTCCTTTATTGTGATGCAACATGTTTTGACAAAAGGTCTGTTTTTCTGCTTCTCATCTCTGAGCTTCATTGAATGGAGTTTTCATTGTTCCATTATACTAAATGCAAATATAGACATATTGCGCAGGCAGCAGATTTTGCTCCTTTTTTTATTTTGAAGTAATTCCGTAACCTGATTCAAGTTCATGCTGCCAATGCTCTTTGAGTTGTTGCTCTTTTCTCAACCTGAGTTAATGCTCCTTGTCCTCGGTTGATCTTTGTAATTTGAGAACCCGGCTTAGCAGAATGTGTGTGTGCGTGTGTGTCTGGGGAATATTTCCTGAGTTGAAATCCAGAGAACTCAAAATATATTTAGTGGAGAATGTTTGGTGACTCGGATAAAAAATAGGTTTGCATTAAAAAGCTTGTTAAGGAAAAAATTGGAAATTGATTTAAAAAAAAAACAAAAACATTGTTATGCTTCTACAGTGACTCCTTATTTCTCTTTGCAGCAACAGAGGTGCGTCAGGGTTTGAATGTGTGCAAAACCATGATATCTGTTTGGATTTGTGCAGCTTTTAAACTGTGGGATTTGCACATTGAGGCTCATTTAAGTGGATTATGAATCAGTTTGGAACTATTTTCTGCCACTAAGGCGTGAAGTTGGCTTTACAGCAGCGACGTTAATGTATGATGCTTAGTGCAACTTAACTTCATTCAAATAATAATACATTTGTCAGGCATTTTTGGATAAAAAGGCATCTGTATATTAGACAGGTACGAGTGCTGTGTGCTTTTAGCAAAATCATGCAGCATTTTTTAAACAAGGTTTCCAATAATAAACTGGGCCACACAAGTTTTCCATCTCCCCTTCGGTCTCCTTCACATCTGATATTCTCTCTGGCCCCACATCCCTCTCTCAAGTTATTTGCTCCAGTCGATATCCATCTTCCCAGCGAGCGATGAGTGTTGGAGAAAAGTTCCTCCCGCAGATCAAATGGTTGGAAATCAAGATGCTACCTCAGCATGTTCCTGGGCGGGTGACTTTGAAGGAGATTGGGCCCCTCGCTGTGCACACGGAGGAACCTCACTTTCCCAAAACAACAAGAACACAGTTTGATTGCATCCAATACCGTGACTGAAAAGCAGCTTGTGTCAAAGGAAGTCAGACAGGGTTTGGTTATGTAAGAGAAGGAGAGCCGTGCTGCAGTATGTTACTCTCTCAGGGCCTTTAAAAAGCCTGTGCAGTGGACTGCGAAGGCAAAGGTACTCCCTTCCTTTAATGTAGTAGGATTACATATACTTTTGTTCGAATACACTTTGGTAAAAGTTAGAGTTCTGGCTTACTTAAAGCTGCAGTATGTAGAATCATGAAACTAGGCCTGGACAATATGTCGGGAATCAAGATATTTCAAGTTTTCTTTTTTGGCGATATAGAAAATTACGATATCACCTACTGCAAATCAATATATTTTAATTTTATAGCTTATTTAATATTAAAATACTTGTTTTAGGAGCCGCTATTTTTGATACTTCTAAGAACAGCGTGAAAACCACAGTTAGATGAGTTGCTGAGTATGTCCTAATCCCTAAACAAGCCACAGACACTACAGAACTCACTCACACATGCTGTCCCTTATTAGAGAAAAAGACTAAAGTGGCACATATTGTGCAGCTGTTTGTTAATAAATGTGCCTGTGTGGCATTTCAATAAGACTTTCACTTCATTGAGTTATAAATATCGAAACTATATTCTATATCCTAAATTGCCATTTTGATAAAAATCCCCCAGTCCTACGTGAGACTTGTGTGGAATCAACCAACGTTCCTCCAGTGCTTTCCCTGAGCATTGCAAACACTCAAAGCTGACTTACAGAGCACACTAAATTAATGCATAAAAAGGTCAGAGACGGGTAACATTGTGCAAATTCCTTCTGAAACTACAGATATTCAGATTGAAATTATAGATATTTGGGTACAGATGTAGGGAGTAAATGTAAAACGTCATTAAAAATGTAATACTAACGTACAGTATTGCTGTACTCATGAAGTAAGCTAATCTGTTAGCATATCCAATTTCCATTTAATTTTTATTTGAACATGTACCATTTATTCACAGAAACTCATGTAATGAGTTGCAGTGTATATGAGGTTTTATTTTATGATTACATTTTTTTTTCTTTAACTTTTTCTTGGTTAAGAAATGAATTTTATAAGCCGGTCTTAATGATCTAATGGGCCAGATTTGGCCCGAGGTACTTGGTGTTAGATATGTCTATTATAGGTTTCTGTTTTTCTTTCTTTCTTTCTTTCTTTCTTTCTTTCTTTCTTTTTCTCTCTCTCTCTCACACACACACACACACAAACACACACACACACACACACACACACACACACGCACACACACACACACACACACACACACACACACACACACACACACACACACACACACACACACACACACACACACTATGGGGGGTGAATCCATTGTAAATTCACGCGCACCAGTCCATCGCACGTGTGCATGCCTGCCTAACTTTCACTAAACTTACCTAATTTAAGTAGTTAGGTGTAGTGGCAGGTGTGGCGTGACACAGACTGTAACCGGACTAAATGGTGGTCCATTATACACTCACACTCACACACACGCTTAAATACAGTACCTGCACACGCCTAATATTTTGTTTACATGTCACGTAGATGGTGATCGATAGTGAAGGTCAACTGATCGCTATAGCTTCACTCATGCCACATCTGCGTCTTCATTTGACTGATATATTTATGGTTGTTAGGTGCCCACCCAGATGTGGCGTATGTGTGCGCATACACTTTAATGTATATGCACATTAAAGCGTCTGCAATCGTGTTAACACGTCTGCGAGCACACATGCGGATGTGACTTGTGCATTGTGCCCGTGTACCCATTCTAAGTCTATGGAAAATGTAGATCAGACGTTCAGTTTACGTGTTCGTTAGACTGGTGTGCATTAATTTAGAATGGATCCGCCCCCCATACACACACACACACACACACACACAAACACACACACACACACACACACACCCTCTGCTACTTCCTTTGCGCCTTAAATCAGACTTGTCAATTTAAGTTCTTTGGCGGCTTGACTATCTGGGCACAAGCATTGTGTTCAAACAGAAATTGTGCTCTCTGTTGTCTTAGGTGCTGCTCCTTCTGTTAACATTAATGAATAGCTCTACCACAGAAAACACAACACAGCAAAAGGTTTCCCAGTTATTGATAATAAAAACTATGGCTCTGTGACCACAAAGCCACACAACAACAAAGGAACAACTGCAAAGTGTGTGCGTGCACAAAATTATATGTTGAACTTTTGTTGTTTTCTTCACAGACTAGACCAATCCATCCTGTACTCCCACTTGATTTTAGTGCTCATGGGGCTAGAGTTTATATTTACTTATTTGTTTGGCCTACACAGTTTTTTTTTGTGTGTATTTTTCAGCAATGCACCTTTTCGGCCTCAACTGGCAGCTCCAAGAGTTGGACAACCAGCTGGCTTATGAGAACGGAGCAGTTGGGAAGACAGGGCCCACACAGTCCAGTATTAGCACAGCTATGGCTGGTGATGGTGAGGAAATAACAATTCAATATATATTAACAATTAAAACACACATTTTGAAATGCATTTATTATGTATTTGCTGCTTTTACTTTTTTCATTCAGTCAAGATTATTTTATTTATTGTTTGTATACTTAAGGCCAGCTTGGGCAACTTTTATCTCAGCGGGGGTGTCACAATAATGTGACACATTAACAATAATGTCAGCATTTAAAATAATGACCAATCTCAGAAATAAAGGGTTTTGTGTGTTTTTGTAACTTTTTGTGTGTTTTTCTTGTTATTTTCTGTATCGTTTTGTAGTTTTTAATATTTTACCGTCATTGCGTGCCTGTATCTTTTTTGTCATTTTGTGTAATTCTGCTGTCATTTAATGTATTTTCTAATGTCATTCTGTGTATATATGCATATATCTTTTGTCATTTGGGGGCTATACTACAGATTACCTCTTATCACGCTAACTTCCGGGATCTAATTAGTATGTGCTGTCCTATGAAACTCGCTAACGTCTTACGGAGTTAAATCACCATGGTAACTTAGGCTGAACGACTAATCTGGTCGGGACCAGTTTTTGTTCTGACGAGGATCTGAGCCAGGAACATATACTACAGTGAAACAATGTGCTCTCATCCCAGTGTGTGTGTGTGATAAATAGAGGTGTACCTGAATAGAAAAACCTGTGTGCTGTAATAAAGTGAAACTGATCAGAGTGCTGTCCGTTTATCATCCAATAGATTAATATCATAAATTATATCACCTTGTTATGCATTAACAGTGTCAGCTGTTAGCACTGTAGCAACAGTGTTGTTTTTGGTCAAAATGATAGATTTTAATTATTCAGAATTTTAAACTTAAGCTGAACACATAACCTGGTCAGGATCAGGTTATGAAGTGGAACAGATCTGAGCCAGTATAAAAGCTCCGCCTCCTGGTGCGCTGCACTAATACTGTTGCTTTTCGCTATTATCATGGTTTTGAATCGATTACATTTGTTTAAGATCATAAGCTGTTCCTCCATTGTAAAAAAGCTCTGTCAGGTTTCTTCATTGTAGTGATTGGTCAGATGCTGCAATCTCCACCCCTTTTATGGAAGCGCGCACGTAGGCAGGCTGAAATGACTTGGCTTAATTAGCGTGTTGTTATCGACCTTTGTAGGACAGCTTCTCTCTGACAGGGAATGTTTGGTTAGGTGAAGCCCGCTAACAGAAAAATATCCTGAATATACTAATCTAGCTTCATAGTATAGCCCCTTGTTGTGTTTATGGTGTCATGTCGTATATATTTTTCTTGTAATTTCAATTATTTTTATTTTTTTGTTTATTTGGCGAGGACAGTGCACATTAGTGAAATACTTTGTGTAAATGTGCCAGATTAACCATAAGCTACTTTCCATCATGTGTTTTGTATATATTAGTTGTCTTTTTGAATATTTTCTGTTATTCTGTGTATTTTGTTGTTATTTAGTGTCTTTATAGTGTCATTTTGTTCATCTTTTGTCATTTTCTTGTATCATCTTTGTGATTTTTCAACAATTTAGGATGTTTTTTTTTCTTTTTGGAGTCACTTTCTGCGTTTACTTTGGAGCTACATAAAATTAGACAAAGGGCTGCATTATTTTAAACTATTAAAAACATTTATTCAGCATTTTAAACTTAATAAAATCAATAAATATAATGACTATAGTCCATCCATCCATTTTCAGACCCACTTCCTATTTGTCAGGGTCGCGGGGGTCTGCTGGAGCCAATCTCTGGCTCTCATTGGGCGGGGGTACACCTATACACTCACCAGTCCATTGCAGGGCAACACAGACAGACAACCACACACTCTCATTCACTCCTATGGGAAAGTTAGAGACTCCAGTCAACCTTACAGTCATGATTTTGGATTGTGGGAGGAAGCCGGAGTACCCGGAGGAAACCAACGTAGCACGGGGAGAACATGCAAACTCCACACAGTAAGGACCCAGGTGTATAATGACTATAATATTAAACATTTTATAGAAGTCATGCCCATGTGCCGTGCTTTTTTTTAAATGAAAGGAGATTATTTGGTGACCTGCAGAAGCTTGTATGGCCTGTCAACTTCATTTGTGCAAAGTATTTGTTTGGCCACCTGACTTTAATCGGTTTTGAGATTAATTCACCAACGCCCCCCAAAATCAATATGAAACCCCCCAACAGTTAATGGATTAAATAGCGTACAAGTTTAATTAATGATTGAAAAAGACAAATTGCATCCAGAATAATATCCGACCTCTGCATCGCGCTTGATGTCCAGCCCTAACAGTTTTGTTGAGATCCTTCCCCTGTTGAATATTAATGGAGTGATTTCAGACCTGTGTGTACCCACCAATCATTTCCTTGGACTGTTGTATATTCACCCACAAGCAGCGAGGCCATCCTCAGCTCACCTTTACAGCAAACGCCACCAAATTAATCTCAGAGCACACAGCGGTGTTAAAATGCATGGCCACGAAATCATTAATTGAGTTGAGGAGACCAGGCAAAAGCTCAATTGTTTAAACTCGGCTAGATTTAAATCCTCATAAGTACTGCTAATTAAGATAGCACGAGGCAGGTTTTAGACTGTTTAAAGGCAATCAATAGCCAGCTATTACTCTCCCAAGAGGCGAAAACGTAGCTCCAGTCTTCAATATGACTGAAGCTGAAGTGACTGGCAATAGACTCGTATACACTCACAATATTCATGCATGCAAATGTAGCGGTGTCTGGTAGCAGCAGATACACTTAGCTACAGTGCAGGTGTGTTCACACGTAGATACGCTGCTGCCGCCGCAGTGATGGAGCAGCACGCGGAGACTTGTTGTTTACACTCCAGGATAACTCAATCAAACGGCTTCATTTCTTCCCAGCAGCACTTAAAATGGCATTGACACGGAAATGCTTTACACATTTGTCTACCTAACAATGAAAAGTGTCTGTGTAAAAAGCCCCCGTGCAGGCTTTATCTTTTTCTGTTGCCACCCTTCATATTAAAAAGCCTCAATTTTCTCATCCTTTGGCGCAGTGGGATGTAGTTTAAGGACGTATTTCACCAAATTGTTTTGATTTGCTGCTGTTGGCCTGGTAAGATAAGCTCTCAGTATATTTGACAGATTCCATTTAGACTTTATCTGATGTGGAGCTTCACTCTGTGAAAAGAAAAAGATGTGTTCAAGTCTTTTTAAAAAGCCAATTATGTCCTGGTCATTTTTAGCTGGGGTTGAGCAGTGTATCATGGAATTCATGGAATGTCTTCAGCTCTTATCCTCTTGCTTAGTGCCGTAATCAAATACAAATGTATGTCTGTGCCTGAATAAAAGAAAAGGATAACCCTGGATAGCTTAAGATAAAGAAAAGCTCCATTTATGGATATCCTGGGATCAAAGGCTTGTTAAAAAAATGAAAGATTGCATTTCAGATGTGCTTGTGAAGGTTTTAGCTGACGGCAGTAGAAGAATCTCTCATGACTTATTTACACTCTATTAGCTGAGCTGTGTCGCGGTTCATAAAACTGTGTGTGTGTGTGTGTGTGTGTGTGTGTCGTTCTCAAAGGGAGGACAGGGGTGATTCATCAGGAGAACAACTCCATTGACTCTGGACAGGTGGACATCGGGAAAAGGGTCGGCCAGAGTGTCCCCCCTGGGGTGTTCTGGCGTTCTCAGCTTAGCATGGAGCAACCACGGTTCCTCAAGTTCAACATCTCGGTTCAGAAGAACGCACTGGTCGGAGTCTATGGACGGAAAGGTCTCGCACCATCTCACACGCAGGTAAGAGTAAAAAAAAAAGCCGGTGATATTGTATTTTAAATTGTATACATAAGGCTAACATTACGCTGTCATTATCTGTCATGAGCATGAATAAAGTGTCATGAAGGCTGTCATTAAGTGTCATTTGCTATAATATGACACCTTTGGAGCTATGTTGGCATTTTTGGGGTTAGATGGAGGAATCTAGTGGTGTTAGGTAGGGTTGGGGTCAATTATAATTGTAATCACGTAATTGATAATTAATTATAAATATTGTGTAATTATGATTGTAATTGTAATTTTAAAATTTGGTGGCTGTCATTATTGTAATTAAATTGTATTTGAATGCAGATAATTGACTTTGTAATTGTGATTGCCATAAACATTTTATAAGAATTCTCAATTAAAATTCAACGCAAAACTGGAAAACCATGTTACAGTTCTATGTAACTACACATATGTAGTTAATTATTAATATCCATATCAAGCTTTCCCATATTTTACCATTAAATTTATTTTTTAAATCGATGGGTATGCTGACACAAAAAAGGCTCAGACGCCCACACCAAAAATATTAAAACCTATATTTCCAATGATTAGGAAGCCTAACAAGGTAACCAATAAATAGGACAAAAATTAGATGATAGATATTTGTTTTTAGTGTATTTTACATCTGCTATAGGACCTGTTATCATAAGAGATGCTAACAGAAAGCTAACACAAAAGGAAGGTTAACTTTTATCAGTTTATTATCAGTAATTGTGATTAATTGTAATTGAACTTTAGTGATTGAGAACATAATTGTAATTGACTTTCCTAGGATCAAATGAAGGGTTTAGTTATGCTATGTTCACACCTAATGCATCTTCTGCGGCACCGGACTCGTCTGCCGCAGGAAATGCTCCGCAGGTTTCACAAGATCAAAAAATGTCCCTATTCGCTTCATACACACGTTTGAAGCAAAGCCCCGCCCACCAGCAACACATCCAACTCGGTGAGTTTCACTGCCTGCTGAAGCGAAGAGCTGCGCTCTTTTTTCTCCTCAACATAAACCACCAGTGAAAAAAGCCGGTGTGATTAGCGGCTAATGCTATCCTAGCTCAGTGCCAACTTACAAAGACAAAAACTACAGAGAGAACTTATAAAGGCTGTGTCATACAGACTGGTGTCCGTGTTGACGGCCTGAAGTCATCATCAACAAAGACTCTGATTGGCCGTCGTCATACGAAATAGTCGCAGGAGTTCAATAACTTCAACTCTTGCGAATGTGCGGATATGACAAAGAATCGGTAGCACGCACGCACGGCCAACACTCTTGACGCGCGGATCGGACCGCATTGCCACACAGGAAAGATTTCGCCTCTGGGACGCGTCTATCCATTGACTTTGTATGTAATCTGGTCATACGAACATTTAGTGACGCATCCGGTGTGAATGCAGCATTAGGATAACAAATTAAAGTTAATGACAGACTTCATGACACCTTATTCATACTATTGACAGGTGTCATATTTTAACAATAACAGCATAATGTCAGCCTTAAGTATAAAATTACCAAAAAGCCCGATATAGAAACTGTGCGAGAAGACAGATTTTTACAACAATAAACGTGCTTAAATGAGCCTTTTTCTTTTTTTTTTTGCTGAGGAAGGCTTTATGGCGTGACTGAAACACCTTTTGAAAAAGGAGTGGAATTAAACCCAAACCTATAAAATTTACAAACTGTAAAGGCTCGGTTAAGGCTTCACCCTAATTATATTAGCAGTAATTATCCCTGGTTTCATCACTTTAAACGACTCTCTTTACATTACACTCTGCCACGAGGGTCAGTTTGTATTACTGGAAATTGATTAAAGCAGCATTAACTCTTTACAGAAAGAAGACTGCATCTCAACCCTTTGATGCTATGGAACAGTGAATTCTTTATCGGGCCTTTGGATGCAACGAAAAGATAAATGAGCAGGTTTTTTGAACGTGTGATTGGAAGAAAAAGTTGATCCCTTAGATTGTTCTGATTTCAGCAATACTGTCTTTTGTCGACCTTCAAACTTGGAACCAGAGAAATGGTAGCAGTTGCTGACAGATTCAAATCAAAGAGACATTCTACTTTTATTCTGGTGGCTTAGTTTAAGGAACTGGACTCTGAGTTTTGTTTGAAGTTGAAGTCCAGTAGCCTTATAAGCTACCAGAAGCTGAGAACCATCACAGACCAGCCTATATTTAGTAACACCATCAATAGTGCAGGGTGATATTTACCCGATACAATGTACCAAAGAAGAACTTGTCTTTAGAATAACTCAAAATATGAACACACATGATCATTTTAAGTAGTCCGTTATATATTATATCCATTAAAAAGTTTTGATGACGAGTACTTTTTATTGGGTATATTTTATCGGGTAAAAATCCCCCGGCGTTAGTGATGGTGTTACTAATTTCAGTCATGGGTCCCTGGGAAGCTGTAGCATCGTCTTGGACATTTGCCATCTATCACAATTGAGATTTCCTATTAGCTGTTCCTTTTCAAGGACACCATAGAAAACTATTCACATGGTGAATAGTCTTCAAAGGCATCAAAGACGGCGGCCATGGTAGAGTAGGTGGTCCAATAACTGAAGGGTTGCAAGTTCAAATCCTACTCAATTCTAGTCTTTGTCGTTGTGTCCTTAAGCCAGGCATTTTACCCACATTGCCACAGTAGAATGGGTATGAATTGAATAATGTTGGTCGTGTTTAGGCGCGAATTGCCACATGCCACTCATGTAAATACTAGAAATGGATATTATTGGCCAATGTCAGCCATGACATGTAATATCGGTCTACATTGGTATTATGTTTAGTTTCTGGGGCCGGGCCCCCTGGCCCCGTTAAAAAAAAGGGCTCAGAGCGTCTCATCATATTCATTCATAGAGTATTCATACCAAACTGCATTCCGATCTAAAGAGAACAAACGGAGAAGTAGTCATTTGAAAAATGGGGCCCTACTGGCGCCCCCGTGACACATACGGGGTAATGGGCCCCATCTATATATTGGTATGTGCTAATGATTATGTATCACCAACCGTCATAATATTTGACTGGCAAATAAAAGTGAAATCAACTTTAGTTTTTTTTTTCTTCTTTTGGGGCCCCTTAAGGCCCATCTGAACCCCAAATTAAAAATCCTGCTCCGAGCGTCAATGCGTACACATCCATAGATTATACCTACCAAATTTCAGCCCAATCCGTTCACAAATAACAGAGGAGCAGTGATTTTAACTAGTATACATAAGAACAAAAAAAGAACAACAAAGTGAGTGGCGTTTTCAGTGCGGTAGCCCGGCCTAAAAATGTATTCCGTAACATTTTTGTCTTTCTCTTAGTGCCGGAACAACACCCGGCGTTTGATGATTTACAAATTAAGTGCTGATTAAAACCATTATTGGGGCTCGTCAAAAAGTGGGGATAAATAGTTGTAAATAGGACTTCCATTTGTCCATTGATCGTAGAAACACAGAAGCAAATTGGTCGAGGTATCGGGAAAGTTTGAAAACCGTTTTATTGATAAAGAAACATTTAAGCAGAATGTTGTCTGTGTGTGGGAATGCGTTGCTTTCAGCGCCACTAAATGGCTGCCATGTGAAAACTGAGGGGTTTCAGAAGCGACTCGTTGACTGACATCTGTGGACATCTGGATGTTCAATGGTGATGGTGATGGAAGCACTCAGACAATGTCTATTTTCCACCACACTTGAGTGCAAAAGCTCTTACCTTCTCAATATTCCCTTTCAGTAAAGATGGGCTTCACTCATGTGTAGACAGTTGGAGCACTCTGATGAAAGAAAGTCCGTTGCTAGTGACAATGGCTTTGCCGCATTGCACTTTCAAGGTGAAAAAAAAACCCAACCCCTAAAGCGTCTTAAATCAGAGCCCAAAAGTCACTAATTAACGCGACACTACTTTTATGTCTCAACCAATTGTTGTACAGACACTCAAGCTTGTCAATTCAGGATGCCGTGTCTGTTGTTTCCACTTCCAAATTACATTCTGCTCAGGTACTGGGGGCACAAATCAATGCATTTACTTAACTGAGCATGAAAGACCCCAATGAGAGATATTGACCGTTTGTGGTATTCACTGCTCGGAAGACAAGACAGCATTTAAGTGCGACATCCCTTCCACCTTTTCACGGATATAGACTTCCTCCATCTGCTATTGAGTGTCTGTCTTTGCTGATACGTGGCGAACAAGTTGGAAGCAGCAAACTTTCATGTTTGCTTTGTGTGTTTCTTTTTGGTATTTGTAGCAGACTAAGTGCACTCAATCTCAAGTCTGGAGAATTTACAGGCTCTGGGCATTTCTTCTTTATCCACGGGGCCTTCGGCAGTCTCTGCACGCTCGCTGCTTCGACTGTTATTCACCTTCATTGTTGGGCTGAGACGAGTTGGGGGGGCTTTCACACCAGCTAATCGAGATGTATGCACTTGGCCTGGGGGGTTACGGCTTGTGGGATGGACTGTTTTATTACTTTCCCCTCAAGTCAACAACACAAAGAAGCCAACTTCTGCCAGGTTAATATCCCCACCCTCCCCCCTCCCCTGCTGCACGTAAAGAGCTTTAAATCACTTTGGCTTCACTTTACAGTTTACACTCAACTAATACCTTTCTTTTCCTGCCATTTGCAATCAAGCAGAATGTTTGATTGTTCCAGTGCCTTATTACATAGACATCTGAACTTTATCCATAAGAAACTCCATCTAATTCATTTATTTTGACGTAAAATACTTCCCCAAGTAAAAAGTCAGGGATGAGAATACAAAATTGTGTATTATGGATATCAACAATTTTGTTTTATGTAGGCCCTGATGAACTTTTGTGTGATGTATGTCATATTTGAAGGTAAAAGTAATTTAATAGTCTTGTCAAAGTAATGTCCGAGTTGAAGGTACCTATAATAATCCTGTCAGGCAAGGCCATACCACCATAGATTTAAAATCTGGGAATTCCAAATACTTGTTGTAAACAGAATTCCAGTATGCTTCATTCAATATTTATTATGAGACACTTTTTTGTTTTTAACTTTAAGCCTTTCAAGCTCTTTTGATACATAACAAACATCTACCAAACCTCAAATGAATGATCATTTGTTATATTTTATTGTTGTAAAAACCAAACAAAAATCACAGTGGGTATTTTGTGTTGTCATTTTGCAAATTTCTGCCAGGTTTGTTTTTTGATAAAAACGAGCTGTATGCATTTTCATCTCACTTCAAACATTACTAAAAAAAAACCTCTCTAAACATAAACGTAGCAATCACTTTCACACTGAACTCACTTTTGGCTGTTTTTTCGCAGTATGACTTTGTGGAGTTATTGGACGGCAGTCGGCTGATCGCCAAAGAGCATCGTGCACTGAGCGAAGCGGACACGAGGCCACGCCTGGACCACTCCGTCACTGTCCACCAAGCCGGATTCATCCAGTACCTGGACTCGGGGGTTTGGCACCTGGCGTTTTACAACGACGGCCGAAGCGCGGAGATGGTGTCCTACAACACCATCATTCAGGGTGCGGGCTCATACATCTTCCTTGTCGATAAGTGTGAAGGAAAAGATGTGCATGTTTGAAAGTTTTTACTGGTAACACTTGCAGTTTCATACATGAGGCTGTCATTGTCTGTCATTAGCATGAATAAGATGTCATGAAGGCTGTTTTTAAGTGTCAGGGTTAGGGTCAATTACATTTTTCAGTTACAGTTCCATTTTGAATTACCCATGTTCAATTATGTTTACAGTGACCAGCAATTTTTCCAATTACAATTAAAATACAATTATTTTTTTTCCTCAGAAAGTCAATTAAAGTTACGCTCTCAATTACTAAATTTTAATTATGATTAATCACAATTTATGAGCCTAAAATAAATAACCTGATAAAAGTGAACCTTCCTCTTGTGGTAGCTTTCTGTTAGCATCTCTTATGATAATGGGTCCTAAATAACCTCAAAATAAATATCCATCATCTAATTCATTTCCTATCAATTGATTACCTTGTTAGGCTTCCTAATCAATGAAAATATAGGTTGTAAAATTTTTGGTATGGACATCTGAGCCTGTTTGGGGCCAGTATACCCCTCGTTTTATTTTTTTATTTATTTTTTTAATTTTGAAATGTGGGAAAGCTTGATATGAAACATATTTTAATAATTGTTAACTACATATGTGTAGAACTGTACATAAAACTGTAACATGGTTCCCCAGTTCTGTGTGGCAATTCCAATTACAAAGTCGATTATTTAAACTCAGTTACAATTTAATTACAATTATGACAGCAACAGATTTTTAAAATTACAATTATAACTACACAGTAATTGTAATTAATTATCATTTATGCAATTACAATCATAAATGACATAAAGATTAGGGATTAAACACAAGTGCACACCTCTAGGAGAAAATAAATTAGATACAAATGTACAAATAAACAATATAATACAGATAAATACAAGTATAGTACAGTGAGCCATCTACACTGTAAAATCAAGAAGCTTTTGTGCTTCTTGTTTAAGATTAGGGTAAAGAACGACAGTTTATGACAGCCTTCATGACACCTTATTCATGCTAATGACAGGTGTCATGTCATAATAATGACCGTGTAATGTCGGCTTTTATGTATAAAACTTCAAGGAAAGTGTTTCCGATTTACTTTGTTGAAAAACTGAGCCAGGAGGCAGATTTTGGTTTTTGTGAAGGGTATTAAAGTTTTGTACTCAACACTATGTTAAAACAACGTACTGAGCATTGATCTTTGTCTCCTCGCAGCCTCTTGAAAGAAGGTAAAAAAAATCTCTGTTATATCTGTTAAAATGAGTCAACGGCTTCCTTTTCTCTTGTTTCCTTTGGGAAGTTGCATTGATCCTGCCCTACAAATATAAAGCTATTGATGCGAAGGGGGTCAAAATTGCTTGGGTGCAACACTGGCTCGATGAGAACCCAATACAAGACGGCGCAATAACAAAAAAGTTGTCCCTCTTATCGGCGATCAAAATGAGGGTCACACTCTTCGGGGACTGTCCTTCATGAGCGATGGTCTGTTGAACGAACACAAGATGTGTCTCGAGGATATGTCAGATTAACTTCAACTCAGAGGAGGATTTTTGTGCTATACACATATATTTTGCATTGCTCATGTGCGCATGATCAGTCATTCAAAGTGTAGAAGACAGGCGAGAAGTATAATACGTTAAAGAAAATGAATTATTTGGTCTAATTTAAAAACGCGGGCGAGCTTTTTACTTCAACAAGGCTGAGATAGAAAGAGTCTGCCAGTGGCATTGCAGTTATGGAGGCTTAGACCTTACTGAGACATGGACAAATAGCTGTGAATATATGCTATGCCTGACACAAGCACTGCAGATAAGAGATGCTTAAAAAAAAATCCTAAACTCATGCGGTAAGGAGACAGAAATAAAAAAAAAAAAAGGCACGGTTGTCACGCAGTGTATCATAAACTGTGCAGTTGTCAAACTCTATACGGAAAAAAGGAATCTTAGATTTCCTCCGATGTGACAATCCATTGAGTTATTAATAGTAAGACTTGAACGCTGCTGTCCCTACAGAGTCTGTGACTGAGTGTGCACACAACTGCTACGGGAACGGGGAGTGTGTGGCGGGATCGTGTCACTGTTTCCCAGGATTCATAGGACCGTACTGCTCCAGAGGTAATTACGACTCAACTTATCTCTGGTTTTCGATGTGTTTTTCTTCTTTTAAACCATGGGTGTCAGGGGCCAAACAGGGGTGGACTGGCTATCTGGGATACCGGGCATTGTCCCAGTGGGCCATTGGGCCGGTACGATTCGCTACGCTTTTTTGTTTATTTTTGATGAGCGAGTAGAGGTAGACATGGTAACAGGTTGCCAAAAATGATCCGAAAGTGGCAAAAACATGGCAAGAAAAGAGTGTAAATTGACTAAATTGGGTCAAAAGCAGTGAAGAGTGGCCAAAAAATGTGCTAGTAAAGAGGAACGAGGTGGTATGTAATGACAAAGGGGAGCTTTAGTGAGAAAAATGTGGCAAACAATAGTGGGGAACAAAAAGAGGATGGAAGTCATATTTATTGGGCAAAAAAATAGCTTGTTTTGATTAAAAGTGGCCAAAAAGTTTAAAGACAGGACAAAAAGAACAAAAAATAGGAAAAAAAAGGATATTAAAAAGTGTCAGAACTTTTTGAAAAGGGGCAAAAATGAGACAAAGGAAATAGTTAAAAAGGGGTTAAAAATAAAGTTTGCCATTTTAAGGTTTTCTGGGGGAAAAATAATTAAAACTAAGACATATAATGGGCTGGTCTGGACACAAAAGCCACGGCAGAATTTTTGTCGCAGTCCACCCCCCGGAGCCAAATACAGACCAGTTTGATTTCAAAAAGGCCACATATTTTAGGCAGGAAAAGGAGCAATTTCAACATTATTGTGCTGTCGTTTACATTGTTATTTAATTTAGTAGAATAATTTAAGGATATTTGCAGGATTCTGAAAAAAATATACAGTTTTTTTCATCGTTTTGAGGTTTAAAAAATGATTGCTATCATGTGATATAAGCCTGGGAAATTTGTTAATTTGTATCCATGTGTATTTGGAGATATCTACAACTGAATTAAACAAGTGTTTTTTTTTTTTTGTTTTTTTTTTGCTGTTTCTTTTTTCTGATTTATATTTTTTTGTTTTAATCACTGTTTTTTTGCTGTTGTTGTTTCAACGTGAAAAGTGTCTTTGAGTTTCTTGAATAGCGCTTTTAAATAAAATGTATTATCAATATTTTTATTACCATTTTGTAATTTAAACAATGATAAATGTTTTTTTATGCCATTTTTTTTCTACTGCGGGCCAAATTAGATGCTCTAAAGCAGTGTTTCCCAACCAGGGGTTCGTGTACCCCTAGGGGTACGTGAACACATTACAAGGGGTACGTGGAAAAATGAAGAATTTATTTCCAAGATGATAAAAAATATTCTCATTTCATAAAACCGTCAATAAAATACTGCGTGTGATATGACTGTTTAAAGGGGACATATTATTATAAAGAAGCTCCTTTTGTAGTAAATGTCATAAACGCTATATATAACACAGGCGGGTTTTTCTAATTTCAACAGTTATTTTTCTTTAACAACAATATAATCATAATATATTAGTATTGATAATACAATATTAATAATAAAAACATTTACTATAATATTATTTATTATATTTATCATTTTTATTGCCTTGAAGGCAACATCATTTTATGTTTAATTTGAGTTAAAAAAGAAGATAATGCCTGAATATGAATTGTTAAATTTATGAAGATGAAATAAAATTACTTGCGTTGAATATTCAGTTGTGTTATGTTCTACCTTTGGAGAATCAATAACACGTATGAGTGAGGGGTTACTCATGGTATGACAAAAAGGCTCAAGGGGTACACAAGATAAGAAAGGTTGTGAACCACTGCTCGAAAGGGCTGGAGTTTGTTTTAAACCCACATTCGCACAACCTCGAGTGTACTTGAAAATATAAAATTGGGAACATTTCTAATTTCTGTTTCAGGGATATGCAAATGAAGCAAGTGGGATTTCTCTTTCATGGTGTTCACTACCTTGAAAAAAAAAAAAAAAAAAAAAAAAAAAGTCCAAATCAATTTTTCATCTTGAGAGTCTGATCAATGCGTAGCTTGTGCCAATATTAGCTAACTTAGACACATCAGATAAAGCAACAAGAAATCTTTATCAATAAATGCCACGGATTCCTTTGAGTCCATTTTAAAGATTACGCTTCTGTTTACAAGCTTCACAACCAACTGCAGTTGGATATTTGCATTTGTACTGAGTAACTACAAGCTGCTGTGCCGAGAAATGAGCTGTTTGAGCTGCTCAAATGAGATTTTTCATGATTATTCTATTTTTGCTTGAAGTCTTCCCTTGCGCCGCGGTGCATGTTTCCCTAATGATCTGAGTCGAAAAACTTCTTATTTCTGAGTGGGGTCTTAACGGACTTGTTGCTCAGCAGGACTCTCAATCATTTAGATCCTCGTATGTGATGGAATTACTAAAAATAACGGGGGCTTTGCAGGGGCGTTTCGGCTGCAGATGTCTGAACTCTAATCAAAAGGTTTTCTTCAGTCCTGAAACAGTTCAGTCTCAGAGGTTTGGCAGAGAAGTTAAGAAAACAGTCGATATTTATGTTGATCAACAATCCCGAACAGTTTATCGCTGCAAAACTGGCACTTTTTCCTCCGTAATGACTCATCGCACACACCCACACAGGTTTAGTTACGTGACACCAATTATTTTCAAGACACACAAATAAGCCAAATTCAACAATGCAATCCTTTAACAGTTGGCGAGTATATTTGAATAACAAAAAGTTATGAAACACTTTAAACAATAACTTAAAGCAACAAAGTTGTGCAACAGGTGGTTATTGTGCAGGTAGTTGTTAATTAAAGTTCGGGTAAGACTTAAATATTAATATATGACTTTCTGTTTGTAATGTGCAGCACTAGATTAAATTATTGTGATAGAGCAAAGCTATCTAAATAAGGATCTGGAGACCACCTGCAGCATATGAGTGGCCGAGGCGATATGTGATCCATTAAGAAAGGAATAAAAAGGGGGAATCAAGAGGGAAAAATAGTGTAAAAACATCATGTGTGATGTAATTTCCCACAGATATTGAATGCAAATTGAATGTAGGTGCAAATGTAAACCAAACCATTGACAAAAAAACTGTTTAATCAAGTTTAATTAAAATAAAATACACACTTTTTAAATGTCATACATGTCAGAAATAGCTGTGATATATTCTTTATAAATTACATTCTGAGGAACTTTTCCCACTACTGCTTTTAATTTTTTTTGTTTCTAATTAAGTCATATTTAAGCCACAGAAACAAAAGTTTCTCTTTCATCTCAAGCTTTTTAAAATCTTATTACATCAGATTCAGAATCAGAAGTACTTTATTGATCCCAGGGGGAAATTACTATTTTTTTTTTTTTTTTTTTTTTTAGAAAAGAAATATTGCAATAAATAAGGATTAAATACAAGCGCACACATCGCAGTAAAAAAAAAAAAAAAAAAACATTACAAATTAGGGGTGTGCATTGCCATCAATTTGACAATACAATCCTATTTACGATTTGTATCAAAAACAAGAGTGTGTTTATCAAACTGTCAAATTACATTTTTCAGAAAAGTGTCACTTTTGCTTCTACAACAGATTCTGATAATGTTTATTTATTTTATTTTGAAAGTAACCACATACATCTATAAAAGTGCCCAGTATGTCTTATGAAAATAAAGTGCAATCAACTTCCAGCTTAAATGTATTGAGGAGTGAGTTTAACAAGGTCTGATGTGGTTCACTGACACCTCGTGAAAAAATGATGGTTACTGTAACCGTAATTGAATTGTAATTGATTATGGGTAATTGAAAACTTAATTGTGACTGAAAAATGTAATTGACACCAACCCTGTAACCAATAGGCCTACATAGGAAAGCAATTAGACTATAGATATTTGTTTATAGTGTATTTTACAGCTGATTTGAGAGATGCTAACAGAAAGCTAACACAAGAGGAAGGCTAACTTTCATTTGTTCATTTATTTCAAGCTCAGGAATTGGGATTAGTTGTAATTGAACTTTTCCCATTGAGAAGGTAATTGTAATTGTAGAAAAAAATGTAATTGTAATAAATGCTGGTCACTGTTATTGTAATTAAAAATGTAATTGAGCCCAATCCTGCTTCTACCATGTGTAACCCTTCTGTCTTTCTCCAGCTGCTTGTCCGGTGCTGTGTAGCGGTAATGGCCAGTACACCAGGGGGCGCTGCCAGTGCTACAGCGGATGGAAGGGCACGGAGTGTGACGTCCCCGCCTCTCAGTGTATCGACCCTCAGTGTGGGGGGCACGGCTTGTGCGTGGCGGGAAACTGTGTGTGCAACGCTGGCCACAAAGGACCCAACTGTGAACAAGGTAAAAGTGAAAAGCAAATGGAATCCACTGAGCAGGAGATGCAACATGTTTCCCGTGTGAAGCTCGGGGGAAATCGACACAGTCCATTGGCGGAACAATCGGCGTTTTCGACTCCACCAAGCGGATAATGCCTCTCAATGGATGGTATCGATAGTGCGTGTATAAATGAAGCTCCTCTTAGCGTTTGTACTGAATCTTTGCACAAACTGGGAGTCATTGTGCTGTGACCACTGATGCATTCATCAATTGGAAATCCCCACAGATGTTGAAATCCATCTGTCAATGGCATGTTGCCTCTTTTTCTACAAAAAAAAAGAAAGAAAAAAAGAAGCTCCTCCTTTATCCTTGTCAACCTTAAACCTCCCTCCACTTCCCATCAGAGCGTTTCACTTTATTGATCCTCCTGCAAACAAAAGGCAATTATCTGCCCACATTTACATGTGGGAGTTAAGACCTGACCTGACACACACTAAAAAAAGCTAGTTTAACCAATGTAATGTGGTTTAATTCAAAAATAACACTGATGAGGATGTATTTGTAGCTCTCAGAGGTGTAAAGATTACTGATATATCATACTCAAGTAGAAGTACTGTTACATGATTGAAATTCACCTCAAGTACAAGTCAAAAGTAGCTCGAATTAAATAGTACTCAAAGTAAAAGTTACGAGTTACTTTCACCCACCACCTTTATTGTTTGTAATAAATCTTGCCTTGCCACGTTTCCCTTGCATACAGTAAACATCTCATGTATAAACTTAAAAAGGAAGAGACCAAATGTCAAAATGTACAATATTTTAAAAAATAAAATAAAGTAACATCAAGAAATTCAATTATATTCAATATGTGAGACCACAAAACGAACGGAAATTGGAAAAAAAATCACAAACAATTATAATTTAATCAGTAATGGTTGGGTGCAGAATTGTAACAAATTACTTTCCTTCATTTTAAAACGTACTTAAAGAGGAACTAAACCCCTGCTTTCTGCTGACCTGCCACTAGGAGGAAATTCAAAACATGCCTTGATTATGGCCGTTACTGTTGTAGCAGTAAGACACGCCCACTCTGGCTGCCCAGCACTGTGCGCAAAGACAGATGGTGATACACACAATGATGTGTCTGTACGCAGACACATAGCGAGTTCATATGCTGAGATGTGTTACTACAACTACAGGCACACACAATCACGACGTGAAACTCACACGCAGCCTTACAGAAACCACTCAGGGACAAAGAGCCCTGCTCTCCCACCACATCTCGCACATACTGATAAGACGTCCACGCACACGCAGAGACAGACGGGAATACACACATAGCATGGATGTGTCTGTAAATACACACATAGCTTGATTAGAGCAGAATCTGCTCTTTATCAAAGCACAGAATCACAAACATCACCACAGGATTGCACACTGCTTAGTGAAGCTGTCAATCAATGCTCACTGAGGGCTGTGATTGGAGGAAACCCTCCTCCCTCCTCTCAGCTTTTATTGGAGGGGCGGGCCAATAGTGAAAGTTGATGACGCAGGGTAATCCAAAAAATCCGTTTCAGCCAATAGCAAAATTCAGTTGTAATAGTCAGTGTTCTATCTTTTGAGGGCAGTATATCTGATATTTTACAACTAAACACGCAAAACTTAAATACTTTTACTAAAATGTGGCGTGGGAGGAGGATCAATCAACAGCATTACTTAATACCCAAATACACATGTATTCAGCAGAAAAAGTGGGTTTGGGGTTTAGTTACTCTTTAAGTATAATTACTGATTTAAAAATACAGTATACTGAAAAATAGTACAAGCACCCATAAAAGCAACTCAATTACAGCAACGTGAGTACTTGTACTCCAATACTTTCACTTCTGGTAGCTCTTAGCATGAACTGAGAAGATTCATGAAGTATTAATACACACATTATTGTTGTTGTTTATTAGCCAGCTGAGCTGGATATTACTAATAGATATTGATTAAATTGTGTTGATTTGTCCTGTATGAAGCACAGCCATCAGTAGCGTGATACGTGACGCATGCTGCAAAGAACACACAGGCTGAATAAATTGCCACAGCAGACATACACTCGCCATCACGTGTCCCCCCCCACTTCCTCCTCTATGTTTTCCTCCCTCAGACGGTGTTTGGCAGAAAGCAGACTGAAAAAGTAGTAAACAAGCAGGCCTGTGTGTGCATGGTGTGTGCTGACACCGCTGTCACCCCTGTGTGTGTGTGTGTGTGTGTGTGTGTGTGTGCGTGTGTGTGTGTGTGTGTCTTTAGTGGACTGTGTGGACCCGACATGCTCCGGTCATGGAGCCTGTCATCATGACGAGTGCCACTGTAACCCTGGGTGGGGGGGCACCAGCTGTGAGATCCTGAAGAGCACTTGTCCTGAGCAGTGCTCCAGCCACGGCACCTTCAACACCGACTCAGGGACCTGCATCTGTGAGGCCAACTGGACCGGCACCGACTGCTCCTTAGGTGAGTGTCACCAACACGGTGCCCCCTGGCTCACGGGCACTGTGTAAAATAGACTAGAACTTGCCATTATAACAAGTACAATGAAATTGCAACCCTTATATATACAGTATATAGTATAGCTTATAGCATAGACCATGTGAGGGGCCCTCGGGAGCCCTATTCACCAATGAGCTCCATCTAAAATCTGATTAACTTTCCAGGGTTCAAACTCACAAAGATAAATACATACTGTATCACAGATGGAGTTAGTACTCAGTAAAGATAAATACTGCGACACGTGATAAATTTTTTGTATTTAATTAACCATCTTTAAATTTTTATTTTCACTAAAACTTTGTGACAAATGTTTTCAAATGCTGCAGATTTGATGGATGGGCTGTGGTATGTTATATATAATAATATTATATAAATATATAATTTTTTTTAAAACAGCAAGGTAGATTTTACAAATTTTACGTTTTATGATTAAAGGTTATTTGTTTGTAGCTCGTAAAATAGCAACAAGGGGATTTTCTATAAAATGTAGAAAATGAAACAATTGAATACATTCGGAGGAATAAAGTGTTGCATGTTGAAACCTAAACATTTCCTAATTTTTTTTGTTACTGCGAGCCTTCCTTATTATTTTACCCTCTATTTAAAGTGAAACCATCAACATTTAGTATTTAATAAGTGCTTTTCTAACTGGCAGCCCTTCAGATTATTCAGTACATATGAAGCAGCTCACAGTTTCAGAAAGGTTAGTGACCCCTGCATTACACACATCTACATACAGTATGTATGTTTTTTTTGGGGCGGACATATTTATCTTTTCATCCAGAAAATATTAGTTTTTAACTCCTGTGAGGAAACAAATAAAATCATAATAAAAAAGAAAACCATATTTAAACAAAAAAAATATGTGAAAATAAAAATGTATTTGTACGAGAAGTGGGCGGAGCTTCACATACACATAAAAGTTAAGCGGACACTGCTGGGCTCTGTATTTTAGAGTGAGTGATGAGTTGGATGGCTTTTTTTTTTGGCAGTTTTTGACAGTGTTTTTGGCGGACGGACAGGAGGGGGGGGGGATCGAGGGGGGGCTGAGGGTGCACCTAATGCGCGATCCCCGGAAACAAACTTCCTTTGCCTCACGGTGACAGCATTTCATCCACATTCTGTCAATTTCCGCATTCAACGATGGATTCCATGATTCCGATAACCTGGAAATTATAGCGCCCTAGGTATTGAATATGAATATCATTGATTTATTGAACTCATTTGACTGTTTGCTGACTCATCTGCGACAGGACTAAACAGTTTTGCTGTATTTTTGACACCAGGCTTGAGGTTAACCTGCACACTGTCATTAGTGCAGTGTTGTTCCCACAGTGTCGACCTCTCCTCTCCAACAGCGCTGCCAACTCTGTCATGTCTTTGTGCCGGTTTTTTTTTTGGACAACGTTGGAGTTCCTCAAACACCTAATTGGCATCACATTTTCTGTGTTTCCTCCAAACCAACCCCTCTCTTGCTGTGCCCAGACACCAGGTGTCCAAAATGGCAAGAATATACCGGTAAACCCTTTAATAAGCAGCTGTATGTTGGGTGAAAAAAAAAGAAGAAGAAAAAAAAGGGTCTCATGCAGGGCTAATTTCTACATGTCGGTGTCTTATTTGAAATACTTCTGGAATAATTTCTCAATTCTGCAACAAAAAATCTAAGATGTAAAATTGTTTTTACGCTTTTTTGCTTCTTCTAAAATTTCCTAAAATTCAATATGTGTGATATCCAGCTGATTTATCATTTATCATGGTGCCACAGATAACTGACTCTGACTGGAGTTTTTCATCATTTATGCAACCCATTGATTTACTCAAGACATGCAGACGAACGTACTCATCACTGAGATTTTTACTGTGTTTGGCAAATTTCTTGCAAAGAAAATAGTCAACTTGAAGTGATCTAGTAGTTAGTTATTTACTGATGCCTCACAGAAAGACTCCACTATTCACTGCTGCTGCAATGACCAAATGTCTCTACTGTAGGATTAGTATCGTCAAGGCATCGTGTCTTGTTTTATTTTTTCTTGTCATGTTTTGTTGTGTCATTTCTTCACTTGTCTTGTTTTGTTTTCATGTTTCTTGTCTTTTCAATTATTGTCTTCACTTGATGTGTCTTGTCTTGTATCTGGCATCTTGTTTTCACTTGTTGTGTTTTATTTTGTCTGGTCTTCACTTGTCATGTAGTGTCTTGTCGACTCTGGCCTTCAATTTTTTTTTTAATCTTGTCTTCATATGTCATGTTTTGTCTTCACTTCTCTTATCTTGTTGCATCTTGTCTTGTTTGGTCTTCACTTGTCATGTCCTGTCTTGTCTTCTTGGTTCTTTTTTGTTGGTCTTCAGTTGTCGTGTTTTGTATTTCTTGTTGTGTCGTGTCTTGTCTTCCTTGTTGTTTCTCGCTTGTCTTCATTTGTCATGTTTTTCCTTCACTGGTCGTGTTGTGTCCTGTCCTTGTCTCGTCTTGTTGTGTCTTGTCTTCCTTGTTGTTTCCCGCTTGTCTTCATTTGTCATATTTTGTATTTCTTGATGCGTTGTGTCTTGTTTTCACTTGTTGTGTCTTGTCTTCATTTGTTGTGTTTTGTATTCCTTGACTTGTCTTGTCTTGTCTTCATTTGTCATGTTTTGTATTTCTTGTTGCGTTGTGTCTCGTTTTCACTTGTTGTGTCTTGTCTTCTTCTGTCGTGTTTTGTTTTCGCTTGTCGTGTTGTCTCCTGTCTTGTCTTGCTGTGTCTTGTCTAGTCTGGTCTTCATTTGTCGTGTCTTGTCTGGTCTTCCTTGTTGTGTCATGTCTTGACTTGTCTTGTCTTTGTCTTGTATTTTCCTGACATCCATTCAAGAAAACAAGCTTTCCTAAGCCTACTGCTTGTCAACCTAAATTGTTATTGAAAATTGTCCTAAATGCTCATTTTTTTGTGCTATAGTTTAAAAAAAATCTGTCTTTTTGTTAATTAAAATATTGCTTTTTTGCCTTCGCACTTTAAACATTCATCAAAAAGACCAACTGCGACATTATGTTCGGGGGCCAAACAAGCCAAACTGGGGGTGTAATCACAGCCTCAAAGTTGGATAATCAACACTTGTAATGTGTTGATGCTAAAAGCAGCTCATGTCAACAGAACAACTTGACTTGGTGTTACTCTCCTGTCACCGAACATATGTTTGTCATGGAAAACAGCAACACTGTGAAAAAACAAACAACTCTTAAAATATTTGGATGAATTGTTTGGTGATGAGCAGAGGTGTGAAAAGCACTTGTATCTCCTACTCAAGTCGAAGTACTGTTACTTGATGTAAATTGTGCTCAAGTACAAGTAAGAAGTATCGAAATGAAATAGTACTGAAAGTAAAAGTTACTAATTACATTCACCCCTTTCATGTTCATGTTTATTTTTGCCAAGCATTAGCACTATGTGTCAGTGCCCAATCCCTTCGCGGGCCTGATAGTTTCACGGGCGAAAATACACACCTCGGCCTATTTTACGGCAGTTTGTGTACAATTTATAAGGTTGAAACCCTGCTATTTAAAAAGAATTAGAATGTATATTTTGAGTGAATTCCAATTTATTTAGATTTTTATCTTGTTTTCCGTTCGGTTTTTGATGTTTGATGTTGTGTATTTTTATCTGTTTTTTTTTTTGTTTTTTTTTTTAATTAACAATAAAAACACCACAAAACAGTCACATATTTAAATGTGTATTATTATTAAAATATTCAACAAATGTTGTATGGGCGGCCTAGCAATAGCATTAGCATAGCGTGAGCACTAACCTAGCATTAGCATTTAGTTTTGGTAATAAATCTTGCCACGGTTCCCTTGCATACAGTAAACATCTCATGTATAAACTTAAAAAGTTTATACACAAATCTTAATTTATTTTCCACATAGATATCTGAATAAAATAAAAGGTTTGTCAAAATGTATAATCAATTTTAAAATAAAACAACACCAATGAATTCAATTCAAAATAAACAAATTCCTCAGGATCTAAGAAGAGCTAAATTTTTTCACTCAAAAACTGAGAAAATTCAATTCAATGCTGTTTTAGCACCGTGCTTTACGTTTAATCTGATTGGTCGGCTATTATGTGATGCATTTGATTGTTGTCTGGTCATTTCACATTTTTTTGTAGTTTCACAATGTCCGTTGATCATTTTTAAACAAAAAATAATAATTTACTCTATAACAATTGGGGGTAATAATGTCATTAAATACTTTACTTATTTTAAAATGTACTTAAGTACAAGTAAAATTACTGATTCAGAAATATACTCAAAAAAGTAACTCAGTCACAGTAATGTGAGTACTTGCAATCTATTACTTTCACCTCTGGAGGTGAGATGATTTTTCTTCCACCTTCCTTTGTGCAGTGGAAACATTTATTTATTACCAGGTGTTTCACTCTGTGAGTTTGTCTCTCGACACAGGAAGGTGACATGTTAGTCCAAAAGGCTTGGCCCCTCCCATCAGTGATTGGGAGATTCTGGTGATTTATGCATCGTTTCCCCCCGTCGCTGAATAGATCTAATCACAATGTGTTAAACTTGGAGCGAAAACACATGCCAAGTCAGACAATTATAACCAGAAGTTGTGATATGCTTCAGTTGGTGTAATATATGGTTATATATAGGTTCATTTGACTTGCCTGTGCACACCTTTTGAAGCAGTGTGTGTAAACTTCTACCACAGCGGGGTCCACAACAATGTGCTTGTTTGATCAAAGGGTCACATATTCAACATTCATGTTAGTATTTAGAATAATGACCAATCTGAGTGTTAACACAGGAAAGAACAAAGAGTTTTATCATAATTTTGTGTGTTTTTCTGTCATTCTGTCTTTGTTTGTTGTTGTCTTGCTGATTATTATTGCATTTTGTGCATTTCTGTTGTCCTATTGTGTATTTTTACTGTAAAATATATGTTTTTTTGGAGTCATATTGTGTATTTATGTTGTCATTTTGCATCTTTTGGGGTAATTTTCTTTTTTCGTCTTTTTGCTTGTTATTAGTACTGTGGGTGGGTTTTTTGTGTTTTTGTTGTCATTTTTTTTGTAATTTTGTTGTCGTTTTGTTCATTTTTTAGTAGTTTTGTGTGTTTTTGGAGTATTTTCTCCATTTATTTTACTGTATTTTTTCTGCAATGTTGTATGTCTTTGTATTTTATAATGTATTATTGCTTTTGTTTATTTTTCTTTCATTTTGTACGTTTGCTTTGGGGGCCACAATAAGTTAGACCGATGGCCCCCGAGCCCCGTGTTGCAAAATGTCTGGTGAAGCTGGAGGTGTAGAATACTAATATATCCTACTCAAGTAGAAGTATTGTTACTTGATGGAAATTTTACGTGTACAAGTAAGTTGTACATAAAATACTTTAGTACAAGTAAAATTTAGCTCAATTAAATAGTACTCAAAGTAAAAGTTACTAGTTCCTTTCACCCCCCACGTTTATTGTTGGTAATAAATCTTGTCACAGTTCCCTTGGATACAGTAAACATCCCGTATATAAACTTAAAAAGGAAGAGATTAAATCTTGCCCAAGTGGAACTTCATTTGTTTTCCACAAAGGCATCTGTATAAAATATTAAGGTTTGTCAAAACGTGCAATTATTTTTTTAAATAAAATAACACCAATGAATTCAATAAAAAAAAAAAAAAAATCTCAGGCTCTAAGTATAGATACATTTATGAAAATAACCTCCATTCAATGCTGTTTTGGTGCCGTACATTACGTTTAATCTGATGTGATGCATTTCATTGTTGTCTGATCATTTAATTTTTTTTTCCGTCCGTTTGATCATTTTAGAACAAAAAAATATAATTTACTCAGTAACGTTGGGTGTAGAAATACATTGAATAACGTTTAAATTATTTTAAAACATACTTACGTTCAAGTAAAATGACTAATTTAGAAATATCCTTAAAAGAGTACAGGTACCCATAAAAACAACTCAATTACAGTAATGTGAGAACTTGTAAACCATTACTTTCACCTCTGGGTGTAGCCCATCTGGCTGGCACAAAGAAGAAAGAACGATCAGGTTTTTTCTTTTGTATTTCACTTTACATTCCGCCTTTAAACAGAAGGGCTTTTATTATTCTGTTAAAGTTTTTGAGACCTCAGACAAGCCTCAGTGAGACGTCCCCGGCTTGTCAGCAGCTGGATTGACCAGGGTCGCCTCAGTGCGCCGATCAAAAATTGGGTTTACGCTCTTGAGCATGCGGAGGATACCTTTGGCACTAATGCTGTGGTTTTTTCTCCCTCTAATAAATAAACTTTAATTAACAAGCGCATAGCACGGATCGAACACATACAACCCCTATCCAAGCTTAAGTCACGGGCATGTTAAAGGCAGATAAACACTTTTGCTCTAATGAAAAATTGATTGCATAGATTCCATGGGAAGGAGGTATTCCTTTGGAATTGAAGGACTCCCCTCCAGAGGCGTAGTTAATATTCTACAGTGTCGGCTTGGCTTAATCAGAAACATCCAAGGTCTTTCATTCGAAGGGAAACTCTTTTCAGAGCGCTGAAACACACAGATTGTCAAAGAGCTTCAGTAAGGAAGATGTGTGAGGGAAGTATTTGAGGTGGTTTGGCTCAAAATGTTTGAGAAATACGGCACATGAAAGCAGGAAATATGGGAATATTTTGTTCATGGTTTGTTTTATCAAAGAGTTTTACAGTTTTTAGCTTTTACTGGAAGGCAGAAAGAAATCAAGATTCCTTATGTTTGGATAGATTCACTTAAAGTTGAGGACATACTTTGAGGTATCTTCCTCTCGTCCACTGATGGCTCATTTGATCAAAAGCTCTCAAAGAAGCTCAGTGGTTCGACCAATCAGCATTGGCTTTTTACACAAGTAGCCACTGCTCCTCATGTAAAAGCAACATCTAGAATCTATTCTTGCCTGAAAACTGACAAACTTAAATCCATCGAAGTTGCAATTTAAGATTTTGTTTGCAAGTTTTGATCAAGGTTTTTAATTTATTCCATCAAAAACTCTAATCTCAAGGCAGAAAATGTAGCTGACTGAAACCACACAGAGTGAGGAATTTTAATACGTTTTAGTTGATGAAGTGCTCTTTATGTGAATATGCAATTGTGACCGAAACATGAAAATGTTCCTGGAAGTTGGCCTTCACTGTGGAAAATGGAATTTAAAAAGGTTTTCTTCACAAATATTTTTCTCACTTTATAAAAGTCAAAGTTTTAAACCAACCTCCTGATGTAAGAATGAACACAGAAGAGATTGGTTGATCAGACCAGTTTCCTGATTCAATTTGGATTACGGAATTCTCAACTCGAAAACAAACCGATGTTTGATTATTTGCTGATTATTAATCTTCCATTTAACATCAGTCATCTGCTGAATTATTTGGCCCACCGCACAATTATTGTAAATTGTAACTGAAATATTCTTATCCTTTAAATATTTTTTAGGCCCAAGTGCCACGAGCTGGTGAAGGGCCTCTTGCTCTCGTAGTGGCCTCACTACGAGGGAAGGGGCGGAGCCTATGCAAACGCCATGTGCCCGTCAGTGACCAGGGACCCTTGTAATGTCGTAGGCATGCCCCCGTGCATTCCGAGTTCATGGTTCTCAAAAAGGGGGAAACATTGTTATTAGGCTGGAATAATTTTCTTTCTTTCTTTCTTTCTTTCTTTCTTTCTTTCTTTCTTTCTTTCTTTCTTTCTTTCTCGGTGTTGTAATCAACTCACCTACTTTTCACCTACTGAACCATTATATAGAGTCTCAAAAATGAAAACAAAATTCAGTCGCGCACTTCTCTAATTTCTGGCAATTTCCTATTTCAAAAATGCAAAAATCTGACGCGCCAGAGCCCCCAAGTACGCCAAAAATGCACTACAAGCTAAAAAAAATGAATTCATCGTAGAATCATGAGAATTGACACATACTGTAAGTAGACCATGTCAAGACAAGTAAAAAGTGTATTGAATTTTGGGCAAAAATGACAAAATATAACTTTTTTGGAAAATGCACCCATTTGCAAATACAAACTCTGATTTGCGTCAAATGTGAATCAGTTGTTAAACTCCCGGCCGTAAACCAGCTCAATGTGGAAAAACGTACATTGGCGCATTAGCGCCCCCTACAGAGTGAAGAGAATTTAATATGAGACAGATGTCCTATTTTAGCACTTTTTTTGTTTTCTTACTATGGATTGAAACTGAAATACCGAACGTGTCTTCTCATTCTTCTTTCTGAAACCTTTTTGAGTCCAGTTCATGTGCACGTGTTTGTGTTTGTTGTCGTCTTTCTTTTCATATCTGAGATAAACTTGTTTTACATAAAGTTCAGCCTTTTCAAACAAACCTGCTATTTCACACAAAAAAAACAAGAAAAAAACCCAAAAAGCAAAATGCATTTGTCTTAACCATTTTAAAAGGTGTATTTTCACTGAAACATTGAGACAAATGTTTTTAAGTGTTGCAGAGATTTGGTGTATGGTCAGTGGATATACTGTATGATATATTTTTGTAAAACATGATATAATTGTTAAATTTCACGTTTCACGAATAGTTACCAGTTGTTTGTTAGTGGGTAGTAAAACAGGAACATGATGATTTTCTATGAAATGTAATGAAAATGAAACAATTGCATAAATGAGGAGAAATGAAGTGTCATGTTGAAAGTTCAACATTTCCTACCATAGTTAAGTTACTGCTCGCCTTTCTTATTATCTTACCCTCTAATTAAAAAGAAACTGTGAAGTTTAAGCATTTCAGAAGTGATTTCTTTAACTGGAACCCTAAGTACCTACAATATGAAGTAGCTCACAGCTTCAGAAATGTTGTTGAACCTTGGTCTATGTACACATGCACTCACACAACTGAACCACATTTTATGTTGGTTTTATTTCTCTTTATTCTTCTCCTCAGCTTTTGCTTTTTAATAGTTTTATACTCAAGCATTTATTCATAGCTTAGTGAGCGCAGCACTCTTTTAGTTTATTTGTGTAGATAGATTTATTGTGAGTAATAAATGTTTAAACTTTAACTATTTGTCCATGGTTCATTTAATATTATTGCTTGCTTTTGAAGAGTAGACAGTTTGACAAGAATTCACACCCCGAATAACTATTTAAGTGATCTCAGACGCTATAAATGTATCTTTGACGGCACCTCAGGCAAAATGTGATTGCAATATTAATAATAATTAATATTATAATTCGTATCACTCCTTGTCCCCTTACATCTACGTCTTGTCTGGTAAAAGAAGAAATGTGTTGGAAAAAATCTATAAAAACTAAATCTCGTGGCTTTTATTTTGAAAGGGAATATTTTCTTGCACTTATTTCCCCTGCTACACGTCATCAAAATTCCCCTAATTAGAGCCGATAGTGACAACAGCACAGGAGGATGCAGAGCTGGTGTTTCCAGAGGAAAACTGGTCCTTGGTGACAGGAGTACTGGAGCCTTTCTCAATCCATCTCCTGTATAATCTAATCTTGATCAGATTTGTGGATCACTGGAGCCTATCGCTCTTTTCCTCAGGACAAAAGGCAGGATACAAGTCCATCACAGGGAAGGAAACCAGAGAAAAGTCAGAACATGTGCCGACAAAACTCATTCTTCCTGTGAAAGCAATTCAATCCTCAGTTTATTTAAACTCTGGTAAACCTTAGAAGTGGTTGGTGGGAAGTTTTTAAAATGAACAGTAGGTGCAGGTAGGGTTAGGGTCGATTAAATTTTTCAATTATAATTACGTCTTCAATTATCCATGTTCAATTACAAAAAAAGATTCCAGTTATTAGTTTTCCCCTGAAAGTCAATTACAATTACATTCTTAATCACTTAAGTTCAATTACAATTAACTAACTCAATTACTTAGCCTGAAATAAATCACCCCATTGAACATAACCTTCCTCTTGTGTTAGCGTCTGGTTAGCATCTCTTATGAAAACTGTTTAGTTTGGAACCATGTCTTAAATCTGCTGTAAAATACACTAAAAAATATTATCCATCATCCACTTTGTTTTTCATCTCTTGGTTACCTTGTTAAGCTTCCTAATCAATGAAAATATTGGTATTAATGTTTTTGATGTGGGCGTCAGAGCATTTTTCCTGCCAATAATGCTGTGCAATATAACTCAACGCAACTTTATTTATATAGCGTAAATTACAACAAAGTCATCTCAGAGCTCTGAACAAAATACAAAGTCAGTAGAAAGAAAGAAAGAACCCAACAAGATCCACATGAACAAGCATTTAGCGACAGTGGGATGAAAAAACTCCCCATTTATTTTTTTTATAGGAAGAAATCTCCAGCGGAACCAGGTTCAGAGGTGGCAGCCATCCGCTTAGACTGGTTGATTAGTGAACAGAAGGGCAAGCAGAATAGGATAGAGAGATAGTCCATCTGAGTATTCCAGACTAGCTGAGCCACAAACCATCGATCAGGACCTGCCAGCTCCGACACCTGAAAATATAAGAGCGGAGGGCGAGGAGAAGGCACAGACTGCAGGAAAAAACATGATACACTATGATAGACTCGTTCCTAGTGGTTAGGTTAATACTAATATTAAACATGCTCTGATGCTACCATTACAGACAATGTTTGGTCTTGTAATGGACGCACGTAGTGATCGCGACGATCTACGATCAGTACAAGATCACTACAAGATGGAGCTTGTCCATATATTATAGTGCAATATAACAATATATATCGTAGTGCGATATGATATGTATCATAGTGTGATATGTATTGTGGTGTGATATAACAATATATATATCGTTGTGCAATATAACAATATATATTGTAGTGCGATATAACAATATATACCGAGGTCGGTTTCACAATATATATCATAATGCGATGTAATGCTATATATATATATATATATATATATATATATATATATACATAGTATAATTACATTATACTTGTAATTAATTATCAATCATGCAATTACAATTGACCCCAACCCGGGGTGCAGTGCTTTAAACTTTTAGAGTGAAAACAGCTTGGGTTTTAGTTTTGGATCTCTGCACACACACACACACACCACACACACACACACACACACACACACACACACACACACACACACACACACACACACACACACACACCACACACACACACACACACGTTTAAGCTGCTGCAGAAGCAAAAAAAATACATTAAGTTATGCTGACTGTGTGTTATTGTGGCATATATTTTTAAAAATTAAACAAAAAAAGCAATGTTATTCTATGATATTTATTTAGGGAAGTGCTTATTTCTACTGTGTGATAAGCGTTATTGTTATTTCAGAGGAAAGAAAGGTCGGTTTCATGCTGATTAATGCAGTTTGTTGATAAGCTCATTAAAATTCTCCAGAATGTGTTGTTGAATAAATATAAATATGACAGAAAACAGATGAAAACCAAGTCACATATAAGCCATCTGCAATCGTATTGTCGTTTTTTTTTTTTTTTTAAATGTTCAGCCGGAACTTTATTATCTCACTGTGCTGTTTAACAGACTCATGGGTTCCAGGGCATTTTATTCTGGTGTCAACCTCACAGAGGAAATGTCAGTCACTGAGAATTTACAAGACTTTATTACAACATGATCTCATAAAAGTAATAACGCTTTAGCTCACGATTCATGTGGCACTATAGGCAAATAGCCTGTCTGCGTTCTCATTGTGTATTTGGTGGAAAAGGTGATTGGGCTTCCAGTTTTTATTGTAGCTTTCGGCGTGCTGACATTTTGTTTGTCAACTATGAATCTTGAGCTCATTTTAAAAAGGAAAAGCGTTCCGGGCTGTTATTAAGGCCTGGCATTCACTTTGTAGAGAATGAAATGCAAACATTTTGTGTCTCTTTGAATGACGTGCAGTCACAAATCGTTGCTTCAGCTGCCTTGCAGGGTCAGAGATGTTTTGAACAGTTTCCAGGTAAACTTGTTGACCCACTTTTATAACAAAGTAAAGCCAACAATTCTCTGCCAGCGTCAGACGCATCCATACAGAATATTAAAAAACGCACTGACGCTGAGGGAGAAAATGCTGATTTTTCACACAACAGAAGCTCCATATCTGTGTCATTTTTTTATTTTTTTTTCCCCAGAGGTGTGTGCGGTGGACTGCGGCCCCCACGGCTCATGCATCAGTGGTGTGTGTCACTGCGAGGAAGGTTGGACTGGACCGGAATGTGAGCAGAGGGACTGTCACCCACGCTGCATTGACCACGGAGTTTGCCGGGAGGGAAAGTGTGACTGCCACCAAGGCTGGACGGGTGAACACTGCACTATCGGTGAGTGAGCCACGACCACACGCACCACCACCATCATCATCACCATCACGCCAACATTTCCTGACACACACTTGACAGGCAGGACTTTAACATGGGCATGGGCACCCTCGAAGGAGAAATTTTGAAAAAATTCTTACACCATTGCTGGAAATACGAAATTTTCTAGTGTTTTTTAATTATTTAAATTGTTTAAAGAAGTGGTTCCCAAACTGGGGGTCATGACGTCAAAACAGGGGGCGGGAGGGGGGGATGGGGGGGGGGGGTTAGAATCCTGAACCTTAAGCATGAAAATTATAAAATGTTTGCACTTCATTAATAAAAAGCTTTATTACTGTTTGAAAATATGTGATTGTTATTTTTTATGAAATGGTCCAAGTATTTTTAAAGTTTTTTATATTTTTTCTTTTTTAATGTAGTCACCATGGGGAGGGCCCTGCAAGTTTTTCATTATTTAAACAGGGGCACAACAAGTTTGGGAACCACTGGTTTAATGTACAGTGGATACAGAAAGTATTCAGACCCCTTTACATTTTTCAATCTTTGTTTCATTGCAGCCATTTGCTAAAACCAAAAAAGTTTATTTTATCTCTCATTAATGTACACTCAGCACCCCATCTTGACAGAAAAAACAGAAATGTATAAATGTTTGCAAATTTATTAAAAAAGAAAAACTGGAATATCACATGGTCATTAGTATTCAGACCCTTTGCTGTGACACTCATATTTAACTCACATGCTGTCCATTTTTTCTGATCCTCCTTGAGATGGTTATGTTTCTTCATTGGAGTTCAACTGTGTTTAATTAAACTGTTTGGACTTGATTAGGAAAGGCTCACACCTGTCTATATAAGACCTTACAGCTCACAGTGCATGTCAGAGCAAATGGGAATCATGAGGTCGAAGGAACTGCCCAAGGAGCTCAGAGACAGAATTGTGGCAAGGCATAGATCTGCAGAACTCGAGGTTCCTAAGAGCACAGTGGCCTCCATAATCCTTAAATGGAAGAAGTTTGGAATGACCAGAACTCTTCCTAGACCTGGCCGTCCAGCCAAACTGAGCAATCGTGGGAGAAGAGCCTTGGTGAGAGAGGTAAAGAAGAACCCAAAAATCACTGTGGCTGAACTCCAGAGATGCAGTAGGGAGATGGGAGAAAGTTCCACAAAGTCAACTATCACTGCAGCCCTCCACCAGTCGGGGATTTATGGCAGAGTGGCCCGACCGAAGCCTCTCCTCAGTGCAAGACACATGAAAGCCTGCATAGAGTTAGCCAAAAAACACATGAAGGACTCCCAGATTATGAGAAATAAAAATCTCTGGTCTGATGAGACCAAGATTTAACTTTTTGCCGTTAATTCTAAGCGGTATGTGTACAGAAAACCAGGCACTGCTCATCACCTGCCCAATACAATCCCAACAGTGAAACATGGTGGTGGCAGCATCATGCTATGGGGGTGTTTTTCAGCTGCAGGGACAGGACGACTGGTTGCAATTGAAGGAAAAATGAATGAGGCGAAGTACAGAGATATCCTGGAAGAAAACCTCTTCCAGAGTACTTAGGACCTCAAACTGGGCCGAAGTTTCACCTTCCAAAAAGACAATGACCCTAAAATAACAAAGGAGTGGCTTCGGAACAACTCTGTGACTGGCCCAGCCAGAGCCCTGACCTAAACCCAATTGAGCATCTCTGGAGAGACCTGAAAATGGCTGTCCACCAACATTCACCATCCAACCTGACAGAACTGGAGAAGAACTGCCGTAAGAATGGCAGAAGATCCGCAAATCTAGGTGTGAAAAACTTCATTCCCAAGAAGACTCATGGCTGTACTAGCTCAAAAGGGTGCTTCTACTCAATACTGAGCAAAGGGTCTGACCATGGGATATTTCAGTTTTTCTTTTTTAATAAATTTGCAAAAAAATTCTACATTTCTGTTTTTTTTCTGTCAAGATGGGGTGCTGAATGTACATTAATGTGAAATAAAATGAACTTTTTAATTTTAGCAAATGGCTGCAATGAAACAAAGAGTGAAAAATTTAAAGGAGTCTGAATACTTATTGTATCCACTGTATATTGTTAACAGTTTTTCAGCAGAAAACAAGTTGTACAGTAAGCTTATAATATAAAAAAAAATATAAAGCACCCGCATATAGAGCAATTACTTATCAGGAAATATCCTATTAGGGACCTAAAAGTATCATATCCATTTGGATGTACATCAAAAACAATAAAGACCTGTTGTGTTCATGCTCCTGTGGACAGAGCCCACATCGCTTTGATGGCTAAAGAGCAGCAGCTCGATAATGATATTCTGTTTTAACGAAGCAGGATTATTTTCTCTGCATCTCTCAAAAGATCAAGGCTAACATAAAGATTTATTCAAAACAAAGAAAGAAAGAAAAGTTAACTATGAAATGGAAATTCTGTTTGACTGGGAAATAAACATCAAGCGTCTTGATCACAAAACAAAGTAGCTTACATTGGGTTTTGCAATTTTCACCTGTGATCTGGATATTGAACCTCTTAACCTGCCGCACTGATTATTCTGTATTAGCGAGTCAAGAGCAGGCACTTAGTGAGCCAAAAAGCCATGGGCAAGCCTCTTTGGGATATCATTTTTCTGAAATGGCAGCGCTTCACCGGGCATTAATGAGGATAATGTCTTCTGAGATATCACTTTCTATTGACCCCTGACTCAAGTTTCCTCGACATCTTGCCCCGCTGTCAAAGGTTCTGTAGTTAAACCCTGACACGCGACGACAAACGCCGTTCCCCAAGTGTCACTTCCAACCAATCCAGAGCTACACGTTCCCAACGAGATGATGATCTGCTGCTCCAAACTCTCAAGCACCAAATTATGTATTTACAAGTTCACTCATCAGCAATTCCCCATCCACGGCACAAACCCATCTCGGCGAGGGGAAGATATTATACCAAAGAAGTGTGGACTTATTTAAAGGGTCACATTCCTGATCTGATTAATCTTTTCCTGGGGCCAAACTGCTACTTCCATTTGCTTTTTCCTCCAGTTCGGTTTCCTGTCAGGAAAATAACTCTTTGCTGTGGTGCTGAATAGGCTTCGCATTGGCTTTTCTTGGGGTTATTTTGTCTTTCCACCCCTGAATAACCGCCATTTGCACAAAGCACCTTTTAATCACATTACACGGTCAAGGCTTGAATGGAGGACTTCCGAGGCCACTCTTTTGTCACACACACACACACACACACACACCACACACACACACACACACACACACACACCCCCACCCACCCACCCACCTCCTGTTTTGTATGCAAGACTAAATCTACTGTCATTGCGCTTTCCAGCACCGCAGTTTACCACAAAGGTGTTTTTGGTTGTCTAAGTGTACGGCTTGTTGTTAAAACCACTGAAGTAGAGATGATGGAAAAACTGAGAAGGAGGAGGAAAAAAAAAAAAAAATCTGCATTCTGCTTCACGAAGCATTAATATTAGAAAAAGGCCGAGCATACGCACACGCCCTGACAAGTAGACAGTAAAATGTTTTGAAGCAGATGAAACCGAATCGGGTTAGAAACCAAGTTCCATTAGAAGACACGAGGTATAAAGAGAATATGCGCAGTGTTTGCCTTTGTGTGAGCTTGTCTTGCTTTGATGAAGCGTAGCAGATGGAGGGAGTTAACAGTGAATACTTGATTGACCACAATTTGATGAACGCCTTTCCGTTGCTTCCTATAGACGACAAAATGATCAGCATTCAGTGTGCTTTTGCAGTAGAGAGAGAAAAAAAAAAGATTATGTTGTCCATGCAAATATCTGTAATTCTGATTAGTCAGACTAAGCTTTAATCAACATCTGCGTTGCAAGTTTGTGAAATGTGTTGTTTTGTTGTTGTTGATGTTGTGCTTAGTGTAGTTAAGCCTAGCTTTGGTTTAGTTTCCTTCTTTCCTCGAAATAATCACTTGCTACTCTGCTAATTGCATTTTGCTGCTTTACTCCTACTGACATATCCCATATTCCCTTTTTATTTCATATCTCTGTTCTTGTCTGCCTGCCTATCTGTCTCTTTCCTATTCCCTCTTGGCTTACATGTATAGCCCTGGATTCAAGAGTATCAGGTAAAAAAAAACCCGCAACGCTTTCTTCTTCCTTAAGATTTGTCATGCTTAATGTGTTTTTCCTTTTCTTTTTTTTATAAGTCAGCTAAACACCTTTATTTTGCCTGTAAAAATGTGACGTTTGTTGAATAATGGGTGAGCTCGCAGCTTGCTTCTCCTTCTGTAGTATCAGTCTTTTTTTCCTTCGCTCTTTCATAGCAGTTTATTTGAATCAATCATTGTAACTGCTGTGATTCACAAACACGGTGCAGAGATTGAAATGAGAGTATAAAGCTAAAATGTTGGGGGAAGGCACAAGTCCTTTTTTTTTTTTTTTTTTTTTAAGAAAATCTACCTCTTTTTGCCGATATTGAACCAAATGTGGCGCCGATTGTAAAGTTACCCAGGCCAAAATAAACAGCAACCTTTTGCAACATTTAGCAACAAACTACATTTGAATTTTTTTGTCTAAAAAAAAAAATGGAAAGTTAAACATTAGATCTGAAGGGAAAAGCTATTTTAAATGAACTTTTATTTTGGTACTTCTGGATAATTTGCATATTCGCTAAATATTTAGTTTCACCTGTGACATTTAGATTTAACATTTTGATTTCACATTTAGATGTAGATTTAACATTCAGATTTAATATTGTAATTTAACATTTAGATTTCTTCTTTAAATTTAACACTCGGATTTAACATTTACATTTAACATTTAGATTTAGATTTAATATTTAACATTTTGATTTAACATCTTGATTTAACTTTATATTTAACATTAGCTTGTATTTTAGTACTTCAGGTAAATTTGCATATTAGCTAAATATTTAGTTTCACCCGAGACATTTAGATTTAACATTTTGATTTAAAATTTTGATTTAACACTTTGATTTCACATTTAGATGTAGATTTAATATTTACCATTTAGATTTAACTTTATATTTAATATGAACTTTTATTTTAGTACTCCTGGTAAATTTGCATATTGGCTAAATATTTAGTTTCACCCGTGACATTTAGATTTAACATTTTGATTTCACATTTTGATGTAGATTTAACATTTAAATTTAATATTCAGATTAAACATTTAGATGTAATATATAACATTTAGATTTAACATTTAGATTTAAATTTGACATTAACATTATATTTTTACGTGAAAAGTAAATATCACTAATTTCACTAATGTTGCTGTAAATCTGATCAAAAGTAACATAAAAAAAAATTCACATACGTTTTTTTAAATGTGGTTTGTTGTTAAATATTGTAAAAAGTTGCTGTTTATTTTAGCATGCGCAACTTTACAATCCGTGCCCCATAAACCCAACATGTCAGTTGCATCGGCTCTCTATGCCAGCCAGCGATTTTTGCAAGTTTTATACTCCTTGTAAGTTCTAAGCAAATGTGTTTTTTTGTCAGTCTTAGCTGTCTCTGCACACCACAGAGATAAATAATTTTCTTTTCCAAATGTTTCCTTTTCCTCGGTTGTGTAATAGGAGCAGTCAAGATAGGATATAAAGGTAAATTGAATCACTATCCCCTCAAGGGAGATTGTCACCAACAATCCCTCCCTGCTCTCTGTCCTTTCCTAGCACGGCGTATATACACCTGTTTTATGTCCAAGTCGACCATAATGTTTCTGCTGTGATCCTGCTCCCCCCGATATGTCCCCTCATCTTCCTGTTCGTCCTAACCAGTCTCCTGCGGGACTCCACGGTCTCTCCCCCCTTGTCTTAATTCCCTCTGTCTGCCAGATTAAACGCCCTGAACTGGTGTGGTTTAGTCATGTTTCGGCTTTCTGTCTTCACCCTCCACTAGAAGGAATGCGGTCTGGCAGCAAGTGCACTGTTTTCTGTAAATGTGGAGACTAGAGATCCCTCCCTCTCCCTTCCCTTCCCTTCCCACCTTATTTACATATATACTCCCTTTCCCCTTTGATGTTGCTGTTACTTCACATGAGTGTTACTGACATCTGCAATGATACTGCTTTAATCATCTCCAGCCAAAGCGCTGACTTTTATACATCTTTCATTTTGAGTTGAACGAAAACAAACATTGAGATTTGAAAAACTAAAAAAAAAACAGTCTTTGACTGTCTCGTTTATTCACCATTAGGATCCAAGCAGTTTAAAAAAAAGAAGTCAGCAAAGTCTTTCAAACTCTGATCGAGGATTTAAGTCATCATGCATTCATTGGTTTTTTTTTTTTGAAAAAAGTCAAGTTTTTCTTCCTGTTATCCCTTGCTTTTTTACTTTTCTGAAAACTCATGTGAAACATCTGCAACTTCTCGCAGCCTTCCCACATTCTCAGTCCTGTCAGAGCTGTATCGTACTGTATGTTCACACAAAACTGTCTTATTGTCTTTTTTGTCCGTTCCCCTGACCACTCCAAAATGCCACCTTCCTTTCCTTCGATCTTGTCTCTTCACCCCCTCACTCCCACCCTTTTCTTGCATTTCCTTGCTGTGCCTAGCATGGCAGTTTGACACGTACATGATGTGTTGACAGACGGCTGCCCCGGGCTGTGCAACAACAACGGGAGGTGTGTCCTGGATCAGAACGTCTGGCACTGCATCTGCCAGTCAGGATGGAGAGGGCTGGGCTGCGATGTGGCCACGGAGACGCTTTGCTCGGATGGGAAGGACAACGAAGGAGGTACGGTAGGGCGAGGAAACAAAACAATCACAGATCGTACTAATTGTCTTCAGAACGACTTGTGTGTGAAGCTCTTATCGTGAGAGGGAAAAGTTGCTTTGATGTGCCTCCTTTGTGACAGTGCAAACAAATCAATCATACATAAAACATTACTAGAAACTATTTTCACAGAGAGTAATGGAGTAAAATGTTTAACAGTGTTTGGAAAAAGTTCTTCAGACAATTTGACTGTTTCCTTGGGCTTGAAAACCAAGATTATCACTGGAACTTCCTATGAGAAAATCAAAAAAAATGCAACTAATTGGCCATTGGCTGTGTTTGAAAGGTACGACACACACCACACTCAATGAGTATATACTGTCTACTATATACTATTAGTATGGTTAGGATGATGAGTGTTCCCACAGAAGTATACTTCCAAGTTTCCCAAGATGCATTTTGAACCAACAACAACAAAAACCTGAAGCACACTAAGCAGGGGTGTAGCACCACATTTTTGTACCTGGGTACAGACCATCTGGTTGGGCCCCAACTGTAAGTTATGTACACTTTTTTTTTTTTTTTTCGCCCAAAACTATACTCTTATTCTTGCATTATTATATAAGCTTTATTTTTTCTTCACAATAACCTATTGACTCCATATCTATTGCTTATATATCATAAATCTCTTCTACTATATTTTAGTGGTTTATTGAATATTTCTTGAGGAAAGACATGGTTTCCTGCTGCTGTCTATCTCCCACTCCTTGTTACATCCACAGTTCAGACTACCTGCCCCAGCGTCCGCTGCAGCAGAAGCACATCCGGGTCGTACCATTTGAACTGTTTTAAAGGTGTGGTAGCTAAGGCCTAATGCAATAGGAATAATTGTTTTTAGTGCAAAACTGTGCTTAACAGCCATCTGATTTTCACACATAGCCCTTTTCATTCAAATACAAATCATCTAAAAATGTTTAAAAGGCATTTCCATACATATATATAAAGCAGACTTTAAGCAAAAAAGTGACCAAGTAGAATATCAACATGTGGCCATTGGAGCCTTAAAACTCATGGAAACACATTTCATTCCATTGTGCTACTGCCTAAACTTCCGATTAACTTCAAAACAAGAGACCTATTTCCAAAAGCCTTAAAAACCAATGAAAGATAAGAAGAGATGCTTTTGTTTTGAAAAGGGAATGTTTGACTTTAAGCTTGAAGCCAGTCCCGGGATGATTTTACATTATGCTCGCAATGCATCATAGGGCGGTTGAGTATGACTAGTGTGCCCACCAAGCATACTTAAAAAATGTCCCAATATAGTGTACATTTGGGTATTTCATGCATACTCAATCTTTCTATACTATTTAACGTGAATGCACTACATACTCATTTTGACGTCGGTCTTAGTATGAGTAGTACGTTAGTATGACATTTCGAACACAGTCCTACAGAGGCATTGTTAAAGCTTTGGGGGGGACGTACCTGTATTTTATCCAAACGTTGTTCTCATCCACTACTGATGCTACTGTGACCCTCACGGATCGAGATTTGTACCAAAACAGTGGTGAATGTTGATATTTCATGTGACCAAAATGAATGTCTCGCGGGAGCACCCCAAACAAACCAGAACAAAAAAACATCAAGGCAATGACTGTTCTCATTGTCACGCGAAGAAACACAAGAAATTATGGTGTGAATGAAGTAAAAACACAAACTTTTCTGCTTTAACACTCCCAACCTCGGATGTTCAAGTCACATAACTATTTGACTGCAAACCCAATGTTTGCAATGGAGGTTAAGACAATGTTGCAACCTTTGACATTTGTGAGTAAATTCCTATGTTTTCTGGAAGAAATACTTGAGATTTATTGATTTATGATGCCTACACAAGTCTTTTTTTGTTAGTTAGCCTTCCTGAGGAGTTTTAAGTTGAACAAACTCTAAACACTTGCTTATTGTTGCTTGACTTGTTGCTACAAACTACAGCTCTAAAAAGGTCAAAAAACACCAACCTCCAATCTGAAACCAGATTCTGAATGATTAGTCTGTACTTTCATCAGAATTTTTTTGTCTCTGCCTCTGTCCAAACTTCCCAGGTCTCAATGTCCATGGCAGAACTTTAACCATTTTGTCCTTCTCTACTCTCTGTCCTTGAGTCCTCCTCATGTCCCTGGATACTCCTGTGTCCTGTCTGTTGCTCCTGCATTAGCATCTTCGTTACAGGTGCTGTTACTGCTACGCTGCTGCCACTCTTCTCCATGATTTCCACAGAAACCACATTGGACTTCTGAACCTCAGGCTTAGCTTCACCTTTTGGCTTTTTGTTGTTGTTTTTTTAAGCCATTATCTGCCGTCTTCCAAGCTGAAAGAGAAACTGTTTTTGCGTAAAATCACACTTTAGATGTAACATGGGGGCGTGTCTTGACTTCTCTCTTTCTCTCTCTCTTACTCTCCTTCACTTGCGCTCAGTTTTTGCCTTCATTTTTGTGTGTATAATGACATTTCCAGTGATTTCAACTCAATAATAGACACAGCTATCCACATGTAATACTTAAAAATGTAATCAAAACACCTACAGGCAAATCAGGTGCTGGGAAAAAAGAAAAAGAAAAAAGAGGAGCAGGATTTAATCAAATAAGTGCCGATCAAAATCTGGGAGGTGCCGGATCCTGCTCCGGCAGGGTTTGGCGCAAATTAAGCTCTGTCGTTAACCTATCAACAATCCATCATAAATTCATGCAGATAATCTGAAAAGCTGACTGGTTAGATGTTAATCCTAAACTTTTATGATTCACATTCTCCATTTCTTGATCACCCATCATGTTTTCCAGATGGACTCATCGACTGCATAGACCCAGACTGCTGCACTCAGATCTCCTGCCAGGGTCAGGCCTACTGTCGAGGCTCACCTGATCCGGCTTCCATCGCGGGCCAGAGCCAGAACTCAGCCGCCCTCACATCCAAAAGCTTTTACGATCGTGTCAGTTTCCTAGTCGGCCCCAGCGGTAGTCACGTGTTACCTTGGGATAACCCTTTCAACAGCAGGTAAGCAGAAAAATGTTAGCTGTCACTCAAAAACAAGCTCTTTTCTATAACAGACATTTATCATATGCTGGCTGCAAATCACACAGTGAAATTATATAGGGTGACCATACGTACGGATTTACCCAGACATATCTTCTTTTTATGTCTTGTCTGTTTTCACGTACTGAGTTTGTAACCGTACTGAGATTGTAACCTAACCGTAACCCTAACCTAATCCAATAAAGAAATAAAATGTGTCCGTTCACTTTGAAAACAAAAATAAACAAAACTGAATTTATTTTGGATGAGAGATCATCCATGCTCAGCAGAGCTCAGAGGGAGAAAGGAAAGGAGTTTATGAGACAGAAAATGGCGCTACGTACGAGAGTTGATGTTCCCAGCAGCGCACACTCGACCAGAGCATGTGTGGAACTCATGGATATTGTGGCAATGAGAAAAACGGGGAATGCAGTGACACTCTGCATGTTCGGGAGGAAGAGGAAGTTGCGTGTGTGCAGACTGATGAGAGAGAAAGTTGGAGGAACGCCAAAATACAGTAAAAAATACATTCAACTCTGACCCAGATAGATAAATAATAATAATTTTGCCATCAAAATCATCCGGTCGCAGTGTTTTTTTTAATGTTTTATATAAGGAAACAATGTTCAGATGTTAGAGTTGTCACAAAAGCAAAAAAAAAAAAAATAGCTTTAAAGTCACTGACAGAGTTTTTTTTTACTAAAAGGCTTTTTTTTCAGCTTTTTGCTCTGAAACTGAAGATTTGTGTAAAACTTGCTCTATTTAACGGCTGATTACAAAAGAACGAAACGAGCCAAAAACATTTTTTTTTTTTTTTTTATTTGAAAGTAGAGGCTCCAATCTTTCAGAATCTGGTGTTAGATTTCAGATTGTCATAGTAGAAAATATTCTGTGGGTCTTTAAAATCAGTCAAAATGCTCAAAAACGGCTGACACTGAGGGGGGTAGCCGTTCTGAAAATGGCTGCCAGTGATTGAGTTTACGACCATACTGTATCTCAAAATGGCCTTAGATGGGTAGATACTCTCCCCATGGTAGAACAAAACACAATGGTATTTTTTTCAAAGTATGATATATAAGAAGTAAGAAAATGGTTCTTGTGGGCTCCGGAATTGGTGGCAGGGGTGTTATTTTGTGCATTTTAGTGATATAGCCTGAGGAAAATGTCTGCAATTTATTGAAACACATCATTGTCAAATGAATTTACTTCAAAACATGTGTTTATGTCATATTTGGTAGCAAAATGTCGCCAATAATGAGACACATCTTCAACAAAACAATTTGGGTCATTTCTATATCATTGAGGGAGGTAGAAAATCTGAAAATGGCTGGCACTGAATGAGTTAATATTCATTACAAACCTTTTCTATTGGTGGGATCAGACACATAAATTATGACCCCTAACCCACCACACCTCATGAAATATAATAACATCACATTTGCATGCATTCATTTACGGAAAAGAAAATTATTCAACCAATAATCTGTTACCGTTTGCAGGGGAGTATATTAAGGCACTTTATTGCTGGATGTGATTTCCCACATGGTTTGATCAACAGAGCTGTAAAAGCTCAAGTGTTGGTGAATGTGTACGGGTCTTTGTATGATCGCTGCAGAGGATGTTAGAGCTACCTGGAGATCAATTAGTAATCCTGTATTACAGTATCTGAGCCTGTGTATAAATGGATATTGTGGGTGTGATAGTAATTACTAAGGGCCTGGTTCTCTCCTGCTCCAGCTCAACAGCAAAAAGTCTGATTACATGACCCACTAATACCTAGTAAGTTATGCTAGCTAGTGTTAGCACCAGGGGTGAAGTCCATCACTGGAGAATCTCATCTTTAAATTAGGACTGCATGGGGTAGCTACACTAGAACTCTCTCTCTGGCCTACTTACCTCATTTATTATCACAGCAGCAAAAAGCTTAGCAGCATTAGCATGTTTTATTTTGGCAGAGCTTTCATAGTAGTAATAGTAGGACTATTTGATTTCAGCAGCAGGTAGACATAATGTCTATTTCTGCTTTTATAGAGACATTCCTAGTGAGTGGTTGATAATTATTATTAAAGATGGGCAATATTATTGGACAAACTAAAATACTGGACAGCATTTGCAATAAAATCTAATATCAGTTGAAATGGGTATCTTTTTTTTTTTTCCACTGATGTTGAAAAAGTTATTAATGCTATTGTTTTGAAACAAAGTATTAAAAACTAGTACGGCTCTTTTGCAAGTTGAATTAATTTTCTTATTTTGCACAGATCTTGTTTTTTGTGGAATGCATTCAGTGATGCAACACATTATAATATGCATAATATATGTGTGTGTAATATGCATATGTGTCAATATTAATATTGAAAATTAAGGATTGGACAATATTGGCATTTGGAAAATTTGGAAGCTCATATCGATTATATCTAATAAATAATTCCATTATTATTACTATTACTAAAAATAAATAGCATTTATCAACCTGATGTGAAATGTAATGCACTTTTTTGAGGTTTAAATTATAATTTATTATTTATAATAATAATAATAATAATAATAATAATAATAATAATAATAATAATAATAATAATAATAATAATAATGCCTTCAATGTTCAATTTCAACTTTCATTTTGACGGATAAACCTTGTAAAGACAAAATAATGAATTAACTGACTGATTTATTACAGATGTGATTAAATCACTTGTAATGCTTCAGAATGCTGTGAACGTTGCTTTATGCCACTAATCCAAAAAGACCATAAATCCTAATACCGCTCATTCCTAAGTATCCTAGGGTACAGCAGATTAAGAGGAAGCAACATTATCCCAGTAATTTATCTACAAAAGTAAGCACTGAAATCAATCCCAGTTATATTTTCTCAGGGCTTTTGTCAAATGAAACAAAAGGGGATCCATTCACTCTGTAACAGCAGTAAAAGACTCAACACATTATTATGATTTAACTTTTACGACCTATTGATTCATCATTCGTTGCTTCCCAACGATTGTGTCTGAATAATTTTAGCATTGAAAATGGCTTTTTGTAGCCTACAGTAATACATCAGCTCAAAGGTGGTCAACACTACAGAAAACACAGCAAAAATATACAACTGGAAAGACTGGGAGACAAGTTCCATCGATTAAAGGGAATGTGTAATTTCCACTATAGCCTACCACAGGGAGTAACAGGTCTATTTTTATATCTGTGATTATACTTCATTAACACTGAGCTGAGTTATTAATGATTTCACAAAGGAAATGCCTTCAGGATCTACGTCACCTTATTGACTGTCTGAAAATCAATTTCCATGTGATTACTAGTCAGCCATAAGTTTCCTTTGTTCTGCTTCTTCAATTATGTTAATGTCAAAGACTCAACATAATTGTAATGTTCACCCTTTATCATAAATAAAACACAATATATTATATAGAAGATAGAATGTGGGGAAGGTCACAATCTGGCAACACAGAGCAGTGTTCAGAAATTGGAAGAGTATCAATGATTTGTTTTAAAGGTCCCATATAATTCTGTTTTTCACCCATCTCCATTTGTTCTAAGAACCCAAAAAACATAGTATTTGAGGTTTATTTTCCCAAAATTTGCCTGTTTTCCAGAGTTTTAGCCTCTGAAAAGTCACTTTCTGAGCAACTCTACACAAACAGGCTGATATGCGTCCTACTTATGCATATTCATGAGTGGGTGTGAGCCCAAATAGAAATTTTATGATGTTTAAAGCAGAGGTTCTCAACTGGTCTCACCCTGGGACCCACATTTTGCCACGGACATTAAATCGCGACCTACTTTTTTTTTTTTTTTAGAATTCAACCGACAAAATTGCCTGTCGAAAGAAATGTTTCTTTCAAAATAAAAAACAAGTTCAACATGTGAGACATTAAGCATTTATTTATTTTTGACCAGCTGTCCGCGACCCACCCAGTACAGGTCAGAGACCCACTTTTGGGTCCGGACCCACCAGTTGAGAACAACTGGTTTAAAGCACAGAAAAGTCAATTTAGCTTAACATGGGCCCTTTAAAATTCACTTTGTATATGAAGAAATGCCTTACGATGACTACTAACTGTAAAGATATCAAGGCCCTCGGACTATTTTTGTGTGGGTCCTCCAAAGTAAAAGTACGAAATGACTCCAAAAACACACACAAATATAGACAAATACATAGAATGACAACCAAAAAACAAATAAGATATTAAAAATATTAAAATCTGTCTAAAACATACAAGATAACTGCAAAACTGGGCAAAAATAACACAAACATTCAAGACAACAACAAAAATAGACAAAATAAAAACAGAAATGAACAAAATGACTATAAATTATGCAAACAGCAAAATAAATACACAAAATTAACTGAAATGAACTTAAAATAATTATTCCTCAATTGTGACATAAGTCTGCATGGTTTCTCCGTGTTTATGGTTGGTCTGAATCTGCAATCTCCACCCGTCACTGGAGCCCATACATAGCCAGGCTGAAATCACCTGGGTTAAGTGAACGTGTTTATATCCTGCTTCGTAGGACAGCTGCTCTGTGACAGAGAATGTATGGTTAGGTGAAGCTTGCTAACAGAGAGATATCCCGCAAATACTTATCCAGCTTTGTAGTACAGGTCATTGATGTAATCCTGCTAACAGGCAAGAAGTAAATAAATAATCAACAGTGAAAATGTGACCTTGGTACTTAGTTGTGTTGCTATATTAAGCGAGAGAAACCAAAACTTTGTGAACATGTTAATCAAATCTCCTCCTTTATCATCATTAAAATGAAAGGTTTGAAAAGGAAAATGTCAGTAATAATTGGGATGCAATAACGCTTCCCTCAGAGAATGAGTTGACTTTACACTCGGACTATCCTGCTTCTGATTTAAAAGTCTTTACTGTGTTGATCCGCCTGCTTCCAGCAGCTCCTCCATCATCCCGACATATTTTTATGAATTTGAGTCTGAAAAAGTGCGAGCCTCAGGGCCCACGCCACTGATTGTAACCAAGGTGATAAGTTAACACATTCCAGGGGTCCTGATTTACACTCAGGTGCTCGCTATGTGCTCTTTTCCCTACATTTGATCACCTTTTGTCCATCAGTGATTCAGAACTCTAACACACATTAATTCCATGGCTGTGACAGTGTGCTATCCCATTTATTGCGGCGAGGAGGAGCCCATATCTCTGCTGTAAGCTAACACTTGCACTTGCTCGTAGTGACGACTCTGTAATTCAAGCCTGTGGCACCAAGTTTTATTTTACCCCCCCCAAAAGTCCAGGCAATGATTTAAAAGTGGAGGGAAAGGTGATATTTCTTCTCCCTAACCTCAGTGCACTCCTACGTCTACTCAGAATTACGAGTGGAGTTCTGTGACTGAGGGCGGAGGAAAAGTGCCAACTGTGTGCCGAAAAGCTTTGGAAATATTTCCTCCAATCATTTTTTCAAGTAATCCCCATGTAAATAGCATGCTTTGGTAGAAAATATAGATTGAGACGACCCCTCCCGGCCCGGTGCTTCATAATCCTCGCACTCATTGTCTTCAGCTTACTGTCGATTTCATGTCTGGATGTGGCATTAACTGTATTGCTCAGAATATTTATTTGTCTTTCATTTCTTCTTGTAGACGTTTTAGCTTTACAGTGAGAAACAGCATTCTAGTAGCTCTGCGAACAAGCACAATAATTACCTTTTTTTCCATTATCTCATCACTTCTGCTTAAATTGAAAGTGTGACATGAAGTATGATTTAGTAGTTTAATAGTTTTTTTGGAAAAAGCATTACGTTAGAGATTTGCAGAAAAGAAAAGTGTAAAACACCAGTAAGACAATAATAAAAGGGAAGGTAGTTAAAAATCATTAATTTTCTTCCCATTCTAAAAATACACATACACACATATATATATACAATATATATTAATTTTTCAATTATCCATGATAAATTACAACTCATTTATGATTACTGTGACCAGCCTTTTTTCCAATTATAATTACAATTATTATGATAGTTTTATCTCAGAAAAAAAAAAATCTAAAATGTTTCTATTTTATGCCTTACCTCCAAAACTTCTGTGTTTTTCAATTTATTTATTTATTTTTTTTTCCCATGCCTTACTGTATTTCCATCCCAAGTTTTGGGGTCTTATGATAGCCCAATCTCAGACAAAAAAACAAAAACAATTATTAATTATTTATTTATTTATTTATTTTTCTTTTCATTTTTATGCCTTATGATTATCCCAGGGGGAAAAAAACTACCAAATGTTTCCATTTTTTTGCCCTACTCTAGCTTTACCTCTGAAATATGGGTGTTTTTCACATTTTGGTTGTTTTTTAATAGATTTTAACCTCAGTTTAAGTGTGCTCATTCTATTGGAACTAGTTTTTGGGTCTAATGATATCCTTATCTCAGAAAAAAAAATCAAAAATGTTTCCATTTTTATGCCTTATGATAATAGCCTTATTTTTATGCCTTATAATAACATTATTTCCGAAAAAAAAAATTCACCTATAGCTTTACCTCTGAAATGTGGCTGTTTTTTATTTATTTATTAATTAATTTTAAAATCACATTTTTCATGTTTTACTGAAATAGTATCCCAGTTTAAGTGTGCTCATCATATTTGAACTAGTTGTAGAAAAAACTGACCAATTTTATAGAATTTACAGTATATGACAATAACAATTACAAAACCAATTACCTGCACCCAATTGCAACTCAATTATGATTAGAAAAGCAACTGATTTTTTTCAAATACAATTACGTCATGATTTAAAATTAAATGTATTATCAATTACGCAATTGTAATTAATACCAACCCCTCATGTGACAAACTATAGTTTAGGTTATGTATTTAAAAGTAGACGATAAACACTATAAAGCAGAATCTTTAGTCAACAAACACAAACACAACACTGTAGTGCACAAGGTAAAATCATCCCCCCCTCAATCCCCCCCATCCCATTTTTAGCTCAACAGACCCCTCGCCCCATCACGTGTACCCAACATGAATCTCCCACTGGGTTTTCAGATGCTGTTTTCCTCCAGACGGTGTGGGACGATACGCATGAATTATATGAATCATTTTAGGGGGTTTGGGCAGGTGCTGTGAATTTGTTTTGAGGGGTGATTGCTGGCCTTGTAAGATGTGGCTGCATCTCAAAAGATGAATAGAGACACAGGGAAGAAAGAGTGAGCCTTTACTGCAGCTCTTAAGTAGTCTTCTTCTTTGAGCAAGTGGATAAACGATGGGAGACGCTTAGAACAGGAGGAAAGTAAGAGCGAGTCGGTTGATCATATGTGTTTTGACCAGAAGATAAAGTATAACCAAATGACCTGATGGTGATAAATCCACTGGGAAGGCTGTTAAAATTCTGCTCTGTGGCTGTGGATGAAAAATATCATTTTCTCCAGGGGAGATTCGAGGTTTCTGAAATATCCAGGTCTTAGCCCAGAGGAAAATGGCAAATGCGCGCGGCTGATTTCATTCTATTTGTTATTTTGCACACAAAATGTTTCATAATGCTTTATCTAAATAACCAAAATATGAAGTTTAGTATAGCTTTAAATAACTACCTGACTGCTTCACTGCTTATCCACAGACATCTAAAGTTCAAGTCAACTTATTTCAGAGTATAGTGAGACTATATGTGTTTTTCATCGTTCATTTATCTTGTAGAGCAGTGTTTCTCAAATGGGGGTACGCAATGGTACTACAGGGGGAGAGAGAGAGGAAAATTAACAAAAAGTGTCAACGTTTTAAATAAAGAAACAAATCTATTCAGGAGCCACTAAATCAACCTTTTTGTTCCTTTTTTCAACCTTGGGGTCAGGACCCCATGTGGGGTCGCCTGGAGTATAAATGGGGTCACCTGAAATTTCAGAAAAATTAATTATTTTTTTCTTCTTTTTTTTTAAGTTAAAACAACAAAGAATCTATACTTTCACTTTGTGAAATATGAATCTAGTTCAACTAAAATACAGTTAAAAAAAATGATGTTTTATAGTTGTTTTTAAATAGTTTTCTAAGCAAAATGCTGTAGTCGGACAAAAGGGGGTACTTGGAATCAGAAACAAGAGAAGGGGGTACATCGTTCAGGGTGACCATATGTTGATTTCCAAAATAGAGGACACTTGGGCCGACCTTGGCATACTCAAAAAGTACTCGACATTTTCTTGAATTTACCTTGTAACGCCAAAAAATAAAATGTAGTAGATAAATAAGTTGTTATTGTCCTTAAAAATGACATGATACTGGCTGTAAAGAGCAACTCCTTAGCTTTTTAGAAACTGGTGGAATTTCTCAAAGAAAGACACAAAAAATGTCGCAAAAAATCACAAAATGACAAGAAAAACTCATCAAATGAGAGGAAAATATGCTAAATGACTTCCAAAACTCACATACTGTAAAACCACAGCAAAAACACACAAGACAACCACAGAGGGCGCATAATGAGAAATAAAATTACACAAAACTACTACAAAAAATTAAACAAAACAATAACAAATTACATCAAAAATGCATGAAATGACCACACAAACGTATTATTCTTCACTGTATTAATGCTCAGATTGGTTATTATTCTAAATCCTAACATAAATTTTGATAATGTGGTCCTCGGATCAGAAAATCCCATTTTTGTCGCCCTGCTGTGATTAAAGTCTGATCTAATGGATGAATTGTTTCAACCTCACACTTTACACGAGACAAAAAAAGCAGCTACTGTACATCAGACCAGATCTACGTGAAGACCCTGGAGTTATGTTAAATAATAGCAGAGGAGAATATACTAGGTTTTAATCACTCATGAACCCTCCGTGTCTGTGATTTGAAAAAGCAGAATTGGTGAAGAAAAGTAAGGTTTGTAGGTGGAAGCACAAGCGGGAGAAGCGTGAATGTGCAGAGACAGTGGAGGCAAATCTATTTACCAGCAGGAAGAGTGAATGAGAAATGTTCTCTAGTGCTACGCTAACTAGCACAGAGCTGCTGCCCTGAAGTCAACCATTTAACCCCCACTTTTCCCCTTATCTGCTCCAGTAGCATTACTGTTTAGCCAGCAGTGGGAGGCAGGTTATATAAGGCAAGCAGCAGAAAAAAACAGGATCAGCACTCAAAAAAGTCTTTGCATTTTTATGTTTAGTCTGCAGACATCGAAAAAAACCTGCACATTTTTCCCTTTCCCTCGCCAAGTGTGTGTTTCATTTGCATTTTCTGTGTTCGGTTCCACCTTTTGAGCCTGCTGTGGCGATCTGCTCTTAGGGTGAAGCAAAGAGGGGTTTCGTTTTATTTATTTTTTATTTTTTTTTATTTCGTTCGGTGACAGTTTGCCTCCAGCGTTGTATTTTGTTTTTCCCTATAAGGCGCCTCTCGACACGTCAGCCACCCAAACTTCTCACATCAAGAGGATATATCTGTGGGAGTGGAGTAGCTTGTTCCGACACAACGCTCTGTGATATATTATCCTTCATCACCAGCACTACCACGGGCATTCATCATCTGAGCGAGCTCAACTCTTGAGTGTGACACCGACAAAAGGCTCATTTTCTGAAAGCAACTGTCCTGCCAGAATATCATTCTGTGATCAGACCCACTTCACACTGAAACGTAGAGAAATTCCCATTTCACAAAAGGTCACACTGATAACAACATAAAGGTTTTCCCCCTCGTGAATCGCATTTAAATGTGAGGCGTTTCATTTCATCTATTTAAAATATTGACTTAATATTCCATTCTTAGCTCGCTGGTTTGGTTTCATGCACAGTTTTCTGTCAGTGCCACATATCAGAGTTGCCCTGGGAGCCAGACACAGTATTACTGTTTTTCTTATTTATATGTAACTTGGAAAGAAGTGCTTTTAACTTGCAGAACTTATGATTGAGGGAAAACAAACACATTCTTCTGTCTTCATGGAATATAAATGCTGCAATACATGTGCAACAAGCTGCAAAATCCTTTACAGTGGTAAACTATCGGTCTTAAAAGCAGTGAATGGAGACATTGGCCCTCATTTATCAAACTTGCGTGAAAACGGCTGCAAATTTGACTTCACATTTGGTCGTACGACAGGACCAACGTGTGATTTATGTAACATGCGTATATGACCAATGCCAGCGTACAAATGATCGGATGGTGACAAAAGCGGCGCCTGAATTCGATCGTCATTAACATGTCACGCCCTCCTGTTTTGGAGGCGCCGCCCACTGAGGTCAAACAAGACAATTTTTCCAAGATGAAAATCAGCATCCTCACATCTGCGGTGGAACAAAACAGAGATGTGCTTTTTGAACGTGTGAAAACTGGAATTAAAGAAGCTTATAAAAATGGATCAGCAACTGAGCAGGTGACGTCTGCCCCCCTGTGTGCGCCGCTAACAACTTCACAACTGAGATCCTGGAAACACACATGGAAATATGATGTTTATATTGACCTCAGTCCACACGCTTTAGGCAATAAATAACACATTAAAAGAAATGTTAAAAAAGCCTTACAAATGACTAACTGTGGTCCCTTGTCTGTGTTTTAATTTCACCTGTAATTCATCACATTACCAATTACTGCAGTGCATTTGTGAAAGAATACGGAACTTTTTACATTTAAAAGCATGAATGAGGTCCTACTTGGAGAATTAAGTCCTACTTATTCCATATAGCACATCTCTGAGGGCTGTACGGAAGAAATAAGACTTAATTCTCTAAGCATAGCAGTGCGTCCCGAGGGTGTGCACTGGGTGAACATAGGCGCTCCTGCTCGGTCACAGAGTTTATTAGCGGGTTTATATGATATTCTGTGAAAGGAAAACCAAAAAAGGGGTATTAGTAATAACATGTTTTTTATATTTGTATTTGTATTATATTTTGTTGAATTTGGTTAATAATTTGTTTTGATCTATTCTGAATGTGTGTTTGCTTATGCTTAAATGACATCTGAGGCTTGTTTAATATTTTTTTAATTTTCATTCTCGGTCAGATTTGGCCATTATGAACCGCAAATCCACACACTCAGATTTGCGTACACGAGGTCAGACCTGATGTGAGATCTGATCGTAGCGTACGCACACGTCACAATTGATAAATAAATACAGAAGCTTGAGTGAATTTGGTAGAACGCTCGAATCTGAACATACGAACGGTTGATAAATGAGGGCCGATGTGTGGACGTACACTGCTATTTTCATGGATTACAAACCCAGACGTGTGTTCCTAAAGGTCATAAAACGGAATGATCAACTGTTACTGTTTGATGATGATATTTGGCATTGTTTGTTTCCTCAGTTGTTGTTTTTTGTGTGTGTATGTGTGTTTCGCCTCCCACACACAGCCTGGCATCCGTCATCCGAGGTCAGGTCCTGACGGCAGACGGGACACCACTGATTGGAGTCAACGTGTCATTCCTGCACTACCCAGAGTACGGCCACACCATCACCAGACAAGATGGCATGTAAGTGTTTATTAGCACTGGTGGAAACAGCCAAATAACCACATGCACTCTCTGACTGGCAGCTCAGCGCCTTTGCAACCAAGTATTAGTTGGGCTCGCACTCCATGTCCTGATTCCAGTGTGGAGAAATGCACAGAAAAGCTGTCCAACTGTGGGCAAATTGTGCCGGCTGTTCTCCAAAATGTGGTCCAAACAAATCGAAACAGCAGCACAATTTGCCCTAGAACAATTCCTCATGCAAATGTCACAGTGGTGGAGGCCATTTTCAAGCCTGGCTGTTTAAAATGCATTGAATCAGCAAGGGAAGAATCAATCTGCCTGCGGTGTAGTAAAACATGGGATTACTGTCTGACCTTCTCTCGCTATTACCACAGACGGCTCCTTAATAATGGGACTACAAACACATGCAAGACAAACGTATGTCACATTCTTTATTGGACGTGCTCAACTTGGGTTTTTTGTGGGTTTTGTAAACCATCGGATGTCTCCGACAAAGAAGAACCGCCACCTCATTTAGATTCAATAGACAAGGGAGATGTTTATGTGTTAGCGGACTCACAAAGGCTTGTACAGCTGGCGTCATAAATCACAACCCATAGCTCCTCGGATAGCTGAGGATTAGCTGATTTCGTCTGATATTCCGCCTTGTAACCCTTTTGACAAGGGCCGTAGTAAATGGTGGGGGATAATCACACTTGGGTAGCCAACAGATCCGCTCTGTATGCTAAAAAAAAAAAGGGGGGGGTGGGGATTCATCAAAGACTGGCCTCTTGCAGCTGTGAGCTCCCCACAGCCCCGAGTGAAGAGAACTCGAGTAGGAAGCTGTTTTAGGTCAGATGCACAGCTTGCCTGTTGACGTATATGTGTGTGCGCGCTTGTGTCATTCTGCCTGTGGGTCTGTGCACAAGAAAAGTGTGTGTGTGTGTGTGTGTGTTTCTTTGTGCATGCAGTGTCACCACACAGATGCTTTACCCGCTGGGTAGTCGCGCTCGCCAAATATATAGAGCAGCACTTCAAAGACTCGCCCTTCATTTCCAAACCAGTAACTTTTCCCTGAGTAATGTCGTGCTAATTAAAACCAGTTCACCAGCGAAAAACTCCAGAGACTTAACACTCAAGACCAAAATCCACCATAAAGTGTCTCCTGACATTATGCCTGGTTAAACAGAAGTCATAAATTAGAGTCAGTCAGTAATAATAATGCATTGAAGCCGAGAAAAAGGAACATGCTTAATAGGAAAAAAGCCTTTTTTAACTCAGCGAAAAGGAATAATCAGGCTAGTCCTAAAATAAATGTTTGCCGAGCTACTTTTTGCATTTGAAGAAAAACTCCCGAAATGATCACAGTCTAAGTTTTGCTAAGTTTTACTTTTAAGTATAAAACCCAGCATGGTGGAGATAATAATAAGACGTGTAAAAGTGGTAACGATGCTAATTAGAAATCCATGGCGGGTCACGTCCTGCCCGTGGCCTGGTTTGATCTGATCAGTGCCCAAATATCTTGTAATTGGCTCACAAACACAAATAAGCAGAGGTGGCAAAACCACTATCCTTCAGTACTCAAGTACAAGTATAGATACATGAATAAAAATGACTCTGGTAAAAGTATTGAAGTTGCTCCCTTACTTGAGTAAAAGTAAAAAAGTACATGCTACTAAATGTACTAAAGAATAAATGTAAAAAAAAACAAAAACAAATGTCCTTTCAATAATAAGACAGGGTTTTATTATTCAAGAAAATTCAATATATTTTCTTTTTTAAGAACTTGTAGAATACTGGTACATGGAAACACGTTTAAATCTGCAACCTTTGAACACCTGGAGAATTTAGTACTCGTGATAAAAAAATTAAATAAATAAAAAAATAAAAATATAATAAATAATAATAACTAATAAAATTTGTCAAGGAAAAAAAAAACCCAGAGCAGCTATGAGTTTGACATTTTTAAAAACTTGTAGAAAACTGGTACATGGAAATACATTAAATCTATTACCCTTTATGCACACCTGGAGAATGTATTACTCATTATTGATAACATTTGTAAATAAAAAATAAATGCAAATGCTGAATTAAACCCAGAGCGTCTTTGAGTTTAACATTTTTAAATACTTGAAAATGTTAACCATAAAACAACAGGACCTGCCTAACAGAAAAAAAAAGCTCAAACGACCAAAATTTTGCATCTTTTTACGTTGTGACGTCATCTTTGAAGGTCTTAAAAGTAACGAGCTCATTTTTATAAATGTAAGTGGTAGAAAGCACATATAGTACGTAAAAGTAAAAAGTCAGCAAAAAAAAAAAAAGGCAAGTAAATTTGAAATACCAGAACAAACGACTTAAGTACAGTAACGAAGTATTTACTTGTCACCTCTGAAAATAAGTAAATTGAATCTGGTGTTGTTCATATTGGTGGTTTTTGTTTTTGTTTTGTTTTGTTTTTCTTAAGGTTTGACCTTCTGGCAAACGGCGGTGCGTCTTTGACCTTGAGCTATGAACGCACCCCCTTTCCGACATTGCACCGCACCGTGTGGCTGCCCTGGAACGTCTACCATGTGATGGACACGGTGGTGATGAAACGTGAAGAAAACGACATTCCGAGCTGTTACTTAACGGGTCTCATCAGGCCCAACCCCTTTATCCTGGCCACGCCCCTTTCCACTTTGTACAAGACCTCCTCAGAGGACAGTCCCATCATCCCAGAGACTCAGGTGAGATGTCAGGATGTTGTTAAAAAAAAATCATTTAATTGTTTGGTTATAAACTAATGTATGAGTTTTTTTTTTTTTTTTTACAAGATAAAACATCAGGTTTTAAAGCTGCTGGAGCAATAATTTTACAAACATTTTTTATCAGTAATACACATAGTGTAATCCTCATAGACCAGCAAATGAAAGATCATTTACTCGAAAAACAGATGTTAAAAGGTTGAAATTGCCATTCGGAATTTTAACACTCTGTTTGACATTGTCGGAAATGCTTTGTGCATTGCATTGTGGGATGTGGAGTCACGTAGACGGATGCATAGTTGTGATTTCTTGTGTTTGCCCCTAAACATTTCTGCCAAAGTGACTTCCCAACACATTTCTGTTTTTTTTCACAGACTGAAAGTTGTGGCAAAACAATTGTAAATGTTTATTATAGGGTTTACAACGAAAATACCGAATCTGGCTGTAATTGAATGTCTGGCAGAGTGAGGTGATATCACAGGAAATACCGTGAATAAACTAAAACAAAAGAGGTGTCAAGCCTTGTCTGGTGAAGAAACACGAGAAATCACTTTAAGAATGAAGTCAAAACACTTCTATGTATCCATCTATGGGACTTCACTTCCCACAATGCAATGTGAAAAACTTGTATTTGATTATGAGACACAAAAGCCTGTCATTAAATGGACATACAATATATTAATTTATTTGATTATGAGACAAAAAGGCCTGCTACAATGGTGTCATGTAAAGGATTTTCAATATCGACGAGTGGTGAAATAGTTGGGTCCAAAATAAAATTAAGACGTCACATAAAATAAATAGTTTTATATCCCAAGAAAGAATAACCTTTATTCTATAAATTAAAACAGATCAGATTTTTTTTCTTACATTGGGCCAATGAAACTGTTACAAAAGTATTTTTTTCAGATTTCAAAAGACTCTCACCCAAGAACCAATGCATACATGTGACTAATCATTAGTGATGTAAACAGTCGATGTACATAGCTCAAAGCTGATGAAATAAGTCATATGCTAAGTTGTTTACTGAAGACCCAAACATGTTCGAGTCTGAAACCCAGACAAACTTTTTTCCATTTTTAAGGGGCTGGCATGTCCACCAGATAGGATGTAATGCAGATATGTTTGTATATTCTCAGAGAGTAGGTGGAGCTGTATTGCAAAACTAAATTTCAGTTTCCTATGTAGTGTAGTTCCTCAGATATTAGAAGCTGAAAATGGTAGAAAAATAAGGATGCTGGGAAATCAACATACTGTACCCCTTTACTAAATTGTCCAATCTCAAAAAGAATAAATCTGAATTTTTTGAGACCGAAGTGCATGGGTCATTTGATGAAATGACATGGGATGACCCCTATGTCTTTATCTGAATAAATAAAGTATCTCCAGCAGCTTTAAACTGTTAAACAGCAGCCATGTTTAATTCTGATAGCATGCTACAAGATTTGATTTGTGTTTTTCCCCAAATCCAAAGTGTGACGCCTCAAATAAAGGAAACATCTGGATTTTATCCAAGAGAAGTAATCCAAATTACATGCTACAGCATTAATTATCAATACTCTCAGAAGTGTGACCTGGTCCAGAGCTGAGTTTCACTTAAATAGAGAATAAAATGTGTTAATTATTAACATGGTTGTGTGCCAGTAATATCCCATTATCACCTCCAATAATGAAGATTTAATTCCCTTCCTGTAGAGTTTCCAATAATCCTGCTTTGCTTCCACATTTACTTCCACGTCAGGCAGTAAAGTGTCTTTTTACAGACAATGAGATTTATTCTGACCTGTACGGCTGTAAAAATGTTACATTAGCTTTGAGTAGCTTCATTTTTTCCTCCATTAAATCAACCCACCTGTGGCTCCCATCAATGTGTTAGTTGATTTTTAAAGTTCACGCTGGGATTCTGGCACCCGCACTGACTGCTAATTAAAATCCCAGGTTCTCCACGAGCAAGTGGCCATACCTGGCAGCGACCTGAACCTGGTCTACCTGAGCTCCAGGGCGGCTGGCTACAAGCCCATCCTAAAGGTGTTCCTGACCCAAGACCGCCTGCCCTTCGGCCTAATGAAGGTCCACCTCATGGTGGCCGTCATGGGCCGTCAGTTCCAGAAGTCTTTCCCTGCCTTCCCCGACCTCTCCTACACCTTCATCTGGGATAAAACAGACGCCTACAACCAGAAGGTCTTTGGCCTGGCGGAGGCTGTGGGTGAGTTCCTGCTGTGAGGTTGTTGTGTAAGCATCGGTTCACCGTCAGATGCTGGGGCTCCCTGCAGGCACTGAACCCTGGATGAACCTCTAAAGATTGATTTTACTTATTTTGACTTGAATTTTATTCTTTTGTTATTTTCACCCATTATGGATTTTACCAGGTGGTGTGAAATCCTGAAATCCCCTTGGTGCTGCACTTTTGAAGGCCATTGCCGTTTTTTTGCTGACTTCTTTGTTCTGCTTGTATGATATTTCAGCAGCTTCGCATGTGCGGACTAAAATAATGCTGAGTTGGCACTGTTGTGGACAAAAAATCTGAAAAAGCAAACAAGGACAACTGACAGACAAGAATATTTAAAGCTGCTAGAGATTAGATTTCTTTGATCAGATAAAGACAATATATAGGCCTCTCCACCAAAAAAATTCTGTTATTCTTATTGTTGAAAAACTTCCATGAATTGCATTGTGGGATGTGGAGTAGGGCTGGGCGATATGGACCCAGACTCATATCTCAATATTTTTTCTCAAAATGGTGATATATGATATAAATCTCAATAATTTTAATTCAAATAAAGTCTGAAATTCTGGGTTAGCAGCTCATAAGGGACAGCACGTATGAGTGAGTTCTAGTGTGTAGTGTGTCTTGTTTAGGTAAAGGTCTGGGTTAGAACACACTCAGCTATCCATCTAATCGTGCTTTTCGTGCTCTTCTGAGAAGTAGTGAAAGTAGAAACACCTAAAACAAGTATTTTGATACAAATATGTATATCGATATAGGCGATATTGTCATTTTCTATATCGCCAAAATATAAAACTCGATATATCTTGAATATTGATATATATTGCCAGTGCTAATGTGGAGTGTGAAGTGTTTTTACTTCATTCTTAGGGTGCATTCACACCCAACGCGACTTCAGCGACTAGTTGCTTAAATCTCGCGTGATGAGTCGCGCCTTTTGCATCGCTTCATCGTCCAGTGACGCAGATCACGTGATTGAGTCACTGG